>NC_067204.1:14165454-14577295 GCF_026262505.1 Trichomonas vaginalis G3 | reverse complement strand
AACTTTGAAACACACTGACTACAAGCCAATGTAGAAAAAAAAGCAGATTACAAACTTATGTGGATGACAGAACTAACAAAGAAATTTTCAAACCAGATACGAATGACGATTCTACAACAGAAATTATAATGTGGTGAACCAGGCAACTCCATTTGAATTGTTAGCGGTCTTCAACAGATACTTTTGAATCTGTTTCTTGGATAATTCTACTTGAACATAAAATTACATTATTAAAAGTGGAACAAAATGCAAACATTCATCCGGGAGCATACATTCCCAAATGTTATTTAATTACATAAGTTCTTTAGAATATGTTTGATAGAGTTATGAGCATATATATTTAATATATCCTATAGGAGCTGTTTATACGTCTATGATCCCAATCAAATCCAAAACACTTTATTGTTGTAGATGGTGATGAAAAGTTGGACAGTTTCCATTCTACACTAATACCAGTCAATGAAATTGGGAGGGTTCAAAGAAAATAGGTATTGAAAAACCTTCCTTCAATATGATTGGCTTCAGTGTAAGAACATCTGTGGAAGGAAACCATTCACATTCAAGAACAAAAAAGGGTTATACTAAATCTTGCCAGCGGGTTCGGATAGAAGGGATATTTGAACAAGTAATGTAATCTCAAGTGACCCAAAAAGATGTTAGACAGTAAATATATTTCTGTGGCTGACAGGAATCAATACACATTGTAGCTGGTTATTAACGAAAACCCAGAGCAAGGATAATGGGAAAAGATTATATGCCCCTTAATTAACAATGCCACGCTTGGATACGAGTTGGTTAAACCTTTAACTTACATAAAGAGCTTGAAAAGAAGTATTCGAACAAACATCCATGAGGTCATTAAGAAGTTCAATGAAGCAGCCAACAAAGTTGGGATTACTAACAGAGCATGAAGTGAAAAAGTTCTTTGACAAAAATGTTTACATCAACAAAAAATAAACCCTTACGGACTACTTTTACCAATTTACTCCAACACTCCTGACGCCATCACAATTTGTACACTCTCATTCAAACAGAAAAGGAGTGACATAAACCATTCCTCATCTTATTAATGTTAACACTCGCAAAGCATATGCATTCCACATGAGGAATACAAGGACTCGTGAAGTGTTAAAGTTTACAAAAGTTTGTAGCAGAACATAACCCAGTACTTAACATCAGACAAGACAGTGCATAACTCAGCAACGAAATCACAAATTCTCATTAAAGATAACATAACTCACTACACTACTGAAGACCATAACCATACATACTCAGCATCATAAACCGCCTTCATAGGACGCTCAGAGATTTAAACCAAGAGCGAGACTTACCGAAGAAACAATGAAACATTTTCTCGAAGCTATAATAACTCCTCAACACATTCTACAAACAGGACATACACCAAATTCAAATGACACAAACAAAAGAAGAAAAAGAATATAATACAAACAAGAAACGAAGCCAAACATAATAATCAGAAATCAACACAATTCCCATCATTCCTGGTACAAAAAGTTCGTGTAGTTCTATGACACGACCAAGTTGACAAAGAAACGTTTAGGTTAAGTCGAAATTATTATAATCGTAGACTCATACGCCAAGGTAATGGATATCTATATAAAAGCTGCTGACGACTCCATTGCATTTTACCCTCGTCGATAAATTAGTCGAAAGTAGTAATGGCCAAACTTGCTGAAACCATTGACGAGACAAAGCGAGGAGTGGTTATTGAAATACTGGCTATAACACACAACGATGACACTTATAAAGTAAGATATAAGGGAGGCGTTGAAGATGTTATACCATCTAAGAACTGAGAGAGTCGAAGCCAACACATCTGGGACCATTAGGCGGGAGTTCTGGAAAGACAAAATATGCCAGAAAGAATAAGAAAATTCTTCTAACTTTTCATTAGATGTAAATCAGACATGAACGAGAACAGTCATGATATCATTAAAGGTACCATTTATTTAACATAAAGACGCAACGGCGGGCATAGCCATGAAACAAATAATTTTTGCTGAATTCAGCCCACAAAATTCTGAGTAAAAATGACATGGCACGTGTCAAACCGTGAGTTTCAAAATTTAAAATTGATGAGTAAATTTAAAAAAAAATATTTTTTTATCCGATAGAAAAGATGACGAAATATATTTCAGTAAACAAGTACATGTCAGGACTTAAAGAAGAACTAGACCATTCACATATTTGAATGTTTACTTCTTTACCATTTTGAAAAGTCTTCATTCAGCAAAGTTTGGAACATCGAACCAGTTAAGTTTTGCTATTGTGACTAAAAATGGTGCGAAATTTGAAGACTTAGACATAGAAGGTTCGTTAGCAGTCAAAGAAAGTTTTGACAGAAGGTTTTCAAACCTTTAAAGAAGGCAAAGCATACAACTTGTTATACCTTATGAACCAAGAAGCAGACGACTATGAATATTATGAGTCTAAGATAGTTGAAGTTCAAGGTAAATTGGGTAAAAAGATTTTAGAGTCTAAGCCAGTGTTTGCTCCTAAAGAGGAAGAGAACATTGACATTGACCCAGAAATGTTCTAAAATAAAATTTTATTTTACATGTCAAATTTCTTTTTCTCTGGAACTGGCTCGGGTTCTTTTCTTCTCTTCTTCTACTTTCTTTTTCTCTTCTTCTTTTCTGGTGGAGTTATGTCAAACTTCTCAGAAACATATTTTTGTAAAAGTTCTTTGTCCTTTAATAGCTCTTCTATTCTGTTTTCTATTTCATCTTCAGAACAGCGCATGTGTCTTCTTTGCATTCTAAGAACTTTTGTTGGACTTCATCTTTCCAATCGGCTCATCTCTGTCAACAAGTCTGTCATTGACAAATTTAAGACTGCTCTGCTTAATGTTTTATGGTTCTTGTCATATTCCCAGAAACAGAACTTTAGAAACAAATTCACCTTTCTTGTTTACACTATGTAAGATTTTATGGTCGACAGATGTTTTGCTGTCAAAAAGTTTTGTCTCGAATATAGATAGCGAAATCGCTAGACATTTTCTAAAAGATAAAAATTTTAATTTTCTAAAAATATGTTAGAAAAAAAGTTTGCTGACATTGACAAGAAATTTGAGAATGTTTTAAACAAGAACAAGAGGAAGTTAGAAAATGCTCAGATAAAGCCTATACATGACAAGTTCTTATTTGCTCAGAATGGTATAACAGGTCTAATTGCACACCTGGGTCGGGTAAGACTTTCACTTATCTTAAATGGCTGCACAACAACAAGAACTAGATGAGAAGAACCCATTTCTATGAGTTAGTTGTCATTTGTAGTACTTCTGGTCAATTTGACCAAACCGTCAATTCGTTCAAAGATATTATAAGAAGTCTAAGTTAGTATGTATAAAGGATACTGAGTTGTTAGATTGGATAAAGAAGTACCAAAGAAGAGTTTTGAAGTATAATGCTATAAATGAGTATATAAATTCGAAGTTTAAAGACCAAATGAGGAAATGCAGAGAATATTAGAGAGAAACACTTCAGAAACAAACAGAAAGAGATAGAATACATTTCGAAGAAATTGCAATCTTACGATTGGAAGACTTACCCTCATAGATGTCTTCTTATCTTAGATGACTTTGCTTCTCATCCTTTGCTTAAGAATAGAGAACAAGATATGTGTCGAATTCTTAAGAAGCTCAGACACTTTAACATTTCAGTCGTAATATGTGTACAGACAGCAAAGAGTTTAAGTAAGGATGTTAAAAGAATACTTACTGACATTGTACTTTTCCCCGGATTGTCCGAAGACGATTTCATGGAACTTATGAAAGAGTCCATGGCAGGTAAGTTTGACAGATATGAACTATGGGAGAAGTACAAAGTCATACAAGACCCTCATACTTCTTTCAGAATTCATATCTACGCGAACAAAGTTCAAATTGTAAAAAGTCAAGCTTGAAAAATGTAAGTGTTTAGTCTTAGTAAGTCTGTTGTGGTGCTGGGGCTGTCGGTTCTTCTGGTTTGGGAAGGCATTCAGGAAGAGGAACGTCAGTCATCCGTTTGTGTCCTGTCGGAAGGAAAAACTTTTCCTGTTGGAAGGAAAAACTTTTCCTGTCGGAAGGAAAAATTTTTTCTGTTGGAAGGAAGAACTTTTCCTGAAGTTCGACCAAAAAGTTCTCAATTTTCGAAAATTTGAATGGTTTACGGACGGACAACTGGAAAATTTTTTCTTGTCGTCGGGAAAAATTTTTTCTGTCGGAAGGAAAAACTTTTTCTGTCGGAAGGAAGAAACTTTCTTGTCGGAAGGAAGGACTCGGAATGCCAGAAGGATTTGACAAGGCAATTTACTTTATAGAGCTACCTGAGCCATCTGAAGTCAAGCTTGAAAAATAAATGGTTCATCTACTCTACTTGTTTGAAGTTGTCAAAATACTCTGTTATTTTTTCCTTTAACAATGGCAAATCTTCTTTGAAGGTAAGTATTGTACAACCTTTAATATCATAGTGTGTTTGAGGTAACGTATCTTGAACTATTTGTTTCACATCTCATTCGGTGTCATTGAATCGGTAAGTTTTCGCGATAGAACAATTTCTGTCAGATTTGTAAATCTTAGCAAGGTCGTAAAAGCTTTTGTTGTTTCTTCTGACTAAATGCAACATAACCATATCTTTATCTTCTTCATTTTCCATCTCTTCAGTATAAATCATATACTTATAGTTCTTTTCCTTACCTTTTGGTACCGAACGTGTATTCTTTTCTGAATGTTTTTGTCTTTTGCTTCAATGACTTCATCTTTTGCTTGAAGTTTCTTTTCCATCTCTTCACGTTCTTGTCTATGAATTTCGTCAAGAAGTCTGTAAACATGCCATGCATAACGAGGAGAAGCCCACATTGCAACTGCATTTACTAAAAGTCTATGTACATAATATCCTCTTAAATTTATTGGCAAATTTTTACGATTTTCATGTGTTTTATGCAAAACCGAAAAAAGTCGGTCTAGAGAAATTTCACTCAAAAGTTCTTGTGTGCTTTGGTTTTTGAACCAGTCGTCTGCGTGTTTAGTGTCTGGAGCAAAACATGCTGTCAAAATACTTTGCATTTGGTACATATCGTCTTTGACCGAACGAATGAGACGGAGTTGTTTGTTAAACTGAACCCACTCGTATTCTTCATTTATGGCTTCATGAACGATAGCAGTTGTTGTGTTCTCTGATGTTGACATATCTGTCCTTACATACAAAATAAAAAAATAAATAAAAATAAAACTAACTTTATTTTTTCTATCTTAAGGAAATTCATGATTTTCATAGAGTTTTGGCGACCCCGAAGGAAGTCGGTCTCGCTGTTCTTCATGATTTTCATACGGAATCTCTATCCTCGGTTTTTCGAGGGTAGCAATCTTATGCCATTTTACTCAGATTTTCATACGGAATTCAGCAAAAATATATTTTAGGTGAAGAGGTGCGATCTCACCTGTTTTTTCACCTGTTTTTTCACAAGCGTTTTACATGGTAAACGTTATTTTTACATGTATTTTTCAGCAACTTCGTCAAATAATTTTATAGCTTTATCTATCTCATCTACTTCAAACGTTTCTTTACCTTTCGTGGGAGCACCATACATTTTCTCAACTTTTCAAGTAGTTCTGTTTCAGCAGCTCTTCATATCGTTAACGAACACAACCTTGACTATATTGACTGTACTGTCATATCTTTGAGTTATATTATATGTTCTTCCTATCTTATATCTCTTTGTATTGAAGTCCTTCGGTTTCTGACGATGTAAAAGTAAGCCTTCACTGCAACGTTCCGTATCGAATGAACCATATGTTATGAAGTTATATCCAACAACTGGGTCTAACCATAACAAAACTATTGGTATAAGACTTTTGTCGATGAGATATGCTGCAGTTCCATAGAATTTTACCGATATCATAAGCTCAGGATTTCTTGTCAAAATTTTCTGAGTTGAAGCAATTCTAACCCAGTCCTTTGTTTTCTTTCAGATGGAGATAAATGTCTGACAAAGAATATTTGTTGTATTTCTTTGAGTATCTTACGTTTAAATCACCTATTCTAACCAATTTGGTGTCATTGTCTATCTTTTTAACTGTTTCAAACTCAATGTTTGTCATATATGTTCTTACATACAAAATAAAAAAATAAATAAAAATAAAACTAACTTTATTTTTTCTGTCTTGTATAAAAGATATGATTTCAGGGATTTTTTTGACGAAGTGTCAAAGTTCACTTCGTCAAAAAATAACAGTTATATAATGAAATTTGGTCATTTTTTTCAGCAAAAATATATTTTAGGGTAGAAGGTTAGATCTAACCTGTTCTCTACCCTCTTTTCTACCCTCTTGAATTTTCATGATTTCATCGTACATGTTTTGTCAAGACTTCATCGTACATGTTTTGTCAAGACTTCTTCGTACATGTTTTGTCAAGACTTCTTCGTACATGTTTTGTCAAGACTTCTTCGTAAATGTTTTGTCAAGACTTCTTCGTAAATGTTTTGTCAAGACTTCTTCGTAAATGTTTTGTCAAGACTTCATCGTAAATGTTTTGTCAAGACTTCATCGTACATGTTTTGTCAAGACTTCATCGTAATGAGCGTAAATCAGACAAAAATATATTTTAGGGTAGAAGGTTAGATCTAACCTGTTCTCTACCCTCTTTTCTACCCTCTTGAATTTTCATGATTTCTTCGTAAATGTTTTGTCAAGACTTCTTCGTAATGAGCGTAAATCAGACAAAAATATATTTTAGGGTAGAAGGTTAGATCTAACCTCTTTTCTAACCTCTTTTCTACCCTCTTGAATTTGTCATGATTTCATCGTACATGTTTTGTCAAGACTTCATCGTACATGTTTTGTCATGATTTCATCGTACATGTTTTGTCAAGACTTCATCGTACATGTTTTGTCATGATTTCATCGTACATGTTTTGTCAAGACTTCATCGTACATGTTTTGTCATGATTTCATCGTACATGTTTTGTCAAGACTTCATCGTAATGAGTGTAAATCAGACAAAAATATATTTTAGGGTAGAAGGTTAGATCTAACCTCTTTTCTAACCTCTTTTCTACCCTCTTGAATTTGTCATGATTTCATCGTACATGTTTTGTCAAGACTTCATCGTAATGAGCGTAAATCAGACAAAAATATATTTTAGGGTAGAAGGTTAGATCTAACCTGTTCTCTACCCTCTTTTCTACCCTCTTGAATTTTCATGATTTCATCGTACATGTTTTGTCAAGACTTCATCGTACATGTTTTGTCAAGACTTCTTCGTACATGTTTTGTCAAGACTTCTTCGTAATGAGCGTAAATCAGACAAAAATAATGTTTATGTTAGAATGTTAGATCTAACATGTTTTCTAACACGTTTTCTAACATGGTCTAAAACACACAAAACTCATGAAATTTCATACGGAATTCAGCAAAAATAATGTTTAGGGTAGAAGGTTAGATCTAACCTGTTTTTTCACCTGTTTTTTCACAAGCGTTTTACATGGTATATGTTGCGATGGTTCATGACTTTAAACAGTTTTGTAGCTTCTATTTCTTCTTTTAGTACATCGAATGTTTTAACTATGCCGAAAGTTTCTTTATACTTCTTCTTGACGTCAGATAGAAGGAAATCGTCAGCAGTTGGATAGTTTTTGTTCAGAAATGTCAACATGTCCATTTTATCTTCTGCTGGCTTTTCTGCTTCTTTCTTTAAGTCTGCATAGTCGTTTCTCATTCTTTCTATCTCTTTGACGGAGTAGTTATATTTCCTAATTGCCGCTTTACATTTTGAACATTGCGGGTTCATTTTTGCGTTATATTCTGAAACCTTACCTGCTAAAACAACTAAAGAGTCAATGGTTTTCTTTAAATCTGAAGCAGTTGGTTTTATTTGTTTGTTCCATACCTTACCTCTTCTATCTTTATCTCTTATCTGCCATACACATTCAGCAACTAACGAAACAAAGTTGTCGTAGGTCTTAAATTCTTCAGATTTATATATGTCAGAAACATTCTTATATACCATGTCGCAATCTTTGTCCATAACCTTATGGTTGCAATGAAATCCTAGAAACTCATAGTTTACCTTACGAATGAACTTCTTTATTTCTACTGAGTCAGTTGCTTTGACTTCAATTTCGTCAAATTCAGGAATGGTTAGTTTTTGTTGCTGAATTTCAGGCAATTTGGGTAAATGGTCAATAATGTCCTGCATTTCATAAAGATACTGTTCATTTTGTTCATCTTTCGCACTACAGTCTAAATTACATGTTAAAAGTTCTTGCTTTATCTTCTGGATTTCTGTTTCAAAAGTATATGAAGAAGGAATGAAGCTTTTCATTTCTACTAACATTGACGTAGGATTCATGACTAACGAGTTTGGTGCTGTTGTTTGAAGTGTTGTAGAACCTATTGTTGAAATCATATCTTTTATACAAAATAAAAAAAAATAAAAAAATAAAACTAACTTTATTTTTTATTTCGGGAAAATTCATGAAAATTCAAGAGGTTAGAAAACAGGTTAGAAAACAGGTTAGATCTAACCTTCTACCCTAAAATATATTTTTGGGTCCTTTACACTCATTACGAAGAAGTCTTGACAAAACATTTACGAAGAAGTCATGAAAATTCAAGAGGTTAGAAAACAGGTTAGAAAACAGGTTAGATCTAACCTTCTACCCTAAAATATATTTTTGGGTCCTTTACACTCATTACGAAGAAGTCTTGACAAAACATTTACGAAGAAGTCATGAAAATTCAAGAGGTTAGAAAACAGGTTAGAAAACAGGTTAGATCTAACCTTCTACCCTAAAATATATTTTTGGTGTAAATTTCATGATTTTCGAGAGTTTTAGACCATGTTAGAAAACAGGTTAGAAAACAGGTTAGATCTAACCTTCTACCCTAAAATATATTTTTGCTGAATTCAATAAAAATAAATGGTTCATTTTACTCACAATATTTTTGTACAAAACGACCCCAAACTTTTAACTTCTTTTCTGCAGCTTCAAATGCTATCTTAGCGAGTTCATATTCTCTAAATTCTCTCTTTAAATCTTCTTGTTCCCATTGGTCTAGTTCGTATGGAGAATTTCTATAACCATAACATATCTCACGTTCATGTTCTAATTGTTTTTCGCACATTTTTCCAACTTCTTCTTCAAACAAAGGTTTAGCATTCTCTACTGTATCTTCGAGTTCTTCTTCATCTAACTTCTCATGAACTTTCTTGTCTATGGAATCCATAATTTTTCCAACTGCTATGCAATATTTTGGAGAAGCCCACATTGTTATATAGTTTATAAGTCTTGGGTCTACATACGTTCCTCTAACCTGTCTGATTTCATCAGGAATTCCTGCATGAATTTTGTATAAAAACCAACCGCCGGAATTCCGGCGGTTGCTATATTCTTCACAAAATGCCTTATAATACTCTTCCCAGGACTTATTTTCCAACAACTTTCTAAAGTCTTTCCTAAACTGCTGACACATATTTGTTGCATTTATATAACCATCCTTGTCTCTACGTAAGACTTCAATACCGTTATAAGTGCCTTTTGTGAATGTTTCGCCATTAGATTTGTTCGTGAACGTTTTTGCTTCGACTGACATATCTGTTCTTACATACAAAATAAAAAAATAAATAAAAATAAAACTAACTTTATTTTTTTATTTCGGGAAAATTCATGAAAATTCAAGAGGGTAGAAATGAGGTTAGAAAACATTTACGAAGAAGTCATGACAAAGCATATACGAAGAAGTCTTGACAAAACATTTACGAAGAAGTCATGACAAAGCATATACGAAGAAGTCTTGACAAAGCATATACGAAGAAGTCTTGACAAAACATTTACGAAGAAGTCATGACAAAGCATATACGAAGAAGTCTTGACACTTTTTCATTAGATAACTGTTATTTTTTGACGAAGTGAAGATTGACACTTCGTCAAAAAAATCCCTGAAATCATATCTTACATACAAAATAAAAAAATAAAACTAACTTTTTCATTAGATAACTGTTATTTTTTGACGAAGTGAAGATTGACACTTCGTCAAAAAAATCCCTGAAATCATATCTTACATACAAAAAATACAAAATAAAACTAACTTTATTTTTTCTATCTTAAGGAAATTCATGAAAATTCAAGAGGTGAAAAAAGAGGTGAAAAAACAGGTGAGATCGCACCACTTCACCTAAACATTATTTTTGGGTCCTTTACACTCATTACGATGAAATCATGACAAAGCATGTACGTTCATGTTTGACAAAACATTTACGAAGAAGTCTTGACAAAACATTTACGAAGAAGTCTTGACAAAACATTTACGTTCATGTTTGACAAAGCATGTACGATGAAGTTTCGACAAAACATTTACGAAGAAGTCATGACAAAACATGTACGAAGAAGTCATGAAAATTCAAGAGGGTGAAAAAAAATGACACTTTTTCATTAGATAACTGTTATTTTTTGACGAAGTGAACATTGACACTTCGTCAAAAAAATCCCTGAAATCATATCTTACATACAAAAAATACAAAAAAATGACACTTTTTCATTAGATAACTGTTATTTTTTGACGAAGTGAAGATTGACACTTCGTCAAAAAAATCCCTGAAATCATATCTAACATACAAAATAAAAAAATAAAACTAACTTTATTTTTTCTATCTTAAGGAAATTCATGAAAATTCAAGAGGGTAGAAAACAGGTTAGAAAACAGGTTAGATCTAACCTTCTACCCTAAAATATATTTTTGGGTCCTTTACACTCATTACGAAGAAGTCTTGACAAAACATTTACGAAGAAGTCATGAAAATTCAAGAGGTTAGAAAACAGGTTAGAAAACAGGTTAGATCTAACCTTCTACCCTAAAATATATTTTTGGGTCCTTTACACTCATTACGAAGAAGTCATGACAAAACATTTACGAAGAAGTCTTGACAAAACATGTACGATGAAGTCTTGACAAAACATGTACGATGAAGTCTTGACAAAACATTTACGAAGAAGTCATGACAAATTCATGAGGTTAGAAAAAATGTTAGAAAACGTGTTAGATCTAACATGCTAACATAAACATTATTTTTCAATACTTTTTCAGCACTTTTCCGTAGTTATATATGAAAGACAATTCGAGATAAAAGTCATAGTACAATGGAATAATATGTTGCACACCATTTGTTGTGAACCAAACTTGAAAGTCAGAGAAACTGTTACTAGGTGGTTCGTAGAATTTAGAAGCAAAGTCATAAAAGTCCTTACCAATACATAGAAAACTATTGTTGCTTGAACTGAAACTTGCATGACACATAACATTTTGAGGGTCAAACACGTTTCTATAAACTGTCAAATCTGCTGGTGGAAGTATAAATTTAAATGGACCATCTGGTGGTAATGGTTCGTTCTGGTTTAGTAACCGAAGAAATTGTGCCCAAGAACGTTTGTCTACTTTCCAAAATAAAAACTCTGTATCTCTTGGAGGGTTAATTTCAATCTTTTGAAATGAAACGGTGGAGTTCATCTTGTCATATTCTAGTTTCAGATAGTATGTTCCATTTAGTAAAGAGTCGTATTTTTCTTGAAATTCCCAATAATATTTGTTCATTTGAGTTTGAAAGTCATTTAGAGTTTTCTCAAGACTTTCGTCTGAACGAACTGTAAAGATTCTCATTTCGTCAAATTTGTCTATTAGACCATCAGAACCTTTATACTGCCCATGAAAATATACTGCGAACATAAATGCGTTAGTTCTATTTGAAAACAAAACTCTTCTAAATCCTATTGCCTTTGCATCTGAAGGACTTTGAAGCCAACGAATTGGATAGTCAAACCTGTATACTCGGGATGAAATTTCTTCATCTGAAATAGTCCTACCAGCATTTGTAAAGATATAGTCTAACGGTTTTGTATCTGCTACTTTTGTTCTTTGTTTTTCAACCTGAAGCATTTAATATATGTAAAAATATATTGTTTTAAAATGGTATGCCATTTCATATTTCTCATCTAACAAACAAGTTTCCCAACGGTCTTCTCCAACAAACTCAGCGTACATTTCAAATAAAATAAAAAAAATGTCACTTTTTTAAAAATAATTTTTTATTTCATGCAATGTTCACTAACATCGAAAGGCATGTCCATAAGACGTTCTTCTTCTAACCTCTCTAGTCTGTTTGGATAATTTGCACGTGCTGTTTCCAAATCCATTTCGTAGCGAAGACCAGACAATTTGTCATAGACTTTTATGGGTCTTCCCTTCCTATATTTAAACTTCTTCGAAACTCTCCAACCATATCTTTGTAACTCTGCTTTTATTCTAGCAGATTTTCTATCCATTCTATATGGGGGCATTTTTATAAAAAGAAAAAAAAATTTTTTTTTCTTTACTTTACATAACCGCCTGCTGCCATAAGTCTTTGACGCCAACCCATACCAGCTAATGAAGGTTGACTTGGTTTAGTTTCCAAACTAAACTTTGGTTTTGGTTTATCTTCAGTTTTTGGTTTTTCTTCTTCTATCGGTTTTTCGTCACTTTTCGGTTTCTCTGACTTTACTTCACTTGCAGGAACAGTTGTGTCGTCAACATCTTCATAAATATCATATGCCATTTGTTTTTGTTTTCCTTTCAACTTTTTGTGTTTGTTGTAAAGTTTAGAATATTTCGACTCTAAGTCAATGAGATGTTCTATAATGAACTGTTGGTCAGTGAAGTAAACTTTTCCATCTGTTGTCTCGAAAGCTCCTTCAGACTTCAATATTTTATTTGTGAGAGTCTGTTTCTTTTTTGAGATACTTGCCGTTCCATTTTTATGAAAAGTGACTTTGTAGTTAGGGTTTGTATTTCCAGACCTGGCACTTTCTATTATTGAATTTTTCTCTTCATCTGTAAGTTCTTTGACAGGTTTTGACAATGGTTCTGAACTTTTTGTTTGGTGTCAAATCTACCGTTTCAACTTCTTCGGTCATTTCATCTCAGTAAAAAAATTTAGTTTGGTTTTTTTCAACTGTTGTTGTTGTTTTTTAAGTCGGTCTAAAACTTCCTGAGGTATAGGAAGAACTTGACAAACACGTTGTGTAACTGCTGGAAGTCGACAAATCCATCTTGAACCCATTTGTCTCAATGCTGTATTGTTCATTTCATCTCAGTAAAAAACTTTACATTCCCCACGTTTGAGGCGGTTGAGGTTGGTTATTGTTTACCCATTGTTGTGCATGGTTATATCCTCTGTTAAAGAATCTTTCACCTTGGTCCATATAGTGTCCTGCTTGGTTATAGTAGTCATTTGCTTTGTTATAATAGTTTCCTGCTTGTCTTCCTACATTGTCCATCCATCCTTGAACTTTTCCTCTTGTTTCAGGATTTGGAATAAGATTTGTTGCATCTCGTGCTACCTCCCAACCTTTCTGTACAGTTTGTATAATAGGTTGTGCTTTCTCTTTAAGTATACCTAATGTACTCAAAATCTTCCTTCCAACTCCAAATACACCTCTGGCTATTGTTCCCACTGCGGGCAAAAATCTGGATGCAACTCCTGCTAATGCGCCAAATAAACCCATTTCTTATAGGATAAAAAATGACGAATCCAAACAAGGACCCCTATGTTTCTAAAGCGACAAAGAAAGCACTCATGATAAAAATCTTTAGTTCAACACCAAATGCTTGGTTTATGGATATCTTGGAAAACATTCCGAGGTATAGAGAAGATGGACCACCATACTGGCTAATATTTGTCGGTCAAAACACAAGATACTGTGAAGCCATACCATTACAGTCCAAAAATATTTTAGATATCTTAGCAGCTTTGACAATATTCGTTGACAAATACCATCCAACAAAACTGACATCTGACTGTGAAAGTTCTTTCAAATCAGATGATGTAAAAAACTATCTGCGTTCAAAAAATGTAAACCAATATTTCATTGTCGACCAAAACCATTCTGCTCTTGGTGTCATTGACGGTTGTATAAAAATGTTAAGAGACTTAAACCAACCACAAGGTGGTGAAGCAAATGAAATGTCATATGACGACAAATATAGACACTTCTCCATGGCAAAGATGAGACAAGTTTTAAATATTTACAACAACCGTAAACAAAAAGGTTGGGAAACCACTCCCCCGAAGAAATGAAAAACAACCCTGACTTAGAGAAAGACTATATATTTAATAATTTATTCAAAAGAGACAAACAAGAAAGAATGCCGGGCTTCAAACTTCAGAAAGGTGACAAAGTAAAAATAGAAATACCTAAACGCGACCCATATGAAAATACTATTGACTATGACAACAATGGGAACCCGACAGGTACTCACATTCGTGTTCGTAAAAATAGAAGAAAGTATACAAGAGAATATTATGAAGTTTTAGGCAAACATGGCAAAATGTACACACTGCAAGCAGAAGATAAAACTACTATTGTCAGACCTCGTTTCAAACTTGTCAAAGTTCAAGGTGGTATACTTTCAAAGACAGTTCCTAACAAATATAAGACAACTCCTGACGAATATGCTAAAGAAGTTGAAAATGACGACTAAGCATTTCTATACCATGCGTAAACTGTCATGTAAGGTGGCATGTAGTCTTTACTTTGTCCCGTTGTTTGTGTATATCCCGAAACGCGATGTGTATGGTTTCCATCTCCCTGAGTGTTACCCCAGAAACAATTTATAGCAAACTGAACGTCGTCTTTAACATCATATCCTTTACCTTTTTTCATTGCTGACCAATCCCAAAAATTATGCTTATGCCAACCTGCTTGAGATGTACTTAAATCTATGTAGTGACTATGTGCAGGTAAATTTTCACCTGAAATCGTTTTACTTCCCCCTGTTTCCTTTGAAGAGTTTGCACAATACAAAAACCTGTCGACTATTTGAGTCCAAGTTCCAAAACCCAGAACTGTTTCTGGATTTGTTGAGTTCATTGACGTATAAATAGAGCCTATAGGATATAATGTTTGAAGCATTTCTGTCTTTAATGTTTGAAGCTCTGTTTTGTCTGCTTTCTTGTCATATAAATCTTGAGCAGTGAATTTAATATTATGTTCATCCTTCATGACATAAACATCTTTACATCTAATGTTTCTCATCGTCGTTATGTCGTCATCCGATGTTAAACCTTGTGGAAAGTTAGGAGGTTTACAATATATTGCATCCCCACCAGTTTCTTCAACCGTTCCTTCAATACTTTCTATAGCAACAGTTGTAAAACTTGTATGTGTATGGTTCTTGTCTGCTTTCTTCTCTAACTCATCGTTAACATAAGTTTTATCTGCTTTAAGGTCTAAACATCCTGAAACCCATCCTGTATCGGCTTTAACTTTAAAAGTCTTCGATGTCCATTCATGGTACCAGTCAACCCTTTCTTTCATTTCGTTATCTTTTTCATCCACATATTCCTTATCCGCTTTCTTCTCTAACTTACTAGCCACATATTCCTTATCTGCTTTCTTTTCAAGGCTAACGTTTAAGTCTGTTATTTCAGATATAGAATGTGTATGAGTCTTTTTAGAATATTCGTTTTCAGCTCTCGTCACTTCACTTGACATTTTATTGTCAACATATGTTTTGTCTGCTAGTTCAGGATGAGTATGTTCTTTTGTTGCATAAGCATTGTTAGCTCTTTCTTCTTCTTTTGCTATTGCATCGTCTACATATTCTTTGTCAGCTTTGTTGTCAACATCTGTTTTCAAAAGAAGTTCATTTATAGGTTTCTCGTTTAAAGTTCCTTTTGTTGGATTTATACAGACAGTATGGTTCTTATTGTCTTGAAACAGAAACTCATCTGTCATTGGGTTTAATGTCAGTTTTAAGTTTCCTTCTTTCAATGACTCAGATATCTTAGAATAGTTTGAAAAGTTTGTTGTGTTCTTATTTAGAGCTTGCATAATGAGTTGTCGGTTGTGTTGTATTTCTCTCATGGAAGCAATATCTTTCGACATTTTTATTCTAGATAAAATATGCTTTCAATAGAAAAAGAAAATTCAAGAGTTGCTACAACTAAACCATTAGATGAACTTTTTACTAATGTCGGTCAAAAGTTTGAGACAGAGACCGTAAAGCATGAAGGCTATCGTTTTGACTACCCATTAAGATGGCTAAGAGACCCATCTGTCACAAAAGCTATTGGCTTTCGTAGAATGAAGTTCATTTCAGAAGCCATACATGGTTTCCCATTTACGGTCGGGTTTGAAGTTCGATACTATAACAAAGAAAAACGTATGTATGAGAAATTTGAACAGGGAAAACTTTTACAAGTTAGTTTGCTTGTAAACTTAGAAACAACTCTTCAAGCTTTTCAAGAAAAAATAAACGATATCTATATCGAATATGCAAACCAGTATAACATTGACGAGGGAGAGTACCATCTCGATATTATTTATGACAGGAAAAATGCAACTGTTAAAATCAATAAAATAGAAGACCTTGGAGAAAACGTTTATATTTCTACAAAATATAACAACTTGGCATGGTATAGATTTATGAGGATGTTAAATCAGCCTGCAGCATATCCAGTACACCCAGACTTTTATGAAGTCGAAAACCCTAATGGAACATATGAAAATGTTTTCGACCAAGATGCTATTATTGTTCATGCTTCATTTTCTGGCGCCCAAAACTCTTTCTTATGCTTGGCAAATGACTTTTACGAAAAACCTACAAAGTTATACGAACCACCAAGTGGAAGTATTTCAGACTTTCAAGTATGGTTTACTACAGATGGAAGAAAAAGAATAATTCCATTATACCATGCGTTTTACTTAGAACTTAGTTTCATATACAACTACTATCGAACGGTAAAAATATAATTTTTTAATATACCGGTTGTGGTGTTGGATTTGGTTGCCAACTAGACTGTGGTGCAGGTTCAGGCTGTTGTATAACAGGAGCTTGCTCTTCTGGTTCAGGGTCTTTAGGTATAATACCAACAAACTGACCTACCCTTTTACCAATATTTTTGACACCGTTCCAAATTCCTCTTCCTACGGTTTTTATTCCATTCCATATACCTCTTCCAACATTTCGAAAGAAGTTTCCTATCTTACTGAAGAAACCCATTTTACTATATGTAAAAATCTAATGTCCGCCTAGTCTTTTGCGTTTCCTGTTGAGTTCCATAGCATTCTTTAACTGGAGCTCATACATTCTGTTTCTCCTCTGGTAGAAAACATATTCTGGGTCAACTCCTGTGTTCGCGTCATCTGCATAAAGTTGTTTATATCCCACTTCAGGGTTTGTATAAAACTCTTTCCATCTCATATTTGCATACCATGGTGGCAAACCTAACGCAGCGTCATTTGACATGGCAGTTTGCATTTGTACATCTGTTGGCACTTGACCATAGTTTGCCATTGCAGTTTGTATTCTAACTTCATTTGGAATATTCTCTGGGTTTGGTTGTCCAGGTTGCTGTGCATTCGCTAAGTTCTGTGCGTCCATTTAATATTAGATAAAAATATCTCTTACGAGTACATATGCTGAACATTTGCAGGCATTGGTTCATCTTCATATTCTCTGTACTTTTCTGCCACGTCAAATAAATAAATGACACAATGGAAAAAACCTAAAACAAGTAGTCCTATTTCAAACCACATTTACTTACTAATAAAATTTCTTTATTGTGACACTTTCTCCAGTTTATAGGACCTCTCTCATATTCTATCTTGTCATATCTAAACTCATAGTCATGTATGTCCTCTAACCATCTCATAACGGTTTCCAAACCACTTTTATCGGATGTAAAGTAAAAGCATGGATGGTTATGTATAACGTCTAAAGTTTCTAAAGAGTCTCTCAAAGTCCAGTCTACTTGGTATTGAAAATCCCATGTGTTAAAGAACGGCGGGTCCACTATAAAGAAAACATTTTCCTTGTCTTTATATTTTTCATACAACTCTGTCCAATGACATCTCACAAACTCTATACCCTCAATATATTTTTCTATGTCCTCTTTGAAAACATTTGTATAGTTAAGATATAAAACTTTTGACATAAGTGTTTCAATGTCATGAACTCTTATAGCACCACTATATAATAGTCTAGCAGATATACTATCCCAGTCTATATATTCTGCTTTTTTCAAAACCTCTCTCACAATATTTTTCTTATCTAATGGTATACGTTCCATCTTACCTATAGGTATCTTTTCTTTTAACTCTTTCAATATATTGTTTGTGTCTGGTATATGTTTGAGACGGTCCATATAGTTGTCGAAGTCATTGCATATAATCTTTGAGTCTGGGAATATTGTATGACATAAATGGGATATATAGAAACTTCCACCGAACAAATCTACAAATGTTAGACCATTCGGTAGTTTCTTAAGTTCTCTCAATATAATATCTTTACATTTACCCTTATTTCCAAAGAACGGTAACGGTGGTTTTGTAAAATTCATTTATATATAATAATAAAAATGTTTTTCCTGAAAAGTGACAGAAAAGTGACAAAGCATGAAAACATATATAATTTGTGAAAAGCGACACATTATATAATGTTTTCGACCCAGAAGAAGGCTTCTTCCCAGAAGCAATGGAGGAAGAAGAAGAGTCCTCCGAATTCACACCAGAAGACTAAGAATTTTCCGAATAAAAACTTCATTTATACTAAACATCTTCGGGGCTAGAGGGCACGAAGTGCCTGGAAGCCCCACTACCTTTTTTTTTTTTTTTTTCTATTTTTAATAAAATAAACATATATTTATATGGGAAATTAGGGAGATCTGAAACTCAAAAATTATTTTTGAATTTTAATATGATAAATATAATTGTGATAATATGTACATTACAAATAAAATATTAATTCGGAACAACGATGAGATGTGATAAATTTGATTCTCTCAAAAATCGATTTTGGAGTTTTAATATTAATTTGTATCTTATATGCATATAGGATATATAATAATTTTAAAACATCAAAAAGTGATAATTTGCGGTTAGAAAAAGTCATCAAAACACTTTTTAATGATTTGATTTAACATATGCATAGACCATCTCTTTGATATTTAACTTCAATTTCCCGAAATGAAAAGGATTTGAACAAAAACGATTATTTTACGATCATTTTTTGTAAATTTTTTTAAATTGAGACTGGCATCTCTAAAATCTTCTAAAAAATCCAAATATCAAATAAAATAATATTATTAAAATTCCTCTCAATTTAAAAAATTTTATAAATTGAGAATTCAATCTCTAAAATCTTCTAAAAAATCCAAATATCAAATAAAATAATATTATTAAAATTCCTCTCAATTTAAAAAAATTTTATAAATTGAGAATTCAATCTCTCAAATCTTCTAAAAAATCCATATATCACAAAAACTCACAATATTATTTTTATTCTCAATTTCAAAATTTTTTTTGTACTGACTTTCTTTTTGCCTAACAGCAAGGCAGAAATTTGAAACGAAGTTTCAAATTTCTCAATCTTGCATTCTGGGCACGTAAGTGCCCAGAATGCTAAAAGGCGCGTAGCGCCGTCTCTGAATATCAAATTTATTATAATTATTATTAATTTATGAAATTTCAAATAAAATCGATCTGTTATAACACACTGGTGCATGCCAGCCTTGTCATTCATCTATCGGCGCGCAGAGCGCGCCGATAGATGATATATATATATAGAAGATTAATCGACATTTTTTCACAAGTAGTGTAACAATCAAAAACCATTTTTAAATATCTATTTTTTAAGACTTAGTTTTGATAGTTTTCACTCAAAAATTTTCATCATATTTAAAATAATATCATATTATTAATCTGAGCTATTTGATTGGCGCTTTGCGCCAATCAAATAGCGAAGAAAATAACTTTTCAAATTATTTAATAATTTTTTATTATCAAAAGTCAAAATCAATCTGATATCATTACGTTACATCTGATTGCAAATCGTAATTCGTTGAAATAAGTTTGCCGAACAAACAACCAAAGTTGTTCTCAAAATATAATTAGCGGCGTGAAGCGCCGCTTCCCAAACGATATGCAAAGAGTTTTTGAAAAATTGAGAGAAATATTGTTTTTTCATTTCACATTTTCATCTTTTCTTAACCAGACTTTCGCACAAACTTCTAATGTATCACATTGATCTAATGCATCATTGGTGTTCCATAATACCTTAAATGATTCACAATATGCCCATTTGGTTACAGATGAATTTTGAAAATTCTAAAATTCTAGATTTTCGTCTATAACAAGTTCTTTGTCATCACATGCCTAATTAATCTTTAACTTTAGAGCTCCTCAATATCCTTACAAATTACATAATTTCCGAAATACTTTCTCAAAAAATATCTATGATCGCATAGATATCAGATTACAATAAGACTATTAATGTTTCAAATACATTACAACCGTTTGCTATAGCTAAGACATTTTCTTCATTTATGAACATGACTTCAGCTCTAATTTTGCCAAGTAACAAGCTGATCTAATATCTTATCGAAGTGTATTCATTTCACAACAAATTCTTAATAAATGCTTTGCTTTCAATATTTCTTTCGAAAAATCGCTAAAATCTCAAAGTATTCTCTAAACCACTTCGATGGATATAAAAATCTCTGGTATGTTTTACATAATAATCTTTGAAATATAATATTAATCGCACAAATTCAAATTTAATTGTATAAACTCATTTCCTATAATCATAATATATTTATGTTGCTGAAGTTGGCTGCGCTTGCCCGAAGGGCATGCCTAGCCAACTGAAGCCCGAAATTATATTATATCAAATTTGATTTTTTTACCTAAAGAATTGTTGCAAGTATATACATCCACGCTACAGATCATTAAACTTTATTTATTTCATTCTGACAAAAAGCTTCATGACATGCTTGTCCCAGATTTTGGGTTTATCAACCAGAAACTGCCACCTTAAACGATGGATATAGGGTTTTTAATATATCACAATATTATTTTTCTACTTATTTTTTAAAAAAGTTCAAAATTGAGAGTGGAATCACTTCTCCTTTTGTAAAGAAAAATTTTAATGAGCGCAGAGATTCAACAAAATTTTGAATACATTGGGTCTCAACTCGAAGATTTTATTGACGACAATAATCTTGAAGTAGTTAAATATCTTATTACTGCTGGAGCTGATATGGGATCAATATAGTTTGAAATGGACTCCACTCACATATGCATTAGTAGAAGGTCATCTTGAAGTTGTTAAATATCTTATATCTGTTGGAGCAGATATAGAGTCAAGGAATTCTGGAAAATCTACTCCACTCATCGTTGCATCAGTCAATGATAAGCTTGAAATTGTCAAATATCTTATTTCGGTCGGAGCAGATATAGAGGCAAAGAATAATTATGGAAATACTCCACTCATTTGTGCATCATCAAAAGGTTATCTTGAAATTGTCAAATATCTTATTTCTGTCTTAGCAGAGAACGATGCAATGAATTATAATGGAGATACTCCACTTTCAATTGCAGAATACACTCACACAGAATGTGTTTAGTCTTGAGTAATTAGAATACAATGTTGTTTCAATATCATATTTTAATGCAATCCTTCAATAAAATATTTAATTGATTTCGTGGTCATTATATTTATGATACCTTATGAGAACTTTAGGGGCATCATCTATTGAAATTGGAAGTTAAATTTATATGCAACATAATAAAAGCAAGATTCACTGAGTTGATATCAAGAAATTTATATTAAAATTTTACAATCAAATAACAAAACGAAAGAAAATGTATGAAAATTATGTATACGGTTTTTAATTTATTAGATGTGATTAAATATCAAACAATTTGAGTATAGAATACTTCGGAATATATAACAATTACTGATTTCGAAGAACATTTCAGATATTTATATCAAAAAAGTATGTGAACAACTATTGTCATAACATTTTGATCGGAAAATATTAATATTGTCATTATTTGGCCAAAGAAATAAGTAATTTTTCTGAATATGATTGCTAAATGATGCTAAAATGTCACGCTTTTGAATCAGAGGTGTTAATATCTAATTTTTTCTTGGGGTAAAGTTTCTCGAGTTGTTCCTCTCTAAATTTATCAACCCGCGTTTTGATTTGATCTTCTGGAATATTTTGTTCGCGCAATTTCTTCCTGAGCAAATAACATTCTGTCTCTATTTTAACTCTACTTTCGTGGTCTTTTAATGCATCTGATTTTTGGAAAGAATTGTTGAGTGGCTTTGGTTTAATTTTCTTATCATAGTTGATTACCGCTAAACTATCCTGAACATGGCCACTTGTTCCTGTTCCTCTTGGGGTTCGAACTCCAACACCATTATACATTCTTTAAAAAAATGACATCAAAATAAATGCGACTACTTATAAGAATAATTAGCACATGCAAAGAATTATATTTTTGGTAGTTTTAGGGCATTATGCATTTCGGGAAAAATTATGTTTATAATCTCTTTAGATTTTTTTCAAAAAGAAACTTAATTTTGTTTAGATATAATATTTATTGTTAAATTGAAAGAGAAAAAACATATTCTAGTGTGAATTCAATTTCCATAGCGCATTTAATGGTAGAAAGTTCGTTTATTATCATATAATACTTAAGCTAGTTCATAATTTATTAATATTCATTGATTACCTTTTTTGGTCATGTAAATAGTGCAGTCTTAGCTTCTTGGTAAATGTTTGGAACTATATTACTCATTCAATAAAGATCACTTACCTTTGCAAATACATTTTCAATATTGTAATCATCATTTCTTTTAGAGAAATAACTTTCTGCTGGTAGTGCTTTTAAATTGATTGAAAGTCAGTATCACCATCTCAAGTAGTAAAAAGTTTTACATTTAATATATATTAGCTATACCTGTGAACAAAAAGAGTGAATAGAACAGAGACAACAGGAATACTATATATCTGTATTATTCCACAGCTAACAACCTCGCATGAACGTAATGCTGAATTTGAAATACCACTCTTTTGGATGATATTCATAAATTCCTTAGATTTGTTTTGGAATAGAACGCCACATTTAAGACAGACACAATTGAAGAAAGCCTTTTCTCCAATTGATGAAACACTAAATGGAATACTGATTTGTTTCAAGCGTATGCATGATTCAAATGCGTGACGTCCAATACTTTTTACACTGCAATCGACAAATACAACAAATTCAATATAAATACAGTTTTTAAAAGCACTGTCTGCAACACTTTTAAGTCTTCGATCGAAGCTTATATAGTTGTCTTTACATGCAGGGGCATGCAAATAAACATGGCTGAAGTTTTTGTCATATATTGTACTGTTGTGACAAACAATATAATCGCTTGAAAAGTCACTGATAAATGAAAGTGATGTGCAACCTTCGAATATCTCTGGGAAGATTTTGTATAGATTGCATGTAAATGGAATATCAACCTGTTCAAGATTAATGCAATAGCTAAAGCACTGAGAATACAAAGATTCAACGCTCTCAGGTATGTTTATATGCGAAATGGATGTTCCGCTGAAGCATTCACTACCAATGGAGATGATATTCTTAGGAATATCAATTTCATTCAAATTTGTACATCCTTTTAAAAACATAGAAGGAAGATTATAGAATGAAGTAATGTTATCTTCAAATGTTATTATTTTGATCCCACTGTTCATAAAACAACCAGAATCAATATTTTTGAAATTCTTTAAAATATTGAACATAGAAAGAGAACTGCATCCAGCAAAGGCATTTATTCCAATATATATATCACAAGTACATCCTTCGAATGAAACAGATCTTAAAGAAGTGCATCCTGTGAATGCTGAATTCTTGATTGTCAAACTAGTAGAAGTTGATGAAAAAGAGATACTTGGTAATGTTGTAACTTTTTTGAATGCCAAAGGATGAAGAAGAGTGAAAGATGATGGAAATCTGAATTCTGAAGAAAGTCTCGTATTTGCAAACGCCTGTATTGCTATTTGCTTGAGTTTTGGAAAATATGGAATTGATATCAAACTATTGCAACCATTAAATGCGTTAGCTTCAATAAATTCTAATTCTGAGATACCATCACATGAAATCACCCTGATATTAATATTAGATGAAAACGCCCAATCTCTTATTATTTTAGTTTGGCTGGGAATAATGATTGAAGTTGCTGAAGGATCAAGTAATGATGAAATTGATGAGTTATCTTTAGACATCAATAACAATTGTTTATCAATCTTCAATGATGAATTTCCTTTAAACGTAATATTAATATCTGAATTTGGAGGAAAAGCTCCCCCTCCAATTGAAGTCATATTTCCTGGAAGAAGAATATTATTCAAATAAAAACATGCTTTAAATGCACCTACTTCAATTTTAGTAACATTCTCTGGTATATCAATTGATGTTATTGCTGAAAAATAAAATGTATAGCCTTCAATAATTGTTAATGTTGGAGGTAGTACGATTTGTTTAAGATTTCTCGTCTCATAAAAAGCAGAACCACCAATATATTTAACTGATGGAGGTATTGTTATCGAAGTACATTTTGCATTAACGAATGTTCCAAAATTAATATCAGTCACATTTGAATTAATTACATATGTAAATGTAGAATTTGGAGCAAAAGAAAATATTTTTGTATAATTTTTTGAGTAAACTGCACAATCATCACTTACAAAATATTTATTGTTTGGATGAACATGAATTGCTGTTAATGAAATAACTTTATATATAAATGCCCCGCTAATTGATTGCACAGACTCGGGAACTTCAAAATCTATTAAACTTGTATGTGAAAATACATCGGAAACAAGAGAGGTAAGTTTTGATCCTTCTTTGAAAGTAATTGATGTTAATGATTCGGCTTTTGTGAAGGCATTTTTTTTCAATTCAATAACAGTTGATGGTATTTGGACCGATCTGATTTTTATGTTTGAAAAGCTATACGATTCAATGCTTTTTAGTCCTTCTGGAAGGAAAAGTTCTGTAGCAGATGTGCAAAAGGAAAATGCTCTTACTTTAATAATCGATAGCTTTGTGCATGACATCAAATCAATTCTTTGCAATTTTGTGCAGTTATAAAATGCATATTTCCCAATAGTAGTAAGCTGTGAGTTAGATTCAAATTTGAAGGATTTTAATGTTTCTCTTGAATATAAAAAACAATAATCATTTTCATTATTTCCATAAATTTCAATACAACTTCTGGAAATAATGAGATCTGGATCAGGCATATTGACACTTTTGAGAAGTGTTCCTGAATTATAATAGAAATCTGATCGAATAAGTGTCATTTATACTTTGATGATTTAAGATTTTAAAGGTTCATTTTTATTACAAATAAAGCTTAATCTTAATTCATGGGAAGAGTGTGAGCTTCTTTGTTAAGAAACTCTCAATGTAATAATGGGAGTTTGATAAGTTGCAATAAATTATGTCACTTTTTAACAATTTGTATGATCGAGATAATAATACCAGAAATGAAACCAAGACGCAGATGCTTAATAAAGAAAATTAACAATTCTTATTCTGTCAAATCATTGTATTAAAATTAAGGTTATTTTCAAACTATTGGAATTGAGAAGATTATGTCATTTTCACAATAAATGCTTAAAGCTGTTGTTGGAACATACACAGATAATGGAAGCAAGGGTATTTATTCATTAAAAGTGAACCAGAATGACGGAAGCTTTTCCTTCCTTGAGACAGTTCAAGTTGATAATCCTTCCTACCTCATTTTGAATGAAAAGGACACAAGAGTTTACGCAGTCAGTGAGATGCACAACGAAAATGCAGCTCTTGTTGCTTTGGAATTTGAAAAGGAAGCCGGCAACTTTAAATTAATCAATTCTCACTTAACTCATGGCATGAAGGATTTGTCGTAACAGCAAACTATTCAAGCGGAAGTATTACTGTTTTTCCATTAGACCCTTATGGCGGAATTCAAGAAGCAAGCCAAGTTATAAAGTTTGAAGGAACTGGTCCGGATAAATCAAGACAGGAGATGTCGCATGCTCACCACGTCTACTTCACACCAGATAAGAAGTTCCTTCTTGTCAATGATTTGGGTGCTGACAAAATCCATAAGTTCAAAGTTAATTCTCAGGCTCCTTTCCTCTCAGAAACATATGAAGACATCAGTGTTGAGCCAGAATCAGGACCTCGCCACTCAGCTTTCACAAAAGATGGAAAATTCATGTACTTGATCAATGAACTTAACGGCCAAGTATACGGATTTTCTAATAACAACAGTACATTTACCAAATTCCAAAGCATTGCTTGCGATGAAGTTGAAGCAAGAGGATCTGCTGATATTCACATTTCTCCAGACGGCAAATTCCTCTATGCAAGCAATAGATTGAAGCGTGATGGAATTTCTATTTACAGAATTAATGCCGAAAATGGACATCTTGAAAAAGTCGGATATCAATTAACAGGAATTCATCCAAGAATGTTCGAAATCACTCCAAATGGAAAATACGTCTTTGTTTGCTGCAGAGATAGCGATGCAATCGAAATTTACCTCCGCAATCCTGAAACTGGATTGATTACAAAGCAAGACGAGATCAGAATACCTCATCCAGTTTGTATAAAGTTTGTTGAGTAAATATATCTATATTTTTTTAGATATATTTAATATCAATATTCTAATTATAAAATCTAATAAAGAATTTTATTTTACAACCAAACACATATCATGATTTCTTCATTATTTATTCTTATATCTTGATGATTCGAAATTTTTATTTTGAAAGTGAATTTTAATGCTGATTTTAAAAATATAGACTTTTTGTATTAAGTATTTCGTTTTTAAATATTTATTAGATTTGAATATTTAAAATATTTTATATCTAATTGTTTTTACAAGAATTATATCAATAAATAATAACTAGTAGTTCTTTTAATTGTGTCTTACTAATAACAAGATCAATTTCATTTAAAAATTCAAATGACCTTTTTATGTTTCCGAAATCCTTTCAATTTTTGATATAAATTAAAAGTTTACACGGAAATATTATAAATCAAAAGATTCGCTTGGAGTTTTACTAAAAATATATTTTTATTTCAAGAATCTATTTAGTGAATTTGTTAAATATCAATTTAGATTTGATTTTTAAATTGATGTTACCGGAAATATGGAATACTGTCACTTTTTAATAGAATGACGAAAGAAATAGCGATTTTTAACTATCCACCCGAGCTTGGAACTCCATCTAACTGGAAGATGTCTTTAATTTCACCCAAGTTTTTCGGTGTTTTGGATAATAGCAATGTTTTGAAGGTTTATTCCATAGAATCAAAAAATATCGTCTTCACATTAAATGATATTTCCGATTTTTGTTGGATTGAAAGTATTCACTTTAAGAGCCAATTACTATGCGTTATTTCTCAGTCCAAATTATTGATTTATACTTCAGAAGATAAATTGCCACAAATTGTCATATTTGATGCATCAACGCGCAAAGCTCCAATATCAATGAAAACAAATACAGACATCATGAACAAAATTATTGAATTTCCTTTATCCGAAAATGCCACAATAGCAACATCAATCGATGCAAACTCATTATTAATAGTTAATTCAAACCAACTCGAAAAGTACACTTTATACCTCGATGGTTTATATCTACAAGGTTCTTGCTCCTCTAATAATTGCACAAAATTTGCTTTTGATGGCGCAAACATTGCAGGTTTTTCGCAAGACACTGTTTCCATTTGGAACACCGCACTCGATGAATTCATTTTCTATAAGGTAGAATGTCAATATCTTTGTCCATTGAAACCAGGAGTTTTTGGAGCCATAAAAGACAACCAAATCACCATCATTGACAAGAAAAACGGTATCGGCGAGAAAATATCTATACCAGAAAACACTCATTTTTCAACTTACGTTCAAAATAATCAATTATTTAATATATCATCGAACTACTCCATCTGTTATCCTCGATTTGAGTGTCCAGTATTCGCAAACGACAATAAAATCATGATTATCGAGGACGAAGAACACCTTTGCCGCTTATTAGATGTCATATCTCAAAATTTCGCTTTACAATTCCTTATTGACTACGGCAAACAGAGCGAGCATAATGCGGAGCTTGTTGCTGTTGCAGCCTGCCAGCACGAAAGCAAGGAATTGGTCGATCAATTCACAAAAGATCTAAATATCTCATTATCACTATCATTTGTACAGAAACTGACCTCCATCATCGATACAGAGTTCAAACGCCAGTTCGCAATTACCATTTCCACTACAATTATCCGTTTAATTGCGAAATGCATAAATTCCGGTACGGAACTTTCCAACAAATTCGTTGCTCCTCTATGCACATTTCGATCCATTGTCCAATACCCCAAGCAGCCACCACAATACAAACGTCCTTCCCAAGGTATCGGAGATTCACCCCCGATTTCGGAAAAAGAACTGTTACCTTTTGTATTAGATGCATTGCAAAGGAACGCTATTACCTCAGCATTACCAACGTTAGCAGTTTCTTTCCCTGATTTCTCTCCTTTCCATCTTTTCAGGACGATTGTTTTGCAGCAATGTTGGTTATTAGTTTGCAGCGGAAGAATACAAGATACAACAGTTCTTATAGAGAAATTAGGCGAAAATCCTGGTCAACATCTTCATGAAATGTGGCGTCAAACGACACGTAACAAGACGCGTGCTGTTTTGCATGATTATCTACATAAACAAGGATTGTTGACACAAAAAGATGACGAAAACCATCAAATTTTGTTGAAAATAACAACAAAATATCCAAATACATCTTTCAAACTTGCAAGGAAACTTAACAACTCTCCTGCAATGAAAGCGTTGAATGATCCATCGAAATTACCAAGTTGGCAACCAATTGTTGATTTAACAACTGATTTCAATGAAAACAAAGCAATGGTTTTCCCAGAATTATTCAACATTCCTGAGGAAACACCCGTTGAATCTCCCAAATATTTCTTAGGAAACATTGCTTTGATTGAATCACAATCACCTGAAACAATAAAGATGTTGACAACTGATGGAATCTCTGTTGAAAGATTGTGGATTTTGCATTGCGAACATAGAGTTACTGAAATGGTAAATATGTTCAAGAAAGAATTGGAAAAAACTAAACCTGATCAAAAGAAGAATTTGATATCTGTCAAATTCATTAATACATATTATTCTCAAATGAATATGTATGAAATTGAAACATTACTTGACATTTTATGTCAAAATGGAGTTTTCGTTCAAAAAGAATTGGATGATTTCGATTTATTAGTTGTAAGAATATGTAAGAACAAGTTCTTGTTTGACCAGAGCTGGTGGTCGAACACGACAACACTTAACTTCACTGATTTCTTTAAGAGTTTCGCTGTTTATTGCGCAAAAAAGAATTTGTTTATGCCATTCGAAATGTTCATTGTTTCGCATCCGAAAGCGAAAGAAATTGACATGTCTGATATCGATGAACCATTGATTAAATTCATTTGGGATTTGTGGGTAAAGAGAGATCCTGCCGCAGCAAATCTTTCTTGCATGCAATTGATAGCTCATTCCAAATCAAATGATCCAATAGAATTATGGAAACATCTCCCATCTGATTCTTTGGCTCCTTTGGCTTCTTTCGTTTGGAATCGGGATCCTGAAAAGTTCAAACCTGGTTCTCCTGAAACAGAAGCACTCAGCCAGAGATTGAAAACAGATTATCCGCTGTTGTCTTCATTAGTTAAAGGAGAAATTCCTCATCCACCATCTCCACAAATGACTCCTCCTCAATCCCCATGGAGATCTCCAATTTTCACTTCAAAATTTGACTTGGAATTACATGATCTTTTGAAGGCACATTTTGATTACGATTTCTCCAAAGTTTTCACAGATTATTATGGAAAAACTCCTGGACAACCTCCTTTCCCACACTTCGACCACCCAGAACTCATCACTGCTCCTAGCGAACCTCCTTATGTTCATTACGTCAAATCGATGTTACCTGTTTCAGCTTTTCAACAAGCAATCGATGACGGAGTGACAGAACCTAAATTTAAGGAACTCTGTTTGCAGTGTATGAGAGAAGCCTTGCTTGACAGGAATATCAGGTTAGCAGCTTTAACATTCATAGAGTTAGTTGACTTGAAATTCAACACTGATTCAGCAACAGACTACAAATTATGCATTGCTATTTTTGATAATTTACAAAATGAAAACAACACAATTTTATTTGATGAATTATCAAAAGTTTTCGTTCAGCATTGCAAGACATCAGCGAAGAATATACAGAAGAAACTTATGGCTAACGAAATCGAATTATTCTTGCTTTCTAGTCTATTAGGCGTCCGATGTGGATTGAGTTTGGATTACACTCCAATCTCAAATTTTGCGAAAAAATCACGTCCTGCAGAACTACTTTTGTTCATTGACAGGGCGAGCGAAATCGGTGCACACTATCAAATAAACGAAGTCGTCAAGATAATAAGACAAGAGATGCCAGAAAATCCTCTCAAGGATCACTTGTTATTCCATTTGACACAATCACTACCAACTGAAGAAGGAACAAACAACGCAGATATTCCACCTGCCTTAGTCGTTTTCAGAGCTGTAAGAAGAACAGACAAACCACAATATATATCTTTATTGCAAGAATCAATCAATCATTCTAACCAACTATACGCGTTGTTAGCTACATCAATCGAAGGATCAAACCCTATGATATGTGCTTTGGTCGTATTGTTGACGATGACGAAAGATTTCACATTTGATGTAACACAAGAAATCGAACATGAAAAAATTGTTTCTCTCTTCATGCAAGTTATTTCAAACCTTTTGAGAAAAAGTGACAAAGTCAATAATGTCAAACAAAGTCTTGAATTATTTAGTGACAAATCTATTGTCTACTATTTGTCATCATTTAGTTATTCGGTCCAAAACTTTTTATTCCATCAGGCCGATCTCGTTTTAAGTGAAATCAACAAAGTTATCAAAGACCAAGATCCAGAAACTAATTATCAAGATGATTTAGTTGGTAACATCAAAATCAAAGACATCATCCAAGTTTGGCATCCATTATTAGATTACTTGGCAAAACTTTGTTCACAAAAGTCACAAGTTCACTTATTCCGATTTTTGCAACTTCTCAAAACAACAAATCCATCACCATTCCTTGCAGATCGTGTTTCTATGTCATGTGTCATTGAGAAATTCGAGAATTTCAGGAAAGCTATTTTCGAATGCGACTTACTTGGTAAACCAGAAGACATCGTGAAAAAGTTTGCATTAAATCATTCTCTTCAACTTGGACAAAGTGTTGCACAAGTTCTTGGTACTTCATCATCTAACGCGACACAAGAGTGGCTTAAACACCAGTATTCGACAGCAACAACACCAGCGCAAGTCCTTGATATCCATTCACAGATTGTTTCTTCTATCCAAGATGGCGATGAACTGTTTTTTGTTTCACTTTTCTCTGCTTTACTTCCATACGCACAACCCACAGAAGTTTACGATATCTTGAAGTTCAGCCGCAGTTTGTTCAAGCAAGAAAACAGTTTGACCAAATCTATTGACGCACTTTTGATCCATCTTGACATTTGCCACGATTTATCCATTGAAGTTCCTCGTGTGCAAGACGTCATGATGCCATTGAGTGAAACATTGGATTTACTTTTCCCACGTACAGATTTATCCAAAGTTCCTAAGAAGATCCAACTTGGCATTGCATTGCCTGTTTTATACGGTAACGGTGCATTGCAGCGCTTCTTTGATTCGTCGATTGACACTACTATTGATTATTGTCTTGACAACAGACGTGTTGATGATGCACGTCTTCTTTGTGAGTGGCGCAACAAATCACCTAAGTCTATTTTGTTGTTGGAGAGTGTTCAGAATTTGATTTCAGGTCAGAAGCTTAGCGAAGAAAGTTACCAGCATCTTTCGCAGTTCGGCAATGTCGATGACATCGAACAGCTTCTTGACAGCATCTCATCTAAAATGGGCCGGCGATTTGGTTTGATTTCTCTTCATTTCAAAGCATGCCGTCGACTTGGTTGGCCAACTAACGATTTGTTAAAGCGCAAGACTACAGATTTCATCGAATCCGAACTATCAGTCACAATCCAACAGTGGCCTATTGTTCGAAATCTGATTTCATTCAGTAAATTGACAGACGAAGAGACAGCGAATTCACTGTCTAAATCTTTCACTAACCATGTTATCGACCAACTAAGTTCTCATCCTAAACAGACACAAGGTCTTTTGAACGTCAAAGATTTCTCAGACAAATTCGAAGAATTCACGAAACTTTGTCAAAATCCAAGTTCTGTTGGTGATCATTTATTCCAACGGGCTAAAGAACTTCAAGGATCGCAACCAATCTCAGTCATTGTTAACTTGCTTTTGCACTCTAGTATGTGCACAAGTGACATTGATGAATGCGCAGAAATGCTTGACCACATCTTGGACAAGCTAGTTGAAGAGAAACAACTCAGTTTGATCATCAACATTGTCACTATTTTCAAAGACCCAGCATTGCTACCAAGGTATTTCCAGCACTTGATTGCTCAAGAAAAGCTCGATGCTTTGCCACATTCTACTCTGTCTAAGAAAGTCGGCCGAGTTATCATGAACTGTGCACGACACGTTCAACCATTCGAACCACAGAAGTACTTCGACTTGACACTGAACTATATGCTTTACCGAGATCACGCAGAACTTCGCATGGAATGCGGCTTGCGTCTTTTGCGAGGAAGTCCAGACAAGAACAAATTGCAAGAAGCGAGCAGCCACTTCTTGTTGGCACTTGCATATTTCTTGCATGAAAAATGCTATTCACTTTCTATGGAGTGCCTCAAGAAGCTTTCATTGATTTCTCTTCAGCTTGAAGTTCCAGATATGAACGTCCTCCATTTGGACGAATCACAAGTTCTCCATCTGATGAAGACGAAAGACTTCCCATTCGCACTCACAACAGCAGTCGCATACGACATGGACACAGAAGTCAACTGGGCAGAAGCTATTTTCACACAGAGCGTCCAGAATAAAGGAGAAGAGTTTCTTACAGCATTCCAGTACTTCAGACCTCTCACATCTAACCTATGCTCTCAGGTTGTCAAGATGTACAAAGAATCTAACTCAGACGAAGAGATGAATAAGCGTATGAAGAGTTTCTTGAAGAATATCCCTAACTTGGTTGAGCGTTACCGAATCGCTAAAGAACTTCAGTTCCAGGACCAACTTGATAACATGAAAGAGCAAAACCCTGTTGTTTGTGAATGGTGTGAACGTGTTCTTATTGATGGTAAATAATAAATAAAGTTTATTTAATTAAATCAGCATATATGTTTATTTGACTAATTTTTGTATTAATTGTGATAAACTCTACCTGAAAAATCAAAACCATCAAGATACAAATAATCGCGATTGTCACTGTTTTTGCCTGTTTGAATTAATTTGAATGATATAAATTTATCTTTTGTATTAAGTGAATATTTTCGTATTTCGCCACTGTTAAGTTTTGAATTATTTATTTCATGAATAACATTTGTTTCTCCATTAATAGTAGTACCTTCAACTCTCCATGTCTGAAGCTCGTCTTGAATAAATTTTTAGGGAATGTTCGAACAATATATTCAGTAGGTTGAATTGAATAGTTTTGCTTTAATTTCCACTCAACCCATGAATTAGGAATATTCTGAGTTCCAAAATAACTATCTTCTCTATATTTATTAATTAAATCAATGGTTCCATTGTCTATAGATGAAGCAGACATTTCAACATTTCCGCTTCCGAAATAATTAGTTTCAATAGGAATATTTTTAGTTCTATCCTTTGATTTAGGATTTCTTGAGCGGATTAATGAATCTGAGAGTGAGTTGACAATAAATTGATAATTGTTTAGATTAGTTAAATCTTTGATTGTTTTGATTATGTTTTCGCTGCAAAATTCAAAATGAATGTTTTCAATCAATGGATAGAAATTGTTGTTGTATTGTGTTAGAGAAATAATGAAATTTGCTAATGAATCTTCACTTTCGACTTCAAGTTTGCCACTGCTAAATATTTGTTGAAGAATGTCAATACCAAGTTTTTCGGATAGAGTTTTAAGTTGATTAGAATTAATTTCATAAAAATGTGATGATATGAATTGATAACATTCATTGATTTTATCATTTGAACAAAAATCCAAATAAAATTCAAGTAATTGAAAACAATTGTTTTTGTCGATTTTCATGTTGTCAATAATATTTGTTTTATAGAAATTGATCAGTTCTTGGCTTTCAAGAGATATTCCAATATGGAAAAGATCTTTCAAAACAGTCTCGTCACATTCGAATTCTGTTTTATTGTATTGAAGAATATCTTTTAATACATTATATGTATTTGGTGATGTGATATCTGTTTGTATATCAATTTTGTTAATATCGTTGTCTAAAAGATATTGTGAATAAAACGTTTGTGAAATTGCAACTGCAAATGATTTGTAAGTGAAATTTCAACATTATTGATTGTCAATATAACTTTATCAAGCGATTGATAGTTATTTATTCTCTGAAGAAATTGATTATTGAGTTGGATTAAAACCTTTTTTTTGATATAAAAAAATGACGGATTTTTTATAAATGAAAATTTGGATGTTCAAGGTTAATTTTCGAACTATTTTATAAAATGAAGCGGATTTCAATTTTCGAACTATTTTGTTAAAATGAAGCGGATTTCAATTTTCGAACTATTTTGTTAAAATTCGGATGTTCAAGGATAATTTTCAATGGCGCTTCACGCTGGTTGTCAAAAATTTGAATTAAAGTCAGATGGGCGTAAGTGCAGCCTTAAAGGCACTTTTTCGTTTTTTATCATATGAAACTTTATACAATACTTATCATAAATTAGTTTACAAGATATACTTGAATTGCGTCATACTTACAAATTGAAGTTTATTATATTTTACTTATGAAATGTTGATGATTAATATCATTTGTTTATATTTATATTAGATATATTAAGTAATATATGATTAAGTATTCATTGTATAATGAAAGTCATTATGATGCTAAGTTGAAAGTCACAGAAATACGAAATAAGTATATCTTCGAATATCCTTGCGAAAACAACCATGATTGTACAGACTACGTCATCACATTTTCACCAGGTGTATACAAATTTGAGTTGTATGGTGCATCTGGTGGAAGTTCAACTGGTCATGTATCATCATATCGGTATCCAAATGGTTCATGTATTGAAGACAAAATTGTTGAATCTGTTAAAGGTAATGTTAAATGTCTTCGACAGCCTAGTCTTGGTGGTGCAGGTGCATACATCAGTGGCACCATATATTTATCTAATGAAACTATCGCATATGCCACAATTGGAGGTCGAGGAATTTATAAATTGAAGAGCTTTAAAAATGTTACTGAATGTTATGCAAAAGAAAACATGACTGAAGGAGGTTATGGAGGTGGAGGATATGCTGCAAATTATATTAGTTTAGCAAGTTCAGGAGGTGGTCAAACCGCTGTCAAATTTGTCAAAAACGATCTTTGGCATCGGGTCATTGTGAGCGGTGCTGGAGGTGGTTCTGATAACGGAGATGGTACATTTCTTGGAGCTGATGATGGTGCAGGTGGTTCAGGAGGTTTAGAAGGACAAGGATGGCTTGCAAATGGAGTTTACAACTCAACATATTTAGCAAATTTGACATTTGGATTCAGTTTTGGTTCAGGGGAATCAGCCCAAGAAACAAAATCATTGAATCCTCAAGGAGTTCAATCAAATTATGTGAGTGGGGAACATTCTGGTGCAGGATCAGGTTGGTTTGGTGGCTTTGCAAGTCATCATGCAAATGGAGGTTCGGGTGGAGGAAGTTCATGGATTTTGTCTAGAGATGCTATTATTCCAGAGAATGAACTTGTTTCATATGATAGTTTTTATGATTTTCTTGGAACATCTAAATATGCATTCACGAAGGCAGACTATATATTTAACAATGTCATTGATGCATCGGGTGTTTGGGAAGGTAATGGTAAACTTGTCATTACTATTCTTAATTTCATTAACTGTCCAACAGTTTGTGTTTGTTATCGACAAAATTTCATTAGCAGCATTTATGTTTTTATTTTAATGTATGATAGCTAAAATTTTATTTTAGATCTAATCATTATTTCAAAAAGTAATAAGTTAAATTACATCGAAATTTGTGTTTGATAGCTGAAAATATTGAGTCCGTGTCAAATTTGCCTATCATCTTTCCAAAATTTCGAATTTCCGTCCAATCCCAGTACCGGAAATTAGTGAAAAATTTTAAGTATTTCTGATAAGTTGAACAATGCATGAAAATTTGTTATGGATAGATTATGACTATGTCATTGCTTTTGAAAACTGAGATATTTTTTAAAGGTAGGTTCACAAAAAATATGTTATTTCGCAAGGGGAAAAAATTCTCATGAACAACTTCAAGCGGATTTATTTTTTATGCACAAACACTTTAAATCAGATTATGAATAGTTCGATATCACATAAAAAAAGCGTGTGCAAACTATTCATATTTATTTCTACAACGCTTATATCTTTTCAGAATTTGAAGTTATGTACAATACTCGAAAACACATCACCTCACATTCGGGACGCTTAACTTTTTGATGATGTGATTAAAAATTTGAGGGAGCAATTATATTCATAATTTTTATTTTTTAATTTTATATCGCAAGATTGAATTAGAAAGTCAATGAATTTTCATACCGAGTATTAAATTCTTCTGGGAAGGCCGAAGTAAATGTGATCAAGACATTTACAAGCAATGAAACATTTTTATTTGAATTTCCTTGTCAAACAAATTATCTATGCGAGCCATACTTATTGCATTTCCCACGAGGTTACTACAAAATTGAACTATGGGGTTCATCTGGAGGATTAGCAAGACTATCTAACTCAAAAGATATCCGACCAGATTCTGGTGGTCATGGTTCATATGTATCCGGGAATCTAGCACTCAAGAAATCGTATGATATGTACCTCTTCCTTGGAGGTAAGGGAGAAGATCAGCTGAACTATACCTATACCACCATACCTACAAAATGCGGTTGGAATTTTGGAGGAAATGGTGGGATTGATTTGTTTCATGATACTGGGAACTCTGCTCCACCAGATGGTGGTGCATGTGGAGGTGGTGCAACAGATATAAGGTTGCGATATTATGATATAAATCACGCAAATTTCAATGATTATACTCTTAATAAATCAATTGAAAGTAGAATAATCGTTGCGGGTTCTGGAGGTGGAGGAAACTCTGGAGACTGGCATCGATATGGAGAACTAGATGGATTTGCAGGAGGAGATATTACCGCCGTGGATAACCTTCCATATACACATGGGGGAACTCAAATAAGCGGAATATTAGGTATCGGAATGGATGGAATTACATCATCAGAAAATCAAGGGGGAACTGGAGGTTGCGGCAGCGGTTATCGAGGTGGATATCAAAATTTTCCAGATCTTAAAGTCGATGGCATATTTCATGTTGGTGGTACTGGTGGAAGTTCGTATATAAGTGGTCATCCAGGTTGTGTGAGTCCAAGCGCATCTGAAAACACACCAATTGAACTTAGATCGATCCATGGATCAGGGATAATGTTCACTAACACACAAATGATCAGCGGAAAAGATCTCATGCCAAGTCCATTCAACAACACATTCATACGTGGTAATGTGGGAAATGGATATTGCCGCATCACAGTTCTTTATATATCACCAGTAGAAACATGTACATTATATCAATATTTTAATTTTTTTATTAATTTCGAAATTTTCATTACTTTCTCAGGATAATAAAGATAATATGAAACCTCTATTAATTAAGTTTATTTTTCATTTAGTCTAAGTGCTTGCAGCCCGTGGCTTAAATGAATGTCTTTGAAGTGCAATGAATGTACAATCAGACATCATAAATTGGGCTGTATATTAGTGGAAAAAAGTAAAAAAGACGATCGAAAAATTCTCAATTTCCAACTTTTTTTGTACAAATTAATTCAAATTTTTGACAACTTAAACATTTGAATTGAAGGCCCTGTCATAGGGGTGTATGTGCACCCTTAATTAGCATATAAATTAAAATTTATATGGACTTATTTAAATATCAAAGTGCTTTTAACAAATAATCCTATTTTACTAACATATTACGTTAATAATTTGGATATTAGCTAATGTCAAAAAGTACAACCTTAAAAAATTTAAATATATAAATATTTATTTATTCTTCAATAAGTTCTAAATCTAATCTAGATCTACCATGCATGTTAATAGGTGTTACATTAACTCTTACTCTAACTTTATCGAAAATACAAATTCTCTTTCCATCCTTCTCGAGAGATTCTTCTGTTTCGTTGTAAATCCATTTTTCTCCATCGACATGAACGTGTCCTTCGACACCGTATTGTTCAAGCAAAATCACGAACACTGTTGGCTTGATCTTAATAACCTTTCCTTCCTCGATCTTTCCAGGTGTTCTCCTAAGCATTTCCATGATGAACAGCTGAGAAGAACTTCTTCCTGCGTCTTGAGCCATTTTGTGTCTGAAATTCAAATTTTCTGCAACAGCCTGCATCATTAACTTGCTTGCCAACATATCTGTGGCTTTGTCGTATCCGATTGCTGCTGCCAATTGTCTGTGGACAATAAGATCTGCATATCTTCTAATAGGTGAAGTGAAGTGAGTGTAAATTGGCATGGCCAAACCGTAGTGTCTGAAATTTTCATAACTTTGTGTTCCAGCAGCGAAATATTTGGCGAACTGCATGCATCTTGTTGTCATTATTCTCACGATATTGTCCAAGTCTTTGACTTTCTCTCCGACACCATCGAGAGTCTCAACCAATGACTTATTCGTGTCTGGATTCAATTGAACTCCGAATCTCTTCAAAGCTCTGTTTAAGAAATCAAATCTCGCGGCAATTGGAGATTCGTGTCTTCTCAACATGGCGGATTGTTTGAATGTTTCGTAGATCTTCTTCGCGACTTCGATGTTTGCGTACAACATGAACTCTTCGACAAGGGAGTTGACCTCTAAATGTTGGTATAATTCTCCACTCAATGGTTCAGCTGTTTCTGAATCTAAAGTGAAGTGAAGTTGAGGAGAAGACAAAGTCAAAGCTCCATCATCCATTCTCTTTTTGTTCATGATCTTTGAGAGTGCCAATAGTCCTCTTATTCCCTTTGCGAGTTCGCTTTGGTCGTTCTGGTCTTCCACGATCTCCTGAGCTCTTCCGTAACTCAATGCCGCTCTTGATTTGATGATGGATTTTCCAAATTTGACATCGATTGTTTCCGCTGTCTTTTTGTTCATAATTGCGACAACAGAAAATGCCAATCTCTCGATTCCTCCTCTAATTGAGCACAAATCTTCAGACAAAAGAGAAGGAAGCATGTGGATTCTCTTCTCAACCAAGTAAACTGTTGTTCCTCTGTCTCTGGCTTCCAAATCAATCGCAGTTCCTTCCCTGACAAAAAATGACACATCAGCGATATGAACACCGATTTCGCATGTTTCTTCATCGATGTCTTTGTAATGTAATGCATCATCGATATCTGTACATCCCGGAGGATCGATGGAACAAACGCATCTGTCCCTCAAGTCCATTCTTCGCTTGACTTCTTCTGGTGTTGGCTGGAAATCTTTTGGTGGCAAACAGTTCAAAACTGCGTCACTGAATGCGTCATGTGGAATTTCGTTGGTCATGAGAATCACTTCACTTTCGGCTTGTAAATTTCCTGCCTGACCAATTGTTGAAATGTAATGGCCACTAGGATATTTGGAATTGATTGCCCATGAGTCAATTGCAACGTGTACACGCATTCCTATCAATTCTTGGACTTGGCGGGACCGGATCCTGATCTTTGGAAGGTTTTCTTGCTGTGGAACAACAAGTAATGACTGCCAATCGTTTGTTTGGACTTTTGGAGGTAAAACAGTGCCACAAATCACTCTTGACTTCCTGGAGAGAATGGAAACGACTTTTCCTGTCGGATAACCACCTACCCATTGAGATTCTGGGTTGGTGATCACGGCAATCTTGTCGCCATCAAGTGCTCTGTTGACGGATTTCGCATCATTTAATAATATTGTTTCTTTGTCGTTTCTGAGCTCGCCTTGGTCATGCTGACGTTGCATGGCACTGAAATAGCCAATTGTAACTTTGCCTTCCTTGTAAAGTTTTTGGACTTCGATACTTGGAAGATAATCATCGTAAATAGGGGCTTGGCTTGCTGCAAAGACATCTTCTGTAGTAAGACGTGAAGCAAGAGATTCATCATCTTTGGCAAATTCGTGAATATCCATGATTTGGAAGTCTAAATTGTTATATTGTTTAAATCTGTCTAAATCTTTAGTAAAGTTGGTAATAAATTTGACTGGAAAGCGTTTTTGAAGATAATTAAGTGCATTGATAATGTTTGCGTCATGATTTTGTTGAATTGTTTGATCTTCAGATTGTTCTACGTATGTTTCGAGAAGATGCTCGTTTGCAAAGAGCATAAAATGCTTCTCTGGTGTTGATAATAGTTTGTCTAAGTTTTTCTGTATGGATTTTGATTTTTGTCTTACCATTTCATAAACTGTTTGAAGAATGACAACATTTGTGAATGCTTGATGCTGGAGAGCATCAATCTGATTCAAAATTGTCTCAGAATCAATTGCTAGTACGAATTTTGCATCTTCAGTTGTAAATGGATTTTCTGAAGCGCCTGGAAGACGGCAATCAATGTCATTTCGCAAATAGTGCTCTCTAACGAGTCTAACTACATTGCCTCTTCTGGTTGATAATAATTGTACTTTGTGTGTTCTCATGATTTATTTTTTTAGAAAAAAAAATTCTTGTAAATTTTTGCCCTCCTAAGTCATGAGCAATTTTTTTATTTTGGCAAAATATGGTCAGAACTAAGGATGTCAATTTGGAAGAAAAGTGAGAAAATTCCTAAAATGCTAAAAATGAATTTTCCAAACGTACTTTTTTATCTCATTTTTTTGATTTTGAAAAAAATTTGGAGAGAAGAACTCTTCGCTTTTGAATTTTGTCACGATGGTTTTAAAGTATATTAGACACATGTATTGATATTACTATTTTTGTATATTTTGAGAGAAAATCCCTAAAAAGTGAGAAAATCTGAGACGGTTTGAGAAAATATATAAACTATTGAAAATTTGAATTAAACTTCTAATTTGGAAAAAAGAAATTTGGAAAGAAGAAAATTCAAAAATCGAGATTTAGACTCAGTATCAAATGGAGAACAAAATGTTTCTTCATATGAAGGAAAAAATTTTCTTGAGAAGAAATAGAGTTTTTAAAATTTTATTGTATGTAATGAAATAAACAAATATTAAAATTATTTTTTGATAACAAGAAAATTCCCAACAGAAAATATTTGAGACAAAGAAAAAAGAAAATTGAAAAATATTACTCTCCTTTACATTTCATGAGATTTTCAATTTATTTTCATAAAATTGACAATTTTATACGTTTAGATGAAAATAAATGATTTTGCTTGAAATAAAAATTATTGTTTGTTTACAGCTATCAAATAGATTTTTGCTATTTTGATTAAAATTTGTTAATCAAATTAATAATTTTTTTTCTAAATATCTTAAATATCTGGATCACTCACTGATACGATGAATTAAACGATAAAAATAATACAAACTCAACTAAGTTTCCTGTCTTTCAACCAAAAAATATTATGCAATTTAAATTAAATTGTTTATTCAAAGATAAAACAAAGATAAAGTAATTATAATTATCATATACTTTATGAATAACTCTCTAATTGGATAAGATTTTCGTACAAATATTTTTATTAATATCGATAAGAATATGTTTACCTACTATCACCATATGTCGATAAACGAGAGTAGAGTGATTTTTATCATCGAAACTTTTTAAAAGCTGTAAGCAGGAAGTAATAATCTTGTTTTTTCTGAGTTAGTTGTAGAACTATTGATGCCCGAGTTATCATTGTGATGCAGAAGGATATCAATGTACTGACTGAAGGATATGAATTGAATTGAATTTTATTGAATTTCAATTTGATCAAATTTGTTGAAATGATATGAATGTCAACTTCTGTATCATTCTCCTTCACTCCCTCCTTATTCTTTCGAGAACGAAGCTAGCTCAGCTTTCGCTGAGCGAATTGACATTTTTCATGCCCTAAACGTACATACTCTCAAATTTATCGAAAAAATTAATACCACCTAAACTAGTATATTCTTATTTTAAATATGATATTATCCTTATATTCCACACTAAAATTCATTTAAATCAACTTTTAAAAAAGTTCGAATCCTGCGCGTCTCACTTTTTAAATTTTCCAAATGGAAAATTATATTCTCCTAAAGTGAAAACAATTTTCCAAATTGACTTCCTTAACAGAACTGAATATGTCAATCTTTATAGCATACTAATTTATGTTTTACGAAGTTTGACTAGGAAAAATTTCGACCAAATTTCGTTCTTGAAGGCGAATTGCAAATGTTTAGTTTGACCATGCCTATAGTTGCAATATTTCTATACGTGCTACCTTAATTAGAAGAATGGGAGAAATATTACATTAAATATAGTAATATGGCATATATAATTATTCCAAAGATTAATCCATATGTAATGGATTTTATCAATGATGATTAGACATATATATTAGCTTTGATATTAAAAAATTTGAGATTTTATAAAATATATAAAAACTTATGATATCATACTAAACATGATTTATTTTGACACAGTGATATATCATATGTAGATATGAAAAAACACATAAAATTGATAGATAATAATTTTAAAACAAACAATTTATACTATTGGAGAGATTAGTTCCTTCTCATAGCTTCAAGAAGCTTGAGCGTATTGGAAATTAAGAAATCTGAAGGAGATTCGTCGAAGAATTTCTTCAATTCTTTTTCTGTTGTTTCTATAAAGTTTGGAGCATCAACAATGTTGGGATAGAGCATGATCAATGCAGTAGCCATCAGATGTTGGAAGAATTCCATCGGATCTCCAAAAGCTAAAGCTGCAATCCAAATTGGGTATAATTTCTCAGGAGGAAGCACTTTAGTGTAGAGAGATGTGATCACTGTAACAGGGAATCTGAAATTCTGAAGTCCTGCCTTATCAATTAATGTATGTAACAAAGGATGATAAGTTATTAAGATATGGAGAGTTGTTTTGAGGACAGTTTCTGTGGATTTATCTTCAAGCATATCTACAATACCTGTTTTAGTTATCAATGCGAAGAAAATCCAGAAAATAATATGTTCACAGGAACAGAAGCCCAAATCTAGTGTTTGGTTGATGGCATGGAATAATTCAGCACAATCTATGGCTATTGAGTATAATTCTGAATTAAATGTCTCGAATTCATCTTTCATAATAAATAATGATGCCAAAATATTGAATACGGACTGTATCAATGGATGCCCTTTCTGGTAGTATGTCGTCAACGCATTTTCAAGGAGTTTAAATGAAATACGAAGAGAATTCATATGATTAAACTGAGTTGACGTAATTGTTGACCATTGATGCTTTAAAGCAGCGTAATCATTGGCTATAGACGTTGACCCACCTATAGAAACTTGATCAATGGCGTAGATCTTTGGATATGGAGATTCAATTATTAATGGTTTTGTAATATCAATTTGTTCCAGTAATTTGGATGTCTGTGATCCTTTAAATGAAAATCTATGCGCTCTTTTGGGAGAAGTCTCCGAATTAAGTGTATTTTTTTCTCCTTCGTATAGAGGGCCATCGAGGAGTAATAATAGTAGCATGATTGAACAGTATTCGATTGGTACATAAGATTTCGAAATCAAATCTAAGGTTTCGATATCAGTTGGTTCTTCAATTAATTTCAAGATACATTCTTCTTTGAATGGCAATAAGTTGGATTCTTTTTTCTTCGGATCCATTGGGAAATGGAGGAATTCCAACAAAGATTGGTGTGCGTAGAGATCATGAACACAACTTGTTAAAGAATTCCTCAGTGATGAGCGAGGTTGTATCCTAATTGGTTTAAATTGAGGACCGATTTCATATTGGGTCTCATTTCGGAGTTCAACACAATGATAAAATGAAATTGCTGTGAAAAATGTTTCCATATAAAACGGATTATTGAATTTAAGTGTGTATGACTTGCCTTCTTCATTTGAAAAGACAAATTCGCAGCTATCGATTTTTGGCTCTAAAATAGAAAAATTTTTGAACTCTATTATTATTATCTTTGCTTGATCAGTGAGTAAATCATATAAAACCTTTGGAATTTTGTGTGTGAATAAAAACTGTGAAAAAATGATACGTTTGTTTTCTGGAATAATTTCTAAAGGAATAAAGTTCAACATTCCCATACTATCTGATGCCTGAATATCTACAAAACCAGAAACTCCTTCATTCACTAATTGAATATATGGAATTGTAGATATCATTTCGAAAAAAAAAAGATTCTGACACTTTTGATAATCGAAATCTGAACTACCAATAAAGAGTGCGCCCAATTCAAATGGGAACTGTTTATCTCACTTGGACACCTCCTATAGCTGCATCAGCGTCAAAAATTTAGCCAATAACAATATTCTGAAGTTTCTATTCTCAAATTGTTGGATGTGTAATAATGTATTATAAATTAAAATCTGTGTACATAATTTCTATATATTTTCTTTCGTTTTCCTATTTGATTGTAAGATTTTGATAAATTTATTGATAACTTTTCTTATGTTATATATAAATTTCACTTCCAACTTCAATAGATGGTACCCCTAAAGTTTTCACAAAATATTGTAAATATAATGAACAAGAAATCAATTAATTATTTATTGAAGGATAGCATTAAAATATGATATTGAAACAGTATTGTATATTACTCAGTATGGCGTATGAAAATTTACACTAAGTGACAACGAATTTAATGTATTAATTACAAAATTGTGAAATTTTACACTCAGTGCCAAAAGCTTAATTATTTTTATTTATAATGTAATTCATCTTCGAATATATAAAAAAATAAGTGGAAAAAGAGAGATATCTAATATAGAAGCTTTATTTTATTGCACCATGTAAAATAAGAAGTTCGACCGTTTCTGTACTATTAGTGAGTGTGGCAAAATAAAGAGCCGTTCTTCCATTTTTATCTTTTTCATTGATATTTGCGCCATGTGAAATAAGAAGTTCACTTATTTCTTTTTTATTAAAATATGCTGCTCGATGAAGAGCTGTTCTTCCATATTCATTTTTCTCATTGATATTTGCACCATGCGAAAGAAGCAGTTCGATTGTTTCTTTACTATTATTGCATGCTGCGAAATGAAGAGCTGTTTCTCCATTATTATCTTTTTCATTGATATTTGCGCCATGTGAAATAAGAAGTTCGGCTATTTCTTTTCTATTATTATGTACTGCTTGATGAAGAGCTGTTTTTCCATCATTATTTTTTTCATTGATATTTGCGCCATGCGAAAGAAGTAGTTCGGCTGTTTCTTTACTATTATTACATGCAGCATTATGAAGAGCTGTTTCTCCATCATTATCTTTTTCATTGATATTTGCGCCATGTGAAATAAGAAGTTCGGCTATTTCTTTTCTATTATTATGTACTGCTTGATGAAGAGCTGTTTTTCCATAACTATTTTTTTCATTGATATTTGCACCATGTAAAAGAAGTAGTTCGGCTGTTTCTTTACTATAATTACTCGCTGCTTTATGAAGAGCGGTATTTCCACATTTATCTTTTTCATTGATATTTGCACCTTGTAATAAGAAATATTCGCAAAAAGATGGAATATTAAACATCGCTGAATTAATAAAGCAATTGTTAATATCATTAGTTTTATCGTAATAAACTAAAAATGATTCAAAATTATTAGAGAGTGCACAAATATAAAAAAAGATATTTATATTGTATTCATACATCAAAAATGTAACAAAATCAATGTTGTGTGAAATAATTGCAAATATCATACATTGATTATGTGGTTTTTGATATTTCAAACATTCATTCAGGATTTCTTGATTTCGGCCTAAAAATGAAAATTCTAGACATTTTTGAGTTATTTCTGAGTTGAATTTCGATCTTAATAGCTTGAAACAATCAACTGCTCCATGGTAACAACATAATTCAAGTAATGAATATCCTCCCAAAAAAGATGGATATAAACTGCTTTGAAATTTTTGATCTTTATCAAATCCATCTCTTTCCGTGAAGTATATGAATCTTTCAAGGTCATTATACATGATTGCTCTATAAATTAGGTCAGGTATGAGGGGCTTCCAGGGGCTGCGCCCCTTCTAGCCCTAAGAAATTTTGCCCAAGACCCAAGAGGAGGACCGAACCCCAGCCGACCAGCCGGTGACTTTTTTGTAGAGCACTCAAAATAGTATAACTTTGTCCGGACAAGTAAGGGTCTATCGTCGCTACAGGAAAAGTTACAGGCGTTCCAAGGAAGTATACTTTGAGAAGCCTTTTCTCCCTTATAGAATGAGATAGGACGGTTATTTTACAAAACTGACAACACTTTGACCGAGTAGTTTTTTGTGCTGAACAAAAAGTGTCATATAAACATCTGTCAAAAACCGCTTTTTAACTTCACTTAAAATGCCACGTAAGCTACGTAAGAATATACGTAAGAGGAAGGGAGCATTGAAACATCCAATAGTAAAACTGACACCACAACAACAGTTGCAACAACAAATGATGAATGACCCCACTATGTTGCAACAAATGTCAAGCAACCCTATGCTTTTAAACCGAGTTATTGGTGCACAGAGTGGAGGTTTAAGAGCGGCACTTTTAGCGAAAATGGCAGGCTATGGTGGAGCTGCAGACGGAACAGCTTATAACCCTCAAAGTCAAATGAATTTGAGTTCACTCAAAAATCAAATAACAGATGTCAAAAAGTCAAACATAGACATACAGAAACAAATAAGTGAAAACGAAAAGAAACTAGAATATGACAGACACACAAAGAAACTCAATGAGTTAAACGTAGAGAAAAAGAAGAAAGAAGAACAACTGAAAGAACTAAGTACAGAGGAATATGCGAAAAAAGTGTCAGAAAAAGCAGCAGAAGTAGCAAAAATGGAACAAGATGTTATAAATTTGAAAAACCATACTACTCAATATAAAGTACTGAAAGATGAAGAAATAAAACAAAAAGCCCTGAAGACATATATGGATAGCGATGAGTATAAAAAAGAAGTTGAAGCAAATGTAAAGGCAGAAAAACTTTTACAGTTGCAAAACCAAACCGTACAGTATGAAAACTTAGCACAAGAAAGTAAAAATAACGACGCAGCCATGCAAAAGGCAATGAAAAGCGCAGAATATATAAAAGCTAATAATGACTGGTTAGATGCCCAAGCCAACGCTAAAGCAGCCCAACTTATAGGGTCAATAAGGACAAAAATACAAGCGGATGAAGACAGTTCAAATGAAGCTTTAATGAATGCTGACTTTAAGAACGCCTTCGAAGCTCTTCATAGTAAGGTGAAACTAGTGAACGACTTCTCATCTGGAAAGAAACTGAAGTCTGAAGGTTTCGACAAAGAGTTAAGAGAAGTAGCACAAAATATGACGAAAATAACAGATGCAGCAACGAGACAGGCAGTTCAAAGTGCCTATGACGCCGTTAGAGCAACTGTTGTGGAAAGTCAAGAAAAAGAGTTACAACAGACCAAAACAGACCTAGTAAATGCTTTCTTAAAAACGAAAAGTCAGGTAGGACATTATGCTGCAGATGGAACATATGTGCCAGCTGGTGGAACTTATATACCAGCTGGTGGAACTTATATACTAGCTAGTGGAACTTATATACCACCAAACCCTCCAAGAGAAGCACCTGCACCAGGACTACCTAAAACATTTACATCGTCACATGGACACAGACACAGGCATGCACCAAAACCAACACAACAACCAACACAACAACCAACACAACAACCAACAGTTCAAAACACTGCACCACAACCAACAGTTCAAAACACTGCACCACAACCAACAGTTCAAAACACTGCACCACAACCAACAGTTCAAAACACTGCACAGCAACAACCACAAACAGAGCAAGGACATAAAAGAAGTAGAGAACAAGGAAACCAAGAATTCTTAAAAATGCTTAAGGAAGATTATGGTTACCCAGATACTCTTGACTTTAGTGACAGATATAAAGAAGCTATTAGAAAGTTCAAGGAAGGAAATACTGACCCGAACCTATTTAGCTTTATGGTTCAGCACCAAATGGGATATAATTTCAAACCTGGAAAATACAAGCTCGCTAAGAGATATGATTTAATAGCATATCATCCAAATGACATGACTGAATTTACTCCGAGATATTTGGTGTCAGAGCTAAATGATAATTCAACTCTCTTCATGAAACGCGTAAAAAATAGAGACGGAACGAAAGAAGAAAGGTTTATGAGTCCGGATGACTTAGATAGGGAACTTTTTAAAAACGGTCTCGGAATATATGAAATGCCAGCAGATGAGGTACAAGAAACTCCACAGGAAGAAGTTCAGATACAACCAGACATGGAAGAAATAGTTCAGCAACAACAGCTAGAAGAGCCTGAAGGAAACGAACAAGTCCCTCCTTTGGAAACTAACTTCACAGAACTAGATGAAGATTTGGAACAGCCGAAAAATCTTGACCCTCAACAAGTGTATGCGGGGAATATGGAATCTTTCCAAGAGTCTAAGAAAAATTCGGCTGACATAGTAGAAGAATATCGAAAAATGTTCGCCGACATACAAAAGACTCCAACATCAGATGAAAATATTCAGCATAGAATGGAAGTACTGAAAGAAAATGTACGCAAATACAACAATCCTTTTTACTTACGACCATATAACGTTCAATCTTTGGCTGAACTCGGTGAAAATAAAAGGTTAAATTTCAACAAAACATATAGAAATGAAACATTGTTTAAAGTTCATTCAGAACCTAACCAATATGGAAACAAACCTACTTTTGTTTCTGCAGACTATGGAACTACAATGAGATGGGGTCATAAAGCTAATCCGGATAGGTGGTTCATAAACTTACAACCACAATTCCAAGAAGTTGTAGACGCAATGGAAGTGAATGGTGAACCAGATATAGCTGGTATTTTCAGCGCGGCTTTAATGCCATTGAAAGATATGAAAGATGCAGATATTTTGAACCAGTATGAAATGAACATGGCTGATGGAAATATAACACCTGACGTTCTAGAACATTTATCTCAAAGAACTACACAGAACCATAAAGATGGTATATTTGGTGAAGAGTTTAGAAAGAAAGTTAGGGAGAGAGAAGGAAGAGAACCTATTGTACATGACCTTGCAAACGAAAGTTTGCAAAATGTCATAAAAACTTACTTTGCAGACAATGAACTGAGAAGGGATGAATATTTAAGAAAACTCAAATGGACAGTACCAAATGAAATGTTAGTATTGAAAAACATGTTCCTTGACAAAATAAAACCAACTACAGAAATAAATGACGCAAGACTGAAACATTGGGTAAAAGCTTTCCCATTCACAAAAGATATTATTGGTAACATGGAAAGAAAACCAGAATGGCTACAAAAACATATATTTGGAAACGAGCTTATTCCATATGGACAAGCTCTGTTTGAAGAGCTTGAACCGGAAACTCAGGAAAGAGTCATGCAAACAATACGCGAAGACTCAAATACAAACTATGACAAAATCTTTCTAGGATATAGGTTACCTGAGATGGGCGACCAGAGCCCAAAGGCAAAAAGGACATGGGAAATTTACAACATACTAGGTGAACATGAGGCAAAGATGCAACAACTTGAAGCAGAGGGCAAGTTACCAAAAGCGACACCAAAGAAGAAGAGTAGAACAAAGTGAAAATAGTGAAGAAGTAACTTCATCTAGTGAAAGTAGTGGCAATGAAGGAAAAGAAGAGTTAAAAACTCAGTCAGGAAGAAAGTAAAGCTTGGTCCGAGTGGGTTCTATTATGACACATAAATCCAACTATTCTATATTTTTACCCATATGAAATGTACGCCGCTCAGAATATAACGCCAACAGTTTGGATGCCATGAACGGAAATGTTTCCGAATGGTATAACGAATGCGACAATGCCATTAGAAGGTCAGAAATAGTTCCTGGAACTTACGAATATACAACTGCTGTTTCTTATGGAAACGTAGGTGAGTTTGGAGAAGGTTCTTCAACAACAGTAGATATTGCTTGCGACAGGTTTCATATTATTTCTATTGACAACTCATTCTTATACGTGGAACAAGACATTGAAATAAAACCTTCTGCCAAGTTGTCTGACAAGAAAGGTTGCAATGGAATTTTCTATGTCGGATACCAATATGCTCCAGAAGTTTTCATGGGATATAAGATATATTCTAACTCTGACTTAGTTCAAAACAGTAACATGGGCAAACTATGAATGGTTCGCTTTGAGAAACTCAGTACAACCACAAGCTAGAGAACAAACAGACCAGTATGCAAATATTGAGAAAATAAGAAGACTTGACCCTAACGTTCCAGGAGTTTATGTTAACCTTTCTGGTTCAGATGGAACTGCTGCCACTAAAGTAAAACTGAAACTTAGAGTTCCTTTGTCATCTTTCCTCATCTTCAGGTTTTTAAGATACTTGCCAAACTGGGCAGGAAAAATTTCTATCGAACTTACTCCAAGCAAAAATAACTTAGTCATTGCACCAACACAAGACCCATTCACTATTACAGACGTAAAGGGAACAAATCAAACGTCATTCGCCGAATTTTGCAAAGACAAAGTTGACTTAGACTTTGGTTTCTCAAACTTCAACAATGAAGTAAACTATTATTTCAATGCTGCTGGAACTGCTTGGGACCCAGTTAAGTTTACATGCGAAAAATTTGAATGCAAGAGAATAGAAAGCAGACTTGCAGTCTATATGTTGGACCCAGATATTTCAAATGCTTTAGCTGCCAAATATATTGCAGTTCCACTTATGTTCCCTATACACCAAATATCTGTCAAAGACTTTGCAGGTGAAGTTGGAAACCAAAATCCAGGAGCCGCAGGTGCAAGAACAGATATTGCTTTAACAACTGCAATGAAACATGCAGATACTATGTTTGTACTGTTCAGACGAACTATAAATGACTATTCTTGTTTCTACAACCCCGGTATTAAATATCATATAAACATAGATGGCAAATATTATCCAAGAGAAGAATATTCTACAGTTGAGGATATGAGGTCATACAACTTGACATTAGATGCTATGAACTTTAACAACAACTTCACAACAACCATTAACCCTGAAATGCAAAGTTCTATTATGCCATATGTGAAAGTATGGACTCATACAGGAGGTCAAAAAACTCAATATACAAATGGAGACCGTTCAAACTTTTGGCTTGGCATTCCATTTGCTGACTCAGAAGACTTTATGGGTGGTATTTCAACTGTTGGTACTGTACAAATACAATATACTGGTGACAGAGACGGTCCAGATGAATTGAAAGCAAAGAAGTTTACAAAACCAATAGCACTTTTCACGGAAGATGCTCTTTTGAAGATTCGTTCGATGAAACCTGCTGGGGCTCCTCAGATTGGCATAACGACAGCTTCCATCGAGCAGATTTTGGCAGCAGGTCAGTAAGTTGTTCTTGAACTGACTTCTCTCCGTCAAATATTGACAGTACGCCAGTTTTGACATAATATTGTATTATAAACTTTCCTTTAGAAATATCTGTAAGTTTTGAAGTTATATTTTTGTCTGCTTCAAGAACTTTCACCATTTCAGTTATACCAACTTTCTTTGCTTTATGAAAATATTTTGGTTCAGCAAAGACTGCTATTCTATAACATTTACCATTGTTTGTATAAAGAACTATTCTGTCAATGTATTTGTATTGTTTGTGTGTGTAAACTTTGTTCTGCTTCAATTCGAAGAGATACTCGAATACGTCCATCTTTTTATTCTAAGTAAAATGTCATTTCCGAAAAATAGAAGCGTAAGTGTTTCAAAAGGTTTAATGGCGGTGGCAGATGTGAAGTTAAATTCACCAACTCAAACAAACAGTCAAAGTGTTATTGTCAATGTCAAAGACAGAGATGTTGAAGTGGGGAAACCATACGAGGACGAAGATGGTATAACAATTGTTCCTGTAAAAGAACAACCAACATATCCTGAAGTTAGCAGAGACTTAAGTTCTGTTGCAGATATTCGAAACGACTACCAACAACTGAAAGACAAACTTCAAACTCAGGAGAAGATTTGTCAAGCTTTAAGTATAATGTTAAACTTGGTCGAACACAACCCTGTAAAAGTGAACTCATATGTCATTGCACCTCATGAAGTTTTGAAAGAACTATTGAAACTTTTGACAGAGGCAGACGATATAAACATCAAAGAAATAGAACCCGACATTAGTTGCTGTGGTGTTTCATATAATGTCATTGACAAGATATACGTTATGAAAGGAGGTGAAACGTTGAACTTAAAGTATAGTTTCCCAGACGTCATAAAAATATTTGACGACCACAACATTTCATTAAAATTTATTTGCTAAGTAAAAATGTCAAAACTTCTTGAAAGATGTTTGAAGAAAAATAATATAGACTTTATTTCATGTAAAGGACTTTACACACTTTTGAACGATATGAAAGACCCTGTTTTGTTTGTTCGTGTAGACAAAGGAAAGTTCTATGTCTTTACAAAATATTTGAACTTCTTAGACAGAGAACTTCAAGAAACGCCATGTGAAAGTTTAGATGAAGTTCTTCTCCACTTTCAGAAAAACTTTTAAATATATATAAATGCAGAAGATATAATGGTTTATACTATTACGACTAAAAACCCTGAGTCATATAATTCTATAACAACAAACTTACAAAGTCCTCAAGGACGATATTGTAAACTAACCTTAAACACAATGACGACTAAAGCCTGTTTTGCTCTTTTGACACCAGAAGACTTTTATTGTTGTGAATGGTAAAAAATACTCCTTTGAAATACTTACTCAGATATACCACCAACAGTTTTGTTGACTTATTTAAATACTTTAAGTACGGGTGTAACATGTGCTGCAACTAGAGCAGGTTTCATTATGTTTGGATGTCCGACTGAGTTTACTATAAACGATATGAGCTATAATACAAAACTATTTCTGGTTTTACTACCAACAGTTTCCTATAACAGGAAAAGGTGTCATACAAGGAATGTCTATTCCATTGACATTAAGCACACCAATCTTATATATTGTTTCAAACTTAGGTTCAAAGTGTTATTCGAATGTCACAGAAACTATTATGACCAAAAGATACTTATGCGTATAAACAATACTTTCTCTGCTGGTTTGCCTATTGTTCATTCGAATGCAGAATTTTCAACCTTAGTGAACTCAAACACTTTGGCAAGTATAACGTTGACATTAGTTGACGCAAACTTTGTTCCTGTAAAACTTTTATGTCCTATGTATTTGTCAATGACGGCAGAAAGTTTCGAATTGGAAGATGCAACTGGTGAAAGTATTGTATTACAAGAAACAACTTCAACAACAATAGCTCAAGAACAACAAATGCAACAAATGCAACAACAAAGTCAAGAATAAAAAAAAATATTTTTTTTTATTTTTATAAAAATGTACAGAATAGATGTTTCAGATTTTTATGACTTCCAAGCATTCAGAAATATGTGTCCATTTCGAGACTATAACAAAGCAGTCGAGAATTTGAAACGTTTAGTCATTTATGTCGACTCTGCCCCAGAATGTTATGTTATGAAAGAATGGATGTAGTCTTTAACAAACCAAGAGCAACAATAGTTTCAGAACAAGAATGTAGACAGAAACTTAAGAAAATAAAGTTGTACAAGTTGGCATGAAGATGTTAGATGCTTGGGATATCTTATTGTCAAAGTTAGAAAGATTTTTCAGTTCGAGGTATAAAGTTCTATACACCTTCTCCAAACTTCTATTCTATCTTCACTGGATATAAATACGAACAAGTAGAATGGAAAGAAAATATTATAGAAGCTTGGTTAGACCATGTCAAAGAATTATATGCAATGGAAACGAAAGAGTCTATGAGTATATCTTATGTTGGTTTGCAAACATCTTACAACATCCAAGTGCTAAAAATGAAACTGCTCTCATTATAATTGGAAAACAAGGAACTGGTAAGAACACATTCTTTACAGATATTTTGTGCAAACTGTTAGAAGGTTATTCGAACCCGAATATGACAAACTTAGAAAACATCTGTGGCAAGTTTAACTCCTCAATAGAGAATATGAAACTTATAGTTTGCAATGAACTTCAAAGTATAGATACAACAAAAGTTTTGAAACTCAGATGCTTTGAAGAGTCTTATAACAGACAAAGTTGGAGTTGTTGAAAGAAAATATAAAGACCAAAGAGTTTGTGAAAATGTTGCAAACTTCATTATGGTTTCAAACAATGCTGTTCCGATGAAATTAGAAAGTTCTGACAGAAGATATGTAGTTGTCAGAACGTCAGATTCTCATATGCAAGATACAGAATATTTTGACGACTTAGCAGAAACTTTGACATCTGACTTTACAACCACTTGTTCTCATATTTCATGACATTAGATATTTCAAAGTTCAATCCAAGACAAATTCCACATACCGAGAGAGACAAACATTGTTAGAAGCAAACAAGAGTGTATATGAACTGTTCATAGATGAAACTGACTTTGTGTCATTAGATGAAAGGTCATTGTACGATTCGTATAAACAATATTGTCAAGAATATGGTTATATGACAGCGTCTAAACGAACATTCTTGGCAAATGTCAAAAGTCTTTTAGACGTACAAATGGTGTATATACAAAGAAAATTTTTATGAGTAAATTTTTAAAAAAAATATTTTTATCCGATAGAAAAGATGACGAAATTCATCTCAGTAAACAAGTACATGTCAGGACTTAAAGAAGAACTAGACCCATTCACATATTTGAATGTTTACTTCTACCATTTTGAAAAGTCTTCATTCAGCAAAGTTTGGAACATCGAACCAGTTAAGTTTGCTATTGTGACTAAAAATGGTGCGAAATTTGAAGACTTAGACATAGAAGGTTTTAGCAGTCAAAGAAAGTTTTGACAGAAGGTTTTCAAACCTTAAAGAAGGCAAAGCATACAAACTTGTTATACCTTATGAACCAAAGAAAGCAGACGACTATGAATATTATGAGTCTAAGATAGTTGAAGTTCAAGGTAAATTGGGTAAAAAGATTTTAGAGTCTAAGCCAGTGTTTGCTCCTAAAGAGGAAGAGAACATTGACATTGACCCAGAAATGTTCTAAAAATAAAATTTTATTTTTACATGTCAAATTTCTTTTTCTCTGGAACTGGTTCAGGTTCTTTCTTCTCTTCTTCTACTTTCTTTTCTTTCTTTTCTTTCTTCTTCTTTTCTGTGGAGTTATGTCAAATTTGGCGCAACCATATTTATGTAAAAGTTCTTTGTCCTTTAATAGCTCATCTATTCTGTTTTCTATTCATCTTCAAGAACAGCGCATGTGTCTTCTTTGCATTCTAAGAAATTTTGTTGGACTTCATCTTTCCAATCGGTGTCATCTCTGTCAACAAGTCTGTCATTGACAAATTTTAAGACTGCTCTGCTTAATGTTTTATGGTTCTTGTCATATTCCCAGAAACAGAACTTTAGAACAAATTCCCCTTTCTTGTTTACACTATGTAAGATTTTATGGTCGACAGATGTTTTGCTGTCGAAAAGCTTGTCTCGAATATAGATAGCGAAATCGCTAGACATTTTCTAAAAGATAAAAATTTTAATTTTTCTAAAAATATGTTAGAAAAAAAGTTTGCTGACATTGACAAGAAATTTGAGAATGTTTTAAACAAGAACAAGAGGAAGTTAGAAAATGCTCAGATAAAGCCTATACATGACAAGTTCTTATTTGCTCAGAATGGTATAACAGGTCTAATTGCACACCTGGGTCGGGTAAGACTTTCACTTATCTTAAAATGGCTGCACAACAACAAGAACTAGATGAGAAGAACCCATTCTATGAGTTAGTTGTTATTTGTAGTACTTCTGGTCAATTTGACCAAACCGTCAATTCGTTCAAAGATATTATAAAGAAGTCTAAGTTAGTATGTATAAAGGATACTGAGTTGTTAGATTGGATAAAGAAGTACCAAAGAAGGGTTTTGAAGTACAATGCTATAAATGAGTATATAAATTCGAAGTTTAAAGACCCAAATGAGGAAATGCAGAGAATATTAGAGAAGAAACACTTCAGAAACAAACAGAAAGAGATAGAATACATTTCGAAGAAATTGCAATCTTACGATTGGAAGACATACCCTCATAGGTGTCTTCTTATCTTAGATGATTTCGCCTCTCATCCTTTGTTAAAGAATAGAGAACAAGATATGTGTCGAATTCTTAAGAAGCTCAGACACTTTAACATCTCAGTTGTCATTTGTGTACAGACAGCAAAGAGTTTAAGTAAGGATGTTAAAAGAATACTTACTGACATTATACTTTTCCCCGGATTGTCCGAAGACGATTTCATGGAACTTATGAAAGAGTCCATGGCAGGTAAGTTTGACAGACATGAACTATGGGAGAAGTACAAAGTCATACAAGACCCTCATACTTCTTTCAGAATTCATATCTACGCGAACAAAGTTCAAATTGTAAAAAGTCAAGCGTAAAAATAAAGAGTGCAATTTACTCTACTTGTTTGAAGTTGTCAAAATACTCTGTTATTTTTCACGATTTTCATGAGTTTTAGGCGACTGGGTTTTCTTACCTACTCGCTGTTCTTCACTGTTTTCGTACGGAATCTCTTCTCTCGGTTTTCCGAGGGAAGCAATCTTATGCCATTTTACTCAGATTTTTGTGCTGAATTCAGCAAAAATATATTTTAGGGTAGAAGGTTAGATCTCACCTGTTTTCTCACCTGTTTTCTCACCTCTTTTTTTCACAACCGTTTTACATGGTAAACGTTATTTTTACATTATGACACGAAGTGAAGGTTTGCACTTCGTCAAAAATTAGCGTTATTTTTACATTATGACACGAAGTGAAGGTTTGCACTTCGTCAAATTTTAGCGTTATTTTTACATTATGACACGAAGTGAAGGTTTGCACTTCGTCAAATTTTAGCGTTATTTTTACATTATGACACGAAGTGAAGGTTTGCACTTCGTCAAATTTTAGCGTTATTTTTACATTATGACACGAAGTGAAGGTTTGCACTTCGTCAAATTTTATAAAAAATTAGCGTTATTTTCTGACTTTCACAAAAGACCAAAAATAAACGCTTTACATGTATTTTTCAGCAACTTCGTCAAATAATTTTATAGCTTTATCTATCTCATCTACTTCAAACGTTTCTTTACCTTTTATGGGAGCACCATACATTTTCTCAAACTTTTCAAGTAGTTCTGTTTCTGCAGCTCTCATATCATTAGCAAACACAACCTTGACTCTATTGACTGTACTGTCATATCTTTGAGTTATATTATATGTTCTTCCTATCTTATATCTTTTTGTATTGAAGTCCTTCGGTTTCTGAACGATGTAAAGTAAGCCTTCACTGCAACGTTCCGTATCGAATGAACCATATGTTATGAAGTTATATCCAACAACTGGGTCTAACCATAACAAAACTATTGGTATAAGACTTTTGTCTATAAGATATGCTGTAGTTCCATAGAATCTTACCGATATCATAAGCTCAGGATTTCTTGTCAAAATTTTCTGAGTTGAAGCATTTCTAACCCAGTCGTGTGTTTTCTTTCCAGATGGAAATATAATGTCTGACAAAGAATATTTGTTGTATTTCTTTGAGTATCTTACGTTTAAATCACCTATTCTAACCACTTTGGTGTCATTGTCTATCTTTTTAACTGTTTCAAACTCAATGTTTGACATATCTGTCTTTACATACAAAATAAAAAAATAAATAAACATAAAACTAACTTTATTTTTTCTATCTTAAGGAAATTCATGAAATTTCATACGGAATTCAGCAAAAATATATTTTAGGGTAGAAGGTTAGATCTAACCTGTTTTCTAACCTGTTTTCTCACCTGTTTTTCTAACATGCTGTCAAAACACACAACTAACTTTTTTTGGTCATTTTTCAGCAAAAATAATGTTTAGGTGAAGAGGTTAGATCTAACCTGTTTTCTCACCTGTTTTCTACCCCAGTTATTTTATAAGCGTTTCACATGGTAAACGTTATTTTTTAAATTTTGTGAAAACTCAACGGTTTGACACAAGCCCTAAAATTATTTTACTCAGAATTTTGGTCATTTTTCAGCAAAAATATATTTTAGGGTAGAAGGTTAGATCTAACCTGTTTTCTAACCTCTTTTCTACCCCAGTTATTTTATAAGCGTTTTACATGGTAAACGTTATGAATTCGTGAGACTCTAAACAGTTTTGTAGCTTCTATTTCTTCGCTGAGGATATCGAATGTTTTAACTATGCCGAAAGTCTCTTTATATTTCTTCTTGACGTCAGATAGAAGGAAATCGTCAGCAGTTGGATAGTTTTTGTTCAGAAATTCTAACATGTCCATTTTATCTTCTGCTGGCTTTTCTGCTTCTTTCTTTAAATCTGCATAGTCGTTTCTCATTCTTTCTATCTCTTTGACGGAGTAGTTATATTTCCTAATTGCCGCTTTACATTTAGAACATTGCGGGTTCATTTTTGCGTTATATTCTGAAACCTTACCTGCTAGAACAACTAAAGCGTCAATTGCTCTCTTCATCTCAAACATAGCGGGTCTTATTTGTTTGTTCCATACTTTGCCTCTTCTATTTTTATCTCTTATTTCCCAAACACATTCAGCAACTAACGAAACAAAGTTGTCGTAGGTCTTAAATTCTTCAGATTTATATATGTCAGAAACATTCTTATATACCATGTCGCAATCTTTGTCCATAACCTTATGGTTGCAATGAAATCCTAGAAACTCATAGTTTACCTTTCGTATGAACTTCTTTATTTCTACTGAGTCAGTTGCTTTGACTTCAATTTCGTCGAATTCAGGAATAGTTAGTTTTTGTTGTTGGATTTCAGGCAATTTGGGCAAATGGTCGATGAGGTCCTGCATTTCATAAAGATATTCTTCATTTTCTTCATCTTTCGCACTACAGTCTAAATTACTTGTTAAAAGTTCTTGCTTTATCTTCTGGATTTTTGTTTCGAAAGTATATGAAGAAGGAATGAAGCTTTTCATTTCTACTAACATAGATGTTGGATTCATGACTAACGAGTTTGGTGCTGTTGTTTGAATTGTTGTTGTGCCGATTGTTGAAATCATATCTTTTATACAAAATAAAAAAAATAAATAAAATAAAACTAACTTTATTTTTTATTTCGGGAAAATTCATGAAAATTCATGAGGGTAGAAATGAGGGTAGAAAACAGGTTAGAAAACAGGTTAGATCTAACCTTCTACCCTAAATTATATTTTTGGGTCCTTTACACTCATTACGAAGAAGTCTTGACAAAACATTTACGAAGAAGTCTTGACAAAGCATGTACGTTCATGTTTGACAAAACATTTACGAAGAAGTCTTGACAAAACATGTACGAAGAAGTCTTGACAAAACATGTACGTTCATGTTTGACAAAACATTTACGAAGAAGTCTTGACAAAACATGTACGAAGAAGTCTTGACAAAACATGTACGAAGAAGTCTTGACAAAACATGTACGAAGAAGTCTTGACAAAACATGTACGAAGAAGTCTTGACAAAACATTTACGAAGAAGTCTTGACAAAACATGTACGAAGAAGTCTTGACAAAACATGTACGAAGAAGTCTTGACAAAACATTTACGAAGAAGTCTTGACAAAACATGTACGAAGAAGTCTTGACAAATTCAAGAGGGTAGAAATGAGGGTAGAAAACAGGTTAGATCTAACCTTCTACCCTAAATTATATTTTTGGGTCCTTTACACTCATTACGAAGAAGTCTTGACAAAACATGTACGAAGAAGTCTTGACAAAACATTTACGAAGAAGTCTTGACAAAACATTTACGAAGAAGTCTTGACAAAACATTTACGAAGAAGTCTTGACAAAACATTTACGAAGAAGTCTTGACAAATTCAAGAGGTTAGAAAACGTGTTAGATCTAACCATCTACCCGACATTCTCGTCAAATACAAAAAAATACAAAAAATGACACTTTTTCATTATATAACTGTTATTTTTTGACGAAGTGAACGTTTGCACTTCGTCAAAAAAATCCCTGAAATCATATCTTACATACAAAAAAATACAAAAAAATGACACTTTTTCATTATATAACTGTTATTTTTTGACGAAGTGAAGGTTTGCACTTCGTCAAAAAAATCCCTGAAATCATGTCTTTACATACAAAATAAAAAAAATGACACTTTTTCATTATATAACTGTTATTTTTTGACGAAGTGAAGGTTTGCACTTCGTCAAAAAAATCCCTGAAATCATGTCTTTACATACAAAATAAAAAAATAAATGAAATAAAACTAACTTTATTTTTTCTATCTTAAGGAAATTCATGAAAATTCATGATTTTCGAGAGTTTTAGACCATGTTAGAAAACAGGTGAAAAAACAGGTGAGATCTCACCTCTTCACCTAAATTATATTTTTGGGTCCTTTACACTCATTACGAAGAAGTCTTGACAAAACATTTACGAAGAAGTCTTGACAAAACATTTACGAAGAAGTCTTGACAAATTCAAGAGGGTAGAAAACAGGTTAGAAAACAGGTTAGATCTAACCTTCTACCCTAAATTATATTTTTGGGTCCTTTACACTCATTACGATGAAGTCTTGACAAAACATTTACGAAGAAGTCATGAAAATTCAAGAGGGTAGAAAACAGGTTAGAAAACAGGTTAGATCTAACCTTCTACCCGACATTCTCGTCAAATGAAAAAAATACAAAAAAATGACACTTTTTCATTAGATAACTGTTATTTTTTGACGAAGTGAAGGTTGACACTTCGTCAAAAAAATCCCTGAAATCATATCTTTACATACAAAATAAAACTAACTTTATTTTTTATTTCGGGAAAATTCATGAAAATTCAAGAGGTGAAAAAAGAGGTGAGAAAACGGGTGAGATCTAACCTCTTCACCTAAATTATATTTTTGGTCCGGGAACAACTTTCTCTCAATAGGGGCTGTGGCATAATCTTTGCGTAAGCGGTTCAGACCTTCTTCGAACTCTTGGTCTCTCTTCGATTTGGATTGAGATTGGAATTGCTGGGGTGGAGCTTGCTGGAACATCCAAGGGTTGGGGCAGTAAGGCATAGGCTGAGGAGGGTAGTTCGGGAAGCCTTGTGGTGGGTAGTAACCTTGAGGTGGAAATTGGTAGTAATTCGGAGGTACTTGCTGGAACTGAGGTTGCTGAGGAGACTGTTGTGGTTCTTTAGGTTCCTCTGGTTTGGGAATGGACTCGGTTGGTGGGACGTCGGACATTCGTTTGTGGCTTAACCGTCGGACCACCAACGATAAAAATCTCTGCTACTAGCAGTACTGCTACTGACAGTAGCAGTACTTTTACTGACAGTAGCAGTACTTTTTCTGACAGTAGCAGTACTTTTTCTGACAGTAGCAGTACTTTTTCTGACAGTAGCAGTACTTTTACTGACAGTAGCAGTACTTTTACTGACAGTAGCAGTACTTTTACTGACAGTAGCAGTACTTTATCGTCGAAAACCCTCTCAAATTTTCCTTTTTACTGACAGTAGCAGTACTTTTACTGACAGTAGCAGTACTTTTACTGACAGTAGCAGTACTTTTACTGACAGTAGCAGTACTTTTACTGACAGTAGCAGTACTTTTACTGACAGTAGCAATGGACAACATCGAGCCATTAGATGAGGCAGTTTACCTAATTGAAATTAACGACTGCGTAAAAGACTTCCTCAGGCAGAATGTAAAAGGCAAGCTTGTTAACGGTTGGATAACGGGAAGGAAAATTTTTTCCTGTCGGATGGAAAATTTTTTCCTGTTGGAAGGAAAAAATTTTTCTGTTGGAAGGAAGAACTTTTTCTGAAGTTCGACCAAAAAGTTCTCAATTTTCGAAAATTTGAATGGTTTACGGACGGACAACTGGAAGAGTTCTTCCTGTCGTCGGGAAAAATTTTTTCTGTCGGAAGGAAAATTTTTTCCAGTTGTCGGGAAAATATTTTCCTGTCGGATGGAAGGACTCGGAATGCAAGAAAGACTTGACGAGGCAGTTTACCTAATTTAAATTAACGACTGCGTAAAAGACTACTTGCGCAAGGTCATGAAGCCCAAGGTCAAGTTCACCACTATTTCTGGAAGGTCTACACTTCAGCTCGAGATTGAAACCGGAATTCCAATTGAGGTACCAGAAAACACTCCTGTAGACGACATAAAGCAAGCAAAGAAGGAAGCTCTTGTTAAGTTCCTAAACAAACGTCCTTGGATAAAAATACCAAACAAGGAGAACCCCCTACCCCATATGAAATTGGCAATTCAGTCTCTCCTTCGCTTCTCGGGTCAGCCGTTCTACATAACCTGTGAAGGCGACATCCAACCAGTTCAGTAAACCTTAACGTTTAACTTCACTTTTTTATGTTTTTTGTGAAAGTTTTAAAATAAATTGTTTTCATGAGTTTTCTACGATGTTAGAAAAGTGGTTAGAAAACGTGGTAGATCTAACATGCTAACATAAACATTATTTTTCAATACTTTTTCAGCACTTTTCCGTAGTTATATATGAAAGACAATTCGAGATAAAAGTCATAGTACAATGGAATAATATGTTGCACACCATTTGTTGTAAACCAAACTTGAAAGTCAGAGAAACTGTTACTAGGTGATTCGTAGAATTTAGAAGCAAAGTCATAAAGGTCCTTACCAATACATAGAAAACTATTGTTGCTTGAACTGAAACTTGCATGACACATAACATTTTGAGGGTCAAACACGTTTCTATAAACTGTCAAATCTGCTGGTGGAAGTATAAATTGAAATGGACCATCTGGTGGTAATGGTTCGTTCTGGTTTAGTAACCGAAGAAATTGTGCCAAGAACGTTTTGTCTACTTTCCAAAATAAAAACTCTGTATCTCTTGGAGGGTTAATTTCAATCTTTTGAAATGAAACGGTGGAGTTCATCTTGTCATATTCTAGTTTCAGATAGTATGTTCCATTTAGTAAAGAGTCGTATTTTTCTTGAAATTCCCAATAATATTTGTTCATTTGAGTTTGAAGTCATTTAGAGTTTTCTCAAGACTTTCGTCTGAACGAACTGTAAAGATTCTCATTTCGTCAAATTTGTCTATTAGACCATCAGAACCTTTATACTGCCCATGAAATATACTGCGAACATAAATGCGTTAGTTCTATTTGAAAACAAAACTCTTCTAATGCTATTGCCTTTGCATCTGAAGGACTTTGAAGCCAACGAATTGGATAGTCAAACCTGTATGCTCGGGATGAAATTTCTTCATCTGAAATAGTCCTACCAGCATTTGTAAAGATATAGTCTAACGTTTTGTATCTGCTACTTTTGTTCTTTGTTTTTCAACCTGAAGCATTTAATATATGTAAAATATATTGTTTTAAAATGGTATGCCATATAGCTTCTTGAATTTGTTAAGAAGTATTTGAACGTATTTTCCATCTGTATCTCTAGTTTACATAAGCAAGCCCGCCTTAGTAAAATATACTTGTAATTTCCTATCGTTTACGCTGGTATAAAAGTAGAAAGAGTCTTGTTCTTCGCTATAGTAGTAAAACTCAAACGTATGCTTGCCATAGTCTGTAATTTCAATTGTTTCATCTTCTAGTTCGTCGACAAATTCGAATACAATATCTCCAAATTTGCCTTTGTTCTTATTGTTTTCAGAACGAGTGACCCAACGTAAGTTTTCAAGTCTATTGTCGTTTCTTATATGGTTTATATGGTCTACAAAAGGTAAATTGTTAGGATTCAGTATAAAATGAGTTGCAATGACAACATGTTTAAGATAGTGTTTTCCACCCATCTTCATAATAGCATATCCGTCATTTCGCTCCCATTCGCTAAAAACTCTTTTTGTCTTTTTGTTTCTGACTTCAAATGACTCACAACAGTGAATTTCATATTTCTCATCTAACAAACAAGTTTCCTTCAACTTGAGGTTCACTAACATCGAAAGGCATGTCCATAAGACGTTCTTCTTCTAACCTCTCTAGTCTGTTTGGATAATTGGCACGTGGCTGTTTCCAAATCCATTTCGTAGCGAAGACCAGACAATTTGTCATAGACTTTTATGGGTCTTCCCTTCCTATATTTAAACTTCTTCGAAACTCTCCAACCATATCTTTGTAACTCTGCTTTTATTCTAGCAGACTTTCTATCCATTCTATATGGGGGCATTTTTATAAAAAAAAAAAAATATTTTTTCTTTACTTTACATAACCGCCTGCTGCCATAAGTCTTTGACGCCAACCCATACCAGCTAATGAAGGTTGACTTGGTTTAGTTTCCAAACTAAACTTTGGTTTTGGTTTATCTTCAGTTTTTTGGTTTTTCTTCTTCTATCGGTTTTTTCGTCACTTTTCGGTTTCTCTGACTTTACTTCACTTGCAGGAACAGTTGTGTCGTCAACATCTTCATAAATATCATATGCCATTTGTTTTTGTTTTCCTTTCAACTTTTTGTGTTGTTTGTAAAGTTTAGAATATTTCGACTCTAAGTCAATGAGATGTTCTATAATGAACTGTTGGTCAGTGAAGTAAACTTTTCCATCTGTTGTCTCGAAAGCTCCTTCAGACTTCAATATTTATTTGTGAGAGTCTGTTTCTTTTTTGAGATACTAGCCGTTCCATTTTTATGAAAAGTGACTTTGTAGTTAGGGTTTGTATTTCCAGACCTGGCACTTTCTATTATTGAATTTTTCTCTCATCTGTAAGTTCTTTGACAGGTTTGTGACAATGGTTCTGAACTTTTTGTTTGTGGTGTCAAATCTACCGTTTCAAACTTCTTCGGTCATTTCATCTCAGTAAAAATTTTAGTTTGGTTTGTTTTCAACTGGTTGTTTAGGTTTTTTAAGTCGGTCTAAAACTTCCTGAGGTATAGGAAGAACTTGACAAACACGTGGTGTAACTGCTGGAAGTCGACAAATCCATCTTGAACACATTTGTCTCAATGCTGTATTGTTCATTTCATCTCAGTAAAAAACTTTACATTCCCCACGTTTGAGGCGGTTTGAGGTTGGTTATTGTTTACCCATTGTTGTGCATGGTTATATCCTCTGTTAAAGAATCTTTCACCTTGTGTCCATATAGTGTCCTGCTTGGTTATAGTAGTCATTTGCTTTGTTATAATAGTTTCCTGCTTGTCTTCCTACATTGTCCATCCATCCTTGAACTTTTCTCTTGTTTCAGGATTTGGAATAAGATTTGTTGCATCTCGTGCTACATCCCAACCTTTCTGTACAGTTTGTATAATAGGTGTGCTCTTTAAGTATACCTAATGTACTCAAAATCTTCCTTCCAACTCCAAATACACCTCTGGCTATTGTTCCCACTGCGGGCAAAAATCTGGATGCAACTCCTGCTAATGCGCCAAATAAACCCATTTCTTATGGGTTAAAAAATGACGAATCCAAACAAGGACCCCTATGTTTCTAAAGCGACAAAGAAAGCACTCATGGTAAAAATCTTTAGTTCAACACCAAATGCTTGGTTTATGGATATCTTGGAAAACATTCCGAGAGTTAGAACAGATGGACCACCATACTGGCTAATATTTGTCGGTCAAAACACAAGATACTGTGAAGCCATACCATTATGGTCCAAAAATATTTTAGATGTGAAAACTGCTTTGACAATATTCGTTGACAAATACCATCCAACAAAACTGACATCTGACTGTGAAAGTTCTTTCAAATCAGATGATGTAAAAAACTATCTGCGTTCAAAAAATGTAAACCAATATTTCATTGTCGACCAAAACCATTCTGCTCTTGGTGTCATTGACGGTTGTATAAAAATGTTAAGAGACTTAAACCAACCACAAGGTGGTGAAGCAAATGAAATGTCATATGACGACAAATATAGACACTTCTCCATGGCAAAGATGAGACAAGTTTTAAATATTTACAATAGCCGTAAACAAAAAAGGTTTGGGAAACCACTCCCCCGAAGAAATGAAAAACAACCCTGACTTAGAGAAAGACTATATATTTAATAATTTAGTCAAAAGAGACAAACAAGAAAGAATGCCGGGCTTCAAACTTCAGAAAGGTGACAAAGTAAAAATAGAAATACCTAAACGCGACCCATATGAAAATACTATTGACTATGACAACAATGGGAACCCGACAGGTACTCACATTCGTGTTCGTAAAAATAGAAGAAAGTATACAAGAGAATATTATGAAGTTTTAGGCAAACATGGCAAAATGTACACACTGCAAGCAGAAGATAAAACTACTATTGCCAGACCTCGTTTCAAACTTGTCAAAGTTCAAGGTGGTATACTTTCAAAGACAGTTCCTAACAAATATAAGACAACTCCTGACGAATATGCTAAAGAAGTTGAAAATGACGACTAAGCAATTCTATACCATGCGTAAACTGTCATGTAAGGTGGCATGTATTCTTTACTTTGTCCCGTTGTTTGCGTATATCCTGAAACGCGATGTGTATGGTTTCCTCCTCCCTCAGTGTTACTCCAGAAACAATTTATAGCAAACTTAACGTTGTCTTTAACATCATATCCTTTCCTTTTGTCATTGCTGACCAATCCCAATATCTATGCTTATGCCAACCTGCTTGAGATGTACTTAAATCTATGTAGTGACTGTGTGCAGGTAAATTTTCACCTGAAATCGTTTTACTTCCACCTGTTTCCTTTGAAGAGTTTGCACAATACAAAAACCTGTCGACTATTTGAGTCCAAGTTCCAAAACCTAAAACTGTTGCTGGATTTGTTGAATTCATTGACGTATAAATAGAGCCTATAGGATATAATGTTTGAAGTATTTCTGTCTTTAATGTTTGAAGCTCTGTTTTGTCTGCTTTCTTGTCATATAAATCTTGAGCAGTGAATTTAATATTATGTTCATCCTTCATGACATAAACATCTTTACATCTAATGTTTTTCATCGTCGTTATGTCGTCATCCGATGTTAAACCTTGTGGAAAGTTAGGAGGTTTACAATATAATGCATCCCCACCAGTTTCTTCAACCGTTCCTTCAATACTTTCTATAGCAACAGTTGTAAAACTTGTATGTGTATGAGTCTTATTTGCTTTCTTCTCTAACTCATCGTTAACATAAGTTTTATCTGCTTTAAGGTCTAAACATCCTGAAACCCATCCTGTATCGGCTTTAGTTTTTAAAATCTTCGATGTCCATTCATGATACCATTCAGCCCTTTCTATAATTTCATTATCTTTTTCATCCACATATTCCTTATCTGCTTTCTTCTCTAACTTACTAGCCACATATTCCTTATCCGCTTTCTTTTCAAGGCTAACGTTTAAGTCTGTTATTTCAGATATAGAATGTATATGAGTCTTTTTAGAATATTCGTTTTCAGCTCTTGTCACTTCACTTGACATTTTATTGTCAACATATGTTTTGTCTGCTAGTTCAGGATGAGTATGTTCTTTTGTTGCATAAGCATTGTTAGCTCTTTCTTCTTCTTTTGCTATTGCATCGTCTACATATTCTTTGTCAGCTTTGTTGTCAACATCTGCTTTCAAAAGAAGTTCATTTATAGGTTCTCGTTTAAAGTTCCTTTTGTTGGATTTATACAGACAGTATTGTTCTTCTTGTCTTGAAATAGAAACTCATCTGTTAAAGGGTTTAATGTCAGTTTTAAGTTTCCTTCTTTCAATGACTCAGATATCTTAGAATAGTTTGAAAAGTTTGTTGTGTTCTTATTTAGAGCTTGCATAATGAGTTGTCGGTTGTGTTGTATTTCTCTTATGGAAGCAATATCTTTCGACATTTTTATTCTAGATAAAATATGCTTCCAATAGAAAAAGAAAATTCTAGAGTTGCTACAACTAAACCATTAGATGAACTTTTTACTAATGTCGGTCAAAAGTTTGAGACAGAGACCGTAAAGCATGAAGGCTATCGTTTTGACTACCCATTAAGATGGTTAAGAGACCCATCTGTCACAAAAGCTATTGGCTTTCGTAGAATGAAGTTCATTTCAGAAGCCATACATGGTTTCCCATTTACGGTCGGTTTTGAAGTTCGATACTATAACAAAGAAAAACGTATGTATGAGAAATTTGAACAGGGAAAACTTTTACAAGTTAGTTTGCTTGTAAACTTAGAAACAACTCTTCAAGCTTTTCAAGAAAAAATAAACAATATCTATATCGAATATGCAAACCAGTATAACATTGACGAGGGAGAGTACCATCTCGATATTATTTATGACAGGAAAAATGCAACTGTTAAAATCAATAGAATAGAAGACCTTGGAGAAAACGTTTATATTTCTACAAAATATAACAACTTGGCATGGTATAGATTTATGAGGATGTTAAATCAGCCTGCAGCATATCCAGTACACCCAGACTTTTATGAAGTCGAAAACCCTAATGGAACATATGAAAATGTTTTCGACCCAGCTGCTATTATTGTTCATGCTTCATTTTCTGGCGCCCAAAACTCTTTCTTATGCTTGGCAAATGACTTTTACGAAAAACCTACAAAGTTATACGAACCACCAAGTGGAAGTATTTCAGACTTTCAAGTATGGTTTACTACAGATGGAAGAAAAAGAATAATTCCATTATACCATGCGTTTTACTTAGAACTTAGTTTCATATACAACTACTACTATCGAACGGTAAAAATATAATTTTTTAATACGGTTGAGGTGTTGGATTTGGTTGCCAACTAGACTGTGGTGCAGGTTCAGGCTGTTGTATAACAGGAGCTTGTTCTTCTGGTTCAGGGTCTTTAGGTATAATACCAACAAACTGACCTACTCTTTTACCAATATTTTTGACTCCGTTCCAAATTCCTCTTCCTACGGTTTTTTTCCATTCCATATACCTCTTCCAACTCTTCTGAAGAAGTTTCCAATACTACTGAAGAAACCCATTTTACTATATGTAAAAATCTAATGTCCACCTAGTCTCTTACGTTTCCTGTTGAGTTCCATAGCATTCTTTAACTGGAGCTCATACATTCTGTTTCTCCTCTGGTAGAAAACATATTCTGGGTCAACTCCTGTGTTCGCGTCATCTGCATAAAGTTGTTTATATCCCACTTCAGGGTTTGTATAAAACTCTTTCCATCTCATATTTGCATACCATGGTGGCAAACCTAACGCAGCGTCATTTGACATGGCAGTTTGCATTTGTACATCTGTTGGCACTTGACCATAGTTTGCCATTGCAGTTTGTATTCTAACTTCATTTGGAATATTCTCTGGGTTTGGTTGTCCAGGTTGCTGTGCATTCGCTAAGTTCTGTGCGTCCATTTAATATTAGATAAAAATATCTCTTACGAGTACATATGCTGAACATTTGCAGGCATTGGTTCATCTTCATATTCTCTGTACTTTTCTGCCACGTCAAATAAATAAATGACGCAATGGAAAAAACCTAAAACAAGTAGTCCTATTTCAAACCACATTTACTTACTAATAAAATTTCTTTGTTATGACACTTTCTCCGGTTTATAGGACCTCTCTCATATTCTATCTTGTCATATCTAAACTCATAGTCATGTATGTCCTCTAACCATCTCATAACGGTTTCCAAACCACTTTTATCGGATGTAAAGTAAAAGCATGGATGGTTATGTAAAACGTCTAAAGTTTCTAAAGAGTCTCTCAAAGTCCAGTCTACTTGGTATTGAAAATCCCATGTGTTATAGAACGGCGGGTCCACTATAAAGAAAACATTTTCCTTGTCTTTATATTTTTCATACAACTCTGTCCAATGACATCTCACAAACTCTATACCCTCAATATATTTTTCTATGTCCTCTTTGAAAACATTTGTATAGTTAAGATATAAAACTTTTGACATAAGTGTTTCAATGTCATGAACTCTTATAGAACCACTATATAATAGTCTAGCAGATATACTATCCCAGTCTATATATTCTGCTTTTTTCAAAACCTCTCTCACAATATTTTTGTTATCTAATGGTATACGTTCCATCTTACCTATAGGTATCTTTTCTTTTAACTCTTTCAATATATTGTTTGTGTCTGGTATATGTTTGAGACGGTCCATATAGTTGTCGAAGTCATTGCATATAATCTTTGAGTCTGGGAATATTGTATGACATAAATGGGATATATAGAAACTTCCACCGAACAAATCTACAAATGTTAGACCATTCGGTAGTTTCTTAAGTTCTCTCAATATAATATCTTTACATCTACTCTTATTTCCAAAGAACGGTAACGGTGGTTTTGTAAAATTCATTTATATATAATAATAAAAATGTTTTTACCTGAAAAGTGACAGAAAAGTGACAAAGCATGAAAACATATATAATTTGTGAAAAGTGAAACAAAAAGTGACATTTTTAAAAGTGACATCATTAATATGATGTAAATAACAACGGTTTTGGTTTTGTCACCGGCTGGTCGGCTGGGGTTCGGTCCTCCTCTTGGGTCTTGGGCAAAATTTCTTAGGGCTAGAAGGGGCGCAGCCCCTGGAAGCCCCTCATACCTGACCTGACCTAAATTGTATTTTCTGTGTGAATCCAGATTTTCTAAGTAAATTTCTTCAAAATCATCAAATTTGTCTAATTTAATTCCGAATTTTTTATAAAATAGGATGCTTGAAAGAGGTATGACACCGTTGATCTCTTTGACATGGTAATCATCAGATATGAGTTTTGCAAGTGATAAATATGAATTTTTATAGCGATTATTGAACGGAATAATATTTAAAATGTCTCTTATAATATTTTTAGGGAGATATTTCTTTGAATTAATCAACTCGGTTTTGATCAGTTTGTAGATTGAGTTTAAATCTTCTTCATTTTCTGTTTTGAGCTGATACAATGCATTGTATATATCGATAACATATTTAAAGATACTTCGCGCCTCACTGTATTTATTTGGGTTCACGTCTTGTTCAGACATTAAAAAATTTAAAAGCTACATATCAATATCTATTAGGAGAAAATACCATATTGGATATATGGAAAACATAGAATACAAAGATTTCGGAAATAATTTAAAAATATTGATTTAGTTTATAGATATGAAATAATATGATAACAATGGAAAAGTCGAAAACATTAATATATTAATTTAGAAATATATATTATCAAATTTTAAAAAAATTGGAGTAGGGGTAATTTTAGCTAAAAGTGACACGCCTGTAAAAGTGACACACCCGTGAAGGGTGTGATTACCGATCGGTAATTTCGACAGTTTAGAATTTAAAATTTTTTATGGAACTGTTGCGAGTTTCATAAAGAATTTAAGGAATATAAGCAAAGATTTGAATCAAAATCTTAGACCTAAGCCGCTCGATTCGCTCGCGGCTTCCGCGAATTACAGATCAGCAAAGATTTGAATCAAAATCTTCGAACTAAGCCGATCGCTTCGCTCGCGGCTTTCTTTATTATTTTAAATTTGCATATTTCCATCAAAAGTTCATAAGGTAAAAAATTTCGTTTATTTTTACTAAGAAAAAAAAGGTTTTTGATAATAAATTTATTTTATTTCGAAAAAGTAGCAATAATCGTAAAAGGGTATTGATAGGCTTGCTAAAGTAACTAATTTTAGCTGTCAAATACTTTTGTATTTTGAAGTAAATTAGTATAAATTTGTTTTTACTTGTATTTCGAAAAAGTAGCAATAATCGTAAAAGGGTATTGATAGGCTTGCTAAAGTAACTAATTTTAGCTGTCAAATACTTTTGTATTTTGAAGTAAATTAGTATAAATTTGTTTTTACTTGTATTTCGAAAAAGTAACAATAATCGTAAAAGGGTATTGATAGGCTTGCTAAAGTAACTAATTTTAGCTGTCAAATACTTTTGTATTTTGAAGTAAATTAGTATAAATTTGATATTATTTTAACTCCCTTTGAAAACCTCAATTTTCCATACAGAGGGAACGGGAATAGCATCCAATATTCCCTGAGAATGGTTGCGCATTCTCAGTTCCCTCTATATTTCGAACGAAGCTCTCATCGGTCTTTTTTTTAATACGAAACGTTTTTTTCCCTGTCACTTTTAGCTAAAATTTGGGTTTGCCAAAAAATTGTTTATTAACGCTGTCTGTACCCAACTTCTCTGCAAAAAGGTAGTTATCCCAAACATCCAATAAGGCCTGTACTTTTTGAAATGAAATAAATATATGCTTAAGATTTAAGTTTTCAAACGATACCAATTAGCTTATCAATCTTCACTAAATGATGTGAAGATCTATGTAAGATTAAAATATACTTTTGATTAAATAAGATTTAAAAATTTAAATATCCTTTAAAATTATAAAAAGAAAAGGCGTAATTTAATCATCTAAGATATCTACTGTGAACATAGTACTTCTAGTAATGCCTTGATCCTTCAGGGATTTACTAAGATTTAAAGAAGCTCCCATATTCTGTACAAGGTTAAATTTAATTGGTGTTCCGTCAGCTTTAAACATTTTATCATTTGCAGCAACGAAAGTAACAAGATCATTTCCTTTATCTGTAGGTTTAAATTTGCGCTTTAATTTAGATCCATCCATCATATGAAAACCAATTGAGATGCCATCCTTTGGTTCAGAGCCAAGTTTTTCTGCTTTTTCCTTTAATTGTTCTTTAGAAGATGAACTTGGAATTGATTTCTTTGGCTTTTCAGCTTTTTGGTGGTGCTGCTGTTTCTGTTTTTCAGCTTGAGCTTTTTCTTCAGCCATTTGCTTTTCTAACTGCTGTTGTTGGACTCTTGCAAAATCGGAGTTTTGCTGATCGCGAATTTGACCTGATTCCGTACGTGGTGGACGAGCTGGTCTTGATGGTTGTGGTTTGGCTGGTTCTTGTGGAGGTTGTCTGGGAGTTGATTTTCTATTTCTTTCTAGCTCTGGCTTTGTAATTTCTGGTTTTGGTGCAGGCTTTGGTGTATAATCTGCAAGAGATTCCTGGATTGCTCTTGTTAATTCATCGTCTTCATCAGGAGCCATTCCACAATCTAAGCAAAAAGCACACTTTTCTTGAAAATCTGCATCGGACATTCTTTCGAGTTCACCCATACTGTTAACAATGCCAAGGTTGCGAAATACTCCAAGCCATTTCACACGTTCAGACATTTTTAATCAAGAAAAAAATGGATATTTTCGTTCAAACACACTTTTTCAATTTTTTAAAAAATTTAGGCAAAAAATTTATTGAAAACATATAAATGATTAGAAACAGAATGGATAATATAATTTAATAATTTACCAGAAAAATTTTGATCAAGGAAAATTTCCAGCACTTTTTTTAGCTTTGGGAAACTTATATGTTTCATTGTTCGAACTTGGGGATTTAAATTCACAAAATAAGATATTTATGGGATTTAAATTCACAAGTAGTAGTATATGAAGGGTTGTGTGACTTTTTTTGTTACATCTATATATAGACGATGCATTAAAATATATTTATTTATAAATCATTAAAAAATTAACATTAATTTTAAAATAATTTATTTTTTATCTTTTATAAAAGAAGCTATATATAGATGATGTCAGATATTCCGCGATTAATTAAACATTGTTTAAATCCTGAATGGGTTAAACTTCAATTTAAAAATGAAGATTGTGAATTATTAAATGAATATGAATGAAAAATAAACTTTAAAACTAATGATTGAGTTCAACATTGAACTTTAAGAAACTAATGATTATTTGAATTTATGAAATCAATTATTTGATTCATTCTTTCTTCAATCTCTTCTATTCTTTTTGTTAAATCATCTATTTTCATTAATGAGGTGATTCTTGATTGAGGAATAGATTTCAAACTAACCACCCCTTTTATTTTTGAAATTTTGAATCCATCAACTTTAAACATTTTATTCAATTTACACGTTGTCAATTCTTCAAATAATTTTTTATTATTAGCATAATAGTCATTAAATTCTTCAACAGATGAAAAAATTTTTATTTCAGTAATTGGTTTAACAACGTTTATTTTTTGTTGAACATTTTCACCTTCATTTATTTCTTCCTCCTCTGTTTCATTTATTTTTAAAATCGGTTTCATTTATCATTAAATAAAAATTAGAATATAAGTGATGAAATATATTTTTTTAATTAATATTAAATCAGAAATGGCGGCAGGATTCTTTAAAAAATTATGGGATGGAATTAAGAAAGCTGCGGGTTGGGTTTATAAAAAGATTATTAAACCCGTTGCAAACTTTTTGGCACCAGTAGCGAAAACGGCAGGAACTATCATAGGTGGAGTATTAGGTACTAAAGCAGGTAATCCGGCGATGGGAGCACAAGCAGGTAACGCAATTGGTGGAATAGCTGAAGGAATACTTAATAAAATAGGAGGTAGATAGTGGAAAAATAAATATTATTTTTATCTTAGTATCGGTTGAAGTCTTTGAAAACTTTTTCTCCTTTATTTAAAACTTCTCTTATTGGGGCAAGCTTTTGGTGTTATTGATTCAGCAATGTCACTAATTGCTTCTTTTATTCTTAAATATCCAATTTGCTCCCTTCTTCAATGTTTCCCAAACTTTACTCGCTCCTCTTTTTACTCTATCCCACAGTTTCTTAAATATACCTGCAGCCATAGTTGATTATTTCATTAAAATTAAAAAAGTTCATTTCATCTTTTAATTTTGATTTTTTTATTTATTAATAAATGACGACTAACTATTTGGTGCCAAACACTAAACCGATTAATGGAAATGTGTTTCATTCATTCGAAAAGATAAATGAAATATTCGCAAAGAATGACGGTAGAAGATATTATAGAGAACTTGAAAGTTCATGCTATGACTCTGATGCTCCATATTTGATGATAAACAAACTCATTTAAGAATTACAAATCCGGCTCATGATGTGAACCAATTAGGTGAACATATATTAAACGCAAAGTTAAAGCAACTCTAGTTTCAAATAAAGCTTTCACATGTGATGCCGCTTTTAAATGCATGCGTTTATTCGTTGGTTACAAATCATCAAATCAAAGCTTTAAACAATTAGAAGTAGAAACCGAAAGAGGTGATGCCGGTTATCTTCAGATGGATTGCGCCCGTGAATCTTTCGCATTTGCAACATATAAACCAAAATCAGAAAGGAAAGTTAAAAAAGTTTGTTCATTCGTTATATAATAATGTTCAAAAATATGATAACTCAGTATGTGGTAAATATATTGACCCTTCAGAAGTTTTCAAGAAAGCAAATGAAGAAGTTAATATCACTTTTGATAATGATTATCCGGTAAATGATTTGTTAGCATTTCAGGCGTTCGATGATTATCCTAAATCATTTGGTGATATCATTCTTAAATATTATGTTTTCAGGGATACTTTAGTATTTTGTCAGGTTGACCCGTAAGAGTTGCTGATTTACAAAATTACGTTATGAAAAGATAACTGATGAAAATTATGAAAAGATTATGAATCATGTTTATAAATATGATCGCAAATAACCAACAAATCGGACTTCCTGCCAAATTAATTACAAGCTTAGCCGCTACATCTGCTGACGAACAGTTGATGACGTTATTATTTCATGCACAAAGATGGAAGTTTTAGAGGATAAATGCATTACACAGATACGGTTTAATTGAAGAATCAGTTAAAGCAATACCACGTTTATTCAGTAAGGAAGATCCATTCATGATTCCAGCTCAACATATTGACGTTCGTTCACTAAATGGAGGTTGCATCACTCCTGAAGGTATCAGCTCAGATTTCTCATACGCTCTTCATAATGTTACAGATGTTGTGTTAGCATTTCCGAAGAATGCAATGCAAAGAACAGTTTTAGAAAATCCAATGCTTCGAGGTCTTCAGGTCACTATAGATTCCAGAAACTTCCCCGATCAAGCGATGACCACAGTGGGCGACATATTCTTTACACGTATGCTTCAAGCTTCTGATTTAGAATGGGGTGAATGAATGCACAGAAAGAATACGAGGACTCATTAACTAGACCACTGAATTGATGATGATGGCACGCCATTAGCTAGAACATGGAAAGACCAAACTTCATTCTTATGCACTATTCCAGTTCAACGTGATGGAGCAGGTATATTCTTTGATGGATTAGAAACTTTCAACTCACAAGTTACAGTACAAGTGAAAGCTTATCCAATCATTCAGGGTGAAAATGACACTTACTGTTCAAAGGTGACAAATCCTCCTCAGGTTTTGGTTTACTAGGACTACATATTGGACATGGACACCGGATTGAAGGTTTGAAATAATCATCCAACAGTACACCACCACAGTATAGAAGTTCATATGATGAAATATTGATGAATAGAAATGTTTAAAATTTAAATTTATTTTGATTAAATGGATTTAAATTCATACACTCCTTATGAAGAATTAGCAGGAGTATATAATACATACATAGATGATTGATTAATGAAGCATTGAGTGATAATAGAAATGCTCTATCTAAGGAAAAATTAATGAAAATTACATATTCTGAATGTTACTTAAATTCAATCACTGCAGCAATTGGTAAACAAAATAAAGGTAAAACATTAACGATATTAAAACAAATTATCATTATTGCTAACACTTCCCCCTATTCACATGTGTTAATTTATATCAACCGTTCAGGTTCACCTTCAGATGATACATTTGAATCTTTAAAGCATTTAATCAAAATTCCAATTATTTATTTATCACAAGAAGAAGCAGAAGATTATTTAAAAAACTTTTAATGTATAAAGAATTATATAATACAATCAAGAAGCAAGGATTAGAGGATAAAATTATTGATAAACAACGGAATGAATTATTTGAAACACTTTCTATTTCAAATTTTGATAGAGAATTTTTGCATTCACTCATTTTCTAGATGATGCAGTGAAATCAAAACTAATAACAAATGAGGAAATCATATTTTAATCAGTTATTAACTCAATGTCGACACATTCAGTGTTCATTCTTCATGGCTGTTCAATATTTCAAAGCATTAAGCACAAACATTAAATCAAATCTATCAACCCTTTTTCATTTTCAGTGGTTTAGTCGTCAACAGTTGAACGTTATGCTTTATCAAGTGAATTTACCAATGAGTATTAATGAACTTACACACAATATCAGCAATTAGGTGAACATGGAAAAATAATAGTTGATTTAAATAAAGGGGGTGTTAAATTTGATTAACTTTTTATAATTAATTTTTATTTTTTATTTATAATTAAACATGACAGAAATAGCAATCTTCTACAGGTTCCATTAAAACAAGGAACAAACAAAAAGGGTGCTATAATAAACATGAAAGTTCCTGATGGAATGAAAGAATTAGTTCATATTGTTGCTGGTCTTCAAAAAGATGTTAAACAAATGAGAAACGTTTTAACATTACCAGAAAGCTCAAGCATTGCCAAACGTCAAGGGCCAAAATTGGGAAGCACACGAAGCAGACATTACAGTCCAAATGGAAAACCTGATGGTATAAATGAAGTTTTCGTTACTGATGGTCAAGGAAATATTAAAGTCATAAATGGTTACAAATTAACTATAACTGATTATCCTAAACGTAAAGCATATAATGAACGTTATCCTATGCAATTTGATGAAAATGGAAAAGCTTTAAACAATACATTGGAGAAGGTGAAAATGGTCCAATTAATTCATACCGTTATAATCCATATTCTTATTTCAATGAAGAATTAAATGCTATTGAAGAGGGACCGGATGGATTACCACGATATTCTAACCAGTTTGATGGTCAATATGCAAATATTAGACCTGAAATTTCAGCTAAGAAATTCTTTAAAATTGCTTTATTCGATCCAGTTTTCGCAAATGTTAAAGATGAACTTAAACAGCAATTCCAACCAATTATAGTAGCAAGAATTGCATCAGGTGCTTTATCTCAAGCATTCAAAGATTTAATTAAGAAACCATTATATCAGCAACGAGGTTTAACTTATGATTTAGTTAAGGAATCAGATAAAAGAAAATTTGAGAAATCAGATGATTATAAGAATGCAATTAATGAATATATTCGGTCTATTAATTTCGATGAAAATGCTAAAAATCAACTTCAAGAACAAATACAGGGAATAATAGATTCAAAACTTCCAGCAAAATAAAAGTTTAAATATATTTTTTTATTCGATTATATAGGGTGTCCAAAGGTGCGTTTAGCACAGCGCTCTATATCAGACTATTAAAGGAGATATATGCTGATTATAAATATATAATAAAAAATATGAATATATGTATATGATGAGTATGTTGTATTTTGGCGCCATGCCGGGATATAAAATGAATTTTGAGACAAGAAGCGGTTTCGCGGGAAATTTTGGCGGGATTTTTTTCATTTTTTTAATGAATCATAAAGAAAACATCCTCGCTCTTGCAAAAAAATGCAAAGACTGTAAAAAAATCTACGAGACATTGGTAAAATGCTTCGGTATGGATGCTCCTAGCTATTCCACTGTAACGTATCATGTTAGGATGTATCACTTCATGAACAAAAAGGCGCCCATCATAAAAATTGACAAAAAATCGCCGGATCAAAGAAAAATCAAAGCAATTCTTCAAGTGCTAGATGAAGACCCAAGAGCATCACTCAGAAGGATAGAGGAGATGACAAAGATACCACGTACAACAGTCAGTTATTATCTGCACAATTATTTGAACTACAAACTAGCGTATACACGTTGGGTTCCGCACAACCTTAATTCAGTTCAAAAAAAATCTAGAGTCCAATCTTCGAAAGGCTCCTTCTATATTGGGTGCGTATCAATCCAAGAAGTTTCGCTTTTTAGTAACAGGGGACGAGTCTTGGTTTCAATATGCAACAGAAGCCAAAATCATGTGGATCCCGAAGGATGAAAATCCGCAAACATTCCGAAGAAAAAAAATTGACACACCAATGATGATGTTGTCAGTTTTTTGGGGCGTGAATGGCATCATCGCAATTGATATTCTTCAAAAAACCTAATACGATGAATGCTCAGTATCTAATTGACAATGTTCTTACTCAAATTATCAATTCTGATGAGTTTGAGAAATCCAAACAACAAAAACAAAAGTTTGCAATTCATTTTGATAATTCAAGAGTTCACAAAAGTCATAAGGTAATGAATTACTTGGTGGAAAACAATGTCAAAGTTGTTCCAAACCCAATTTATTCACCTGATATTGCACCCTCTGACTTTTATTTATTCGGCACGCTAAAAAAGAGAGCTGAAGGACGCGAATTCGCGAGTCCAGATGATCTTGAAAATTTTGTAAGAGAGCAATTTGAGCAATTTTCTCATGATGATTTAAAGCGTGTCTTTCAAGCCTGGATCGATCGCTGCGAACGCGTGATTGAATCCAATGGTGATTATATTTAAATAAACTTTATATATATGTAACTTGTTTATTTCTATTCGCAGTATTCAGGTTTGTGCTAAACACACCTTTGGACACCCTATAAATGAGAAGACGTTTCACTAGTCAAAAGAACACTAACGCAAAAGCAGAGATTACGGTTGGTTATAACGTAAATGATGATAAATCACGAATTATTCAAAATGTTAAAGTTAATGTTAGCCCTGAATTAACAAGGTCAGCAACTCAACCAAATTTATTAACTCGTGACTTACCGAAGAATGAGGAGAATGAAGAAAACCATGAGAATGGAGACCCAATCATTTTATCTGAACCCGGTAAAGAACCTGTTGAAATTCCCACTTATCCAACATACCCAGCACCTCTTTCATCAAACATCGAGAACCCATATAAAATAGACATTAATTCTGAATTAATGAAAATTTACCGTGATATAATAATTAATAATTATGATTCAATAATAAATTTAATTGATCAATCCGGTTTAATTATTTTACCTTATGAATCATTAATTCACATTATCGCCATTCTTTGTGATGTTCAAGATTCAGACGTTAAGATTCAATTTTTCATAGATGATGAGGTTTCATGCTGCGGAACAGTTGCAAAAATAAATCCTATAAAGGATATTAGCACAATTAAGATATCAAAGAACGGAACAACAACTGAACTTCATTTAACATATAATGATATTTATAATAAAATAGTTGATGAATATAAAATATCACTTGAAAAATTCTTTGTTAAGGCTATTTAATATTCAAGCATTAACATTATCGAATAATAATCCTTTGAATCATAATCAATAATAATTGACCTTTCACCAGTTTCTATCGTTTGTTTTATTTCTTTTTGTTCCCCACTATCCGGATCGGTCATTGTAATTGTTTTTGTTATAGTATCAGCTTTATCTTTAACTTCAATCTTTTTTCCATCGGGATATTTAAACCAAAATTCCAAAAATTCGATATTGTCAATCTGTTCATATTTTAATCTATCAATTACATTTTTAATACCATCTGAAAATCTTATGAAATGGTCATTATATGGGTTTGATTGAACTAAATTTGAATGAAGTGAAATATAACCTGTTGATGAATATGACACTGACTCATATTTTCTGAAAACACTAAAATTTATAACATGAATGAATTTCTTATTCGTTGAATTTATGAATTCTTGAGGTAATCTTATTCTAGTTTTATTTATCATTGGAAAATAACGCTTTACCATATTTTTAATCGTAATAAAAATGTCAATTATCAATATTATTTCGAATAATAGCTGTGAATTAAATTTAACAGTTAGCGGAATTTATAATGTTACTCTCGTTTCTGTGAGTGGTAAATTTAATCCCATTCTTTTAGACCCTTCAGATTATATATCATTTATTAAAGATGACCATGAAAAAACGTATGATATGTATATAAATAATGTGATAGCGAAATGGGATATTAACATGATTTTAAGTTATTTAAATGAATCATTTATCGTATGGTATGAAGAAAATTTTAAATCAAAACCCGATAAACTTTTTGAACTTGATGAAATAAATAACCTTATTAAATTTCCGCTGAAAATTAAATTTTGTACTCCTCATCTTCGTTCATTGTTGGGGATATTAAATTTTGAAAAAGATGTTGGGGATGTTTTGTATTCTGACACTGGTTCCAATTTCATTTTAATCAAATGTGATAAAGTTAATACCCCAATGAGATTTTCACATCAAACATTAGACCCTAACTCTTACCCATCAATACAAAACATTTTATCCATCAACTTAAACACGTTTTCTTTATCATATCCGTTTCAATTATCCGGGAATTCATTTATTCTTCATTCAAAAGATTTATCAAATATTAAATTTAGAATAACTGACCTATTTGATTGTGATTTAGAATTTATGAATGAAATATTATGGCAATTTCAAATAGAAAAAATAGCTGATGAGATAACGGATTAAATATTTATTTTTAAATCATAATAAATGATTAAACAACAGCAACCACAACAACTTAAGGCGCAAAGCACCCAGGTCCTTCAGACCATTACATACGCCATATATGCATATAATTCAAAGATGGCAGAACAAACGCAAAGGTTGAAATATGGAGATTTGGAGATAGTATTGAAAAATGACCATTTTGAATTCGTTTGCAAAGGTGGTGCAGTGATATCAAATATAAAAGAAATTTTATTTATGAATTCAAAAATTAAAGGAATAACGGATGATATAACATCAATTCCACCAGAAGAACAGAGATATTACGCGTTAAATGCATTTCCTAAAGTTTTGAAGATTGGAAGATTTAATTTAAATGAGGAATTCATAGAAGGTTTCTCGTAAACGAAAAAGAGTATTTGACGCAGTCAAATTCCCTCTCTCAAAAAGTGGACTTTACATGGCAAATTTCAAATGCATGTAAGGTCCACTTTGATCAGTTTTAGGAAGGAATTGGAGGCCATGAGTTACTGACATTTCATCAGTATCTCATAGCCTCCAATTCCTTCGCAAAATGGGAGAAACTTTGTCCGAATAGTTTAACATTCGGACAAAGTTTCTCCCATTTTAAGAAGGAATTGGAGGGTAAGAGATATACCATATGAATGTATATCTCTTACCCTCCAATTCCTTCTCGAAAGTGTCCAAACTTTGGGTTAATTGCAAACTATTAACCCAAAGTTTGGACACTTTCAAGTGGAGATGGAAGGCTTTGGGGTATATATTAATACAATATACCTCAAAGCCTTCCATCTCCACTACAAATGGGAGAAACTTTGTCCGAATAGTTTAACATTCGGACAAAGTTTCTCCCATCTTTCAATGTAATTGCTACCTGTGAGGTACTGACTTGAAGTCAGTGCTTCACAGGTAGCAATATCCAAAAATTTAAAAACATTTTATCAGTTCGTTAGAGAACTAGAGCCTCCTAGGTACTGAACCAGAATCAGTGCCTAGGGGACTCTAGTGATCTATATAAATCTGAGAAACTTTGAGGAAATTGTTCGACATTTCCTCAAAGTTTCTCAGCAATTTAGCGAGGAATGTTCGTTATCGTGTAGATATTTATAATATATACATTATAACAAACATTCTCCGCTAAAAGATGTAAAATCTTATAAGAAATAATTGCAAAAGAATAACAAATTGCAACAAATTTTATATGAAACTGAACCTTATGAGGTAGTGATTCAAGATCACCGCCTCATAAGATTCAGTTTCAATCTCAAGTATCTCAAAAGTAAGGCTCTATTTTTTGCCATGTAAAGTGTCACTTTTTCTGTCAAATTGTTTTTATCGTTTTCGTTTACAACAGGCTTCCTAAACGACATAATGAAGAAGGCGGATAAAACATATGTGGATAGTGAGTTAGAGAAGAAGGCAAATTTGGTTTATGTTGATAAAAAAGATAATGAAATTAAAGAAAAGGTTGAATGGTATCATGAATGAACATTTGAGACTTTTAAAGTTAAAGCTGATACAGGATGGGCTTTGGGATGTTTAGACCTTAAAGCGGATAAAACTTATGTTAATGATGAGTTAGAGAAGAAGGCAGATAAAACTTATGTTAACGAAATATACCAAAGTTTGATAGGAACAAAAAATATTGAAACTATTGTTGGTGACTTTTCTGTCAATGAAGAAAATAAATATTTTAGATGGCAGTTTGTACACTCCTTAAAAAATGGTACACGGTGTAAACTCATTCCGAAAAATAACAATGAAATGTATGTAAGCTATAAAAAGAATGATGGTACACAAGTTAAAGTTCCATTAGACAACAACTGCGACTTAAATTATATGGAGACGAACAAAAGAAATATTTAAGAGTTTATGAAATGGTAGATATGACATTGCCTGACCCAGCTCCAGCACCATATTATTATGACTGTGGAGATGACGACAGAACACCACGTGTAGATGAACAAAAGCTAACATTATATTTAGATTATTATAGATATAAAAGATATAATGCAATAGAAAAAACGAGAATAGTATATTATTATACAGATGACAGAAATAAATATTATAGTCAAGATTTTACCTACCCTGAAAACATAAGATTATATTATAAAAAATATTCTGACACAAACCAGAAGAAACCTGAAATAGTTGCACTATATTTTAAGTTCAAAAGAGACAATCCTATAATATCTCATATGTTTGATTTAATGAACCCAGTAGGTTCTATTTATACATCTATGGATGCAAGAGGTCCTCAAGTAATGTTTGGTGTTGGTGCATGGGACAAATAGTTGACAGGTTTTTGTATTGTGCAAACTCTTCAAAGGAAACAGGGAAGTAAAACGATTTCAGTGAAAATTTACCTGCACACAGTCACTACATAGATTTAAGTACATCTCAAGCGGTTGGCATAAGCATAGATATTGGATTGGTCAGGAATGACAAAAGGTAAAGGATATGATGTTAAAGATGATGTTAAGTTGCTATAAATTGTTACTGGAGTGACACTCAGGGAGAAGGAAACCATACACATTTCGTTTCAGGATATACACAAACAACGGGACAAAGTAAGAATACATGCCACCATTTATGACTGTATTCGCATGGTATAGAGTTCAATGAACGCTCAATGTTGTGAAACAAACTTTAGAACGGACTGAAAGTCCTGAGTTCCAAAAGAGCGAACGGTATAATTTAAATTTTTATTTTAGTATAAATGAAGATTCTACCATATGGTGTTATTGGAAGAGATAAAGATGGAAACCCAATATTTGATCCAAAGTTAAAATTAAAGTTACTGACAAGACAACAACTTGAAAAGTTGCTGAAACCAAAACAGGATGAGAAAATGAGAAAAATTTAAATTATGCAATTTTATTTTTATCATAAATGATAAAAATAATTAAGCCAACTATTTCTAAATTAATGATACCAATGAAATCATTTCGTGGAGTACTTATCCCAGGTTCTTCACAATTAGCTGGGGCAAGTGTTGTGACTCAAGGTGGAACATTAGCGAATCCATTCAAATTATTAACTAAAGATGAACTTAATAAAATGATGATAAAATAACTGATAACAAAATTTTATTTCAGTGCTACGTAGCCTGTCGATATAAGATTTTATAAATTACATATTTGACGTAAATTTATTTCCCATTTATTCAATAATTAATTATTTTTGAATAACTGAAGGTGACACCACGTCACCATGTCACCAGGTTAATTAACTTCTCTGAAAAAATGAGACAACATGACATTTAGACAACATCATAGGAGGAAGGCATTTATGAATTATTTTTGAATAACTGAAGGTGTCACCACGTCACCATGTCACCAGGTTAATTAACTTCTCTGAAAAAATGAGACAACATGACATTTAGACAACACGGCAAGATTAATGCAAAAATAATTAATTTTTGAAGAACTGAAGGTGTAACCACGTCACCATGTGTCACCTGGTTAATTAACTTCTCTTAAAAATGATGACAACATGACATTTTGACAACAGCATGGGTTGAATGCAAAAATAAATTCCAATCATACTTTATAAAGCATCATTTACAGGTATTTCATCGTCAGTAAATGAATCATCATTATCGTTTGGTTCAACCTGTTTATATAATCCTTTCATTTCTTCTTTCAAAACATAACACCACGTCTGTTTACCATCTATTCTTCTCTGTTTCCTTTCACATTTATCCTTAATACTCATTTGGAAATTCTTGTCTTTCATGTCTGATGGTTTGCAGAATAGAGCATTTTTACACGTCATACCTGCACACAATTCATCATAATGTGTATTTATCCATACATCTAAAGGATTTGTTGATAATTCAATTAAATCTTGTTTGGCTTCAGTCATCGGTATGATTCGTACATTAAATGATGAAAGGTCATATTGCATAAAATACGTCAGTAAATTATCATAAAATTCCTTTGTGCATGAATCCATTAAATTCTTGAAATAATCAAATTGACCCTTGAATTTACCATTGACCCTTAAACCCACGTATCTTCTGTCTCCAACTTCAATTTTGACAGGGTAGACGTTGTTAGTTACGAAAATGAAGTTTGCAACGTTCTGAGCAGTTCTTCTGGGTTGATTCTTTTCATTAATTCTAATCTCATTATCCGTAATAATTGATTTCAAAGCGTTGAAGTTTGCGAGTCTATCTTCACCTACATTCTTGAGTTCATTAAGTACAAGAAACATTTTATTCTCAACTACTGAATTGAAATTACCCGTTAGCTCACCTATTTCAGTAATGTTTTTACATGAATAACCGGCGAGAAGTTCAGAAATAATGTCTGTAAATCTGTTTTTACCTGTTCCCTGAAGTCCTTTCAAAATAATTGCTGTTTCATTCTTGATTCCAGGATGTTGAATCATTGATGCAATCCAGCCGAGAAGGTATTTATACACTTCATCGTTATTATCACAAATGGCTTCTTTAATGAAATTCATAAACATCTCAATTTTTGAGTAATCTGGTTTTTCGAGAACGTTGTATTTATAACCCTGAAACGTTGAGAAAACATCTGGAGAATCAGATTTAAAGCAAACACCCTTAACGGTTAATGAGGATAATTGATTTAGTAGTACGTCCCATGCTGTTATGGTTTTACCTTCTTCTTTAAATAATTTAATCATTTTGAGTGACTCTTTCATGTTTGATTGAAGAACGAATGATATTTGATTCATTTTGTCGTGGATATTATAGTCCTTTGAATGAAATATTTGTTTCCACAATCTACAAAACGGATTACACGTGATAAATCCTCAATTACTTCAGAACTGTTTTTATACTGATGATTTTCAGCCTTGCGTCTAATATCTGTTATCAAAAACGAGTCATCAAGTTTGATATCAAATGTTATTTTTGGCTTACGTAATAAAGGTAAAACGTATTCATCATAATATTCCTTTTGATATAGTTTTAGAATCTTCACCAAAACAAATGGAGAAGTCATTAAATGTGCATATCTACTACGTGCTTTTTCAAAATTACTTTTTGCATTTTCTGTTAAACTGCAGAAGTTATAAACGTTATCGTATGCTTCATTAATCAAATGATTAGGTAACGAATTAATAGCTTGAAACAGTGTGAATAATGTTATTTCTTTTTCTAAATTCATGTTTCCACCGTCATTATGTACTTCAAAATCACAGATGCCATCAACTATGCTCTGGGCAAGTTTATCGTCAATGTTTACATCTTTGTTTTCATTCATGATAGTCTTTATTTCTTCGTTCTTTTGTTCAACTCTTACCTTAATATTCAAATCATTCAATATATCATTCACTGTTCTAGTTAATGTTGAATCATAACTTCCACGAATGAATGAGTATGTATTGATTGGTTCTGTTGCATTCTTTCGAACTCTTGAATCAGCCATAACCACTAATGAACGTTTTGAATCATCAATAGAAGTCATGATATCAATATCATAATCATTGCAAGAATAGCATTTAATCATTCTGTTCGAAACTGCATAGAAGAAATTAGTGTTGCAATAAATGTGAAGACCTCCTGAAGCGGTTTTAACGATAACATCTTTATCCGAAAGTTTTGATAGAATGTCTTTTCTAACTGTTTCTTTAAATTCATCATTGTATGATTTATTGATATCGACATCTATAATCGTTAAATTTTGAATTTTATTTACTAATAAAGCCATACCAGTTTTCCTTCCTCTTCCTCCATCATGTTTGAGGTAGTTGTGTAAATCAATCTTGTTTTCACCAATTCTTTCGTTGAGGGTTTTAGTTTCTGCCACAACTAATTCCTCAACTAATGAATCAATAACTTTTTCATCAGAAACGATATAGTTGCTGTTGTTGTTTGTTGCTGTCATTTATATAGGAATAAAAAAATAAAAATAATTTTAAAACTAACTTTATTTTTGGACTGCATCATATTTCCTATGATGTTGTCAAAATGTCATGTTGTCTCATTTTTTCAGAGAAGTTAATTAACCTGGTGACATGGTGACGTGGTGACACCTTCAGTTCTTCAAAAATAATTAATTATTGAATAACCTGAAACCATTAACGTAAACATTAACGATAAAATATATTTCCTATGATGTTGTCAAAATGTCATGTTGTCTCATTTTTCAGAGAAGTTAATTAACCTGGTGACATGGTGACGTGGTGACACCCTCAGTTCTTCAAAAATAATTAATTATTGAATAACCTGAAACCATTAACGTAAACATTAACGATAAAATATATTTCCTATGATGTTGTCAAAATGTCATGTTGTCTCATTTTTTCAGAGAAGTTAATTAACCTGGTGACATGGTGACGTGGTGACACCCTCAGTTCTTCAAAAATAATTAATTATTGAATAACCTGAAACCATTAACGTAAACATTAACGATAAAATATATTTCCTATGATGTTGTCAAAATGTCATGTTGTCTCATTTTTTCAGAGAAGTTAATTAACCTGGTGACATGGTGACGTGGTGACACCCTCAGTTCTTCAAAAATAATTAATTATTGAATAACCTGAAACCATTAACGTAAACATTAACGATAAAATATATTTCCTATGATGTTGTCAAAATGTCATGTTGTCTCATTTTTTCAGAGAAGTTAATTAACCTGGTGACATGGTGACGTGGTGACACCCTCAGTTCTTCAAAAATAATTAATTATTGAATAACCTGAAACCATTAACGTAAACATTAACGATAAAATATATTTCCTATGATGTTGTCAAAATGTCATGTTGTCTCATTTTTTCAGAGAAGTTAATTAACCTGGTGACATGGTGACGTGGTGACACCCTCAGTTCTTCAAAAATAATTAATTATTGAATAACCTGAAACCATTAACGTAAACATTAACGATAAAATATATTTCCTATGATGTTGTCAAAATGTCATGTTGTCTCATTTTTTCAGAGAAGTTAATTAACCTGGTGACATGGTGACGTGGTGACACCCAGTTCTTCAAAAATATTAATTATTGAATAACCTGAAACCATTAACGTAAACATTAACGATAAAATATATTCCTATGATGTTGTCAAAATGTCATGTTGTCTCATTTTTTCAGAGAAGTTAATTAACCTGGTGACATGGTGACGTGGTGACACCCTCAGTTCTTCAAAAATAATTAATTATTGAATAACCTGAAACCATTAACGTAAACATTAACGATAAAATATATTTCCTATGATGTTGTCAAAATGTCATGTTGTCTCATTTTTTCAGAGAAGTTAATTAACCTGGTGACATGGTGACGTGGTGACACTGAAAAAATTAAATTTGGATTGAGTTTAAAAATTCATCTTTATTAAATTCATCTCTTCCAACCAATTTATTTATTCTATTAAATTCTTTTATTTTTGCTTCACTCAGTTTAATGATTGAACGATAAGTTTCTAATTTTTCGATTATTTCTTTCCTCTCTTTATCGTTTTCAACCCCACCACATTGCGGCTTCTTTTTGTAATAGCATATTTTTGATTTAATTCTGTTTAGTTTCTTTTTATATTCATTGTCTGGACTCTTGGCTGCTTCGTTGTCACCCATTTCTTACGAAATAAAAAAATTAAATATTATTTAAATATAATGGAGTAATAAAATAAATCGGAATTTCTATTAATTTATTGTTAACCTCAACTAATACATTACCGTTAATATATCTAACAAATTCAGCTATTGTGTCAAATCTTCGTTTTCTTTTTGTCATTGATTTATCAGTTTTTCCATAATCGAGATGAATCAAAACTTTATTCCCTTGTTTAAAATTCATGAGCCCCGAATTAATTTGTTCACGTTTAACATCATTTAACCTTTCCATTTGCTTTCTAATATATTCCCATTCTTTTGAAATATCATTTTTCATTTCCACTGTTTCATGTTTATGGTTCTATGCCATGTATTATTGTAATAATATACTAACTGTTGTATGATGGAGTCATGATTTCCATCCCAGTATATCTGACCGTTAACCCCTAACACATCTCTAAGAGTTCTCATTACCGCATCAACTATTTTATTATGAAACGTATATGGAGAGGATGAAAGTAAAAATTAATTTGTGGGAAATAATGAGCCATAGCTGCCTGAAATCCTTTATCACCATCACCCCTTATATTATCTACTCTTTCATGATCTAGTAAGTATTGTATAGCTCTTCTTGTTTCCTGTTCTGTTTTCCCTTTCACCGGAATGCAATATAAATATTAGTGTTAATGTTAATGGCAAATAAATAAGTAACGTTTCCTTTTGAATATTCTAAATGATCGATTTCGTATGAATATGGATATGGTGCAAATGAAGGGCGACTAAATTTTTCCTTTAACGGTTGAATTTTTGGGTCAATTGGTTTATTTAATATCTTGAAATCCTTTTTAAAATCTTTTTGCTTCTTTAATGTTTGAAATGGATATAATAAAGTGAATGATGAAGGATTAACTGAAGGAGGAGGTACTGTTGTTGGAGGTTTTGGTGTTGCAAGTGGTTTAATTTTATCTGCTTTGATTTTGGATGATGAAGTTTTGGAATTCATTCCCCCCTTCATTAATTCTGGATGTATTCTATTCATTTGTTTTAAATATGCTGTATATAAAGGTTTGATATACTTTCCCACTTCGAGTTTATGTTGAAGGATGAATTCCAAAAGTTGATCTTCATTTAAAAGTCGGGCTGAATATGGTTTAACTAATGAATCATAAATTAAAGCTTGTGCATCATTTATGGTCTGAAGGACCTGGGCGTTTTGCACCCTTTGTTTTTGTTCCTTTGGCTTTTGCGGCTCAGGATTATATAAATTATATAATTCATCAATATCTTCTTTTGTTAATACTTTATTTTTGAAATCTTTCAATTGTTTAAGTTGTGATTTAGTTTTTCCCTTTGTATATTCATTATTTTTAATTTTGTCTTTAATTTTAGAAATTATTTTATCATGATATTTCAAAATTTCATTTTTATAATACGGATAATAATATTCCATATCATCACCCATTATATTGTTATTATGTTTTTGGAGATATGCTTTTAAATCATAATAATCAAGAAAATTTTGATTAAATACTAAATCATCAATCAAAATTTTTAAATCTACACTATCCATTTATATAAAAATAAAATAAATGTTTTAGGGCCCCCACCTCTTTGAATCATAGTATCAAAACCATTATTTACGGTTCCTTTTGTCTCTTCTGTGGCATTTTATTAAATAAATGGCATACAACATCCATTTTCACAACATACAGCCTTAGTGTGTGCTCCTGTTAATGCAGTCTTACCGATTGTTAAGCGAGTCATTGACCTGTTTTTAAGTTGTAAATTAATATTCTGACCATCAAATATCACTTTATCATTTATTATATCCAAATAATTTTTAGGTGTTAATTGTCTATTTTGTCGTAAACTAACACCTTTCATTTTTTGTGCAATCTTTTTAAAATCACTTCCATCAATTGAACCGTTGAATGATGTATAACACTTAGGGCATAAAGCAACCATGTTATCACCTTGTTTCTCAATTGCTAAACCCAATAACTTCTTCTCATGTGCTTTTTCTTCAGCTTTATTCTTTAATTTAGGTTTAAATTTTTCATCAAAACAGAAGAAATCAAATGGTGCGAATTTGAAAATGTTTTTATCATAAAACTGTTTATCGGTAACAATTGCTTGAAATGCTTGAGTGTTAGGAAGATTTGGATCGCCAGCGATTGCCCAATAAGATGAATCAGTATCACCTTCAATGAAATGAAAACGATTAACATTCATGCATTTATACATAAAATCATAAATGAAAACCAAATACCAGTATTTAGCATTATCTAAAGTGAAGAATACCTCTTGTAAACATGTATCACATCTATAAAATCTATCTTTGAGCATCAGTTGATACGTATCCTCTCCTATTTCTCTTATGTTTTTAAACTTATTTGACATACATGCAACACGTGCCTTCTGTGCATTCATTATTTTAGTCTTTGCGTAATTTTGTGTATTCATTGCATCGTAACCATATGATCCATTAAGCGAAATCTTGCAAAATAAACTTTTTCCTTTATTTCCTTCTAATTCAGCCTTTTGTCTTTCGTTCATAAATTCGTTCGCAAATTCATTAAAACAAGTGTTTTTAGTAAATGTTAAAATTGATTGAATATCATCGATGATAAAATGAAATCTGTCTATTAGATACCAAAGATAATAAGAAGAAAATGGTTGATATTGGTTGTGTGTTGATGCTAACTGAGTTAATTTCCTCTGTTTCTGGTCAACTGGTAGATTGTTTGATTTCATGTAATTATACATAAAACTGCCAATTGTTTTTTCATCTGTGATAATATCTAAGTTTCTTATTATCGGTAAAAAGTTTATGTAATCATTAATGTATTTTTCATCAATGTGACCCTTTACTTCAGCCACGAATAAAGTATTTTTCTTCTTAATTATTCCCAGTGCTTTTGCTTTCTTTGTTGCTGTATCACAAATGATAACACCATTCAATCTTCTCGGCATATACATTTTATGGTCAGTATATTGAATGAAATCATGAGGATTAGATGAAAATGATGAAGGATATAATGAATTAAAATCAACACCAACGAAATGAGTCATAATGTTGGTGGTGTCCTCATTTGATACAGTTTTAGTTTCTGGACTATATGAAAGTTTATTAATGTGCGTGATTCCTTTAAGATTAACACGATGTTGAACATTTGATAGACCACCAGTAATTCCATTACGGAGAATGTGATAAGCTTCAACTGAATCTAAAGTCATTGGTAAATTATTTTTTAATGCATAATTTCTTAAATTGATTCTTAAACGTTGAACATCTTCATCTTTATTTGATTTTACGACATTGCAATAACAACACATTAACTGACAATTTTCTTTGGTATGTGGTTTTTCATTATCGATTCTATCCAATGTTGGTTTATTTGCATATGTAAACGCTTTACCACACATTTTGCATTTAGATGAAAGGATTAAATCGTGATAGTATTGAAAATCATCCATTGAAACATTATTTTTAGTATCTCTTTCTGCTTTTTCATCTTGTTTCTTATATGATTCAATTTTATATTTCCAATACTTTTTCGTTAATTCAAAACTTGATTCTATCTCTTCCTCAGGATATTTTTCATTAGGATTAAAGTCTTTATATGCTAAAGCGTAACGAATCATTGAAGCATTCGATGATAAAGAAAGATTATGAAGCATATCAATTTTATAAACAAATGTTTCTTCAATAATTTTATCGATTGGGTCAATCATAATTTCAACATCTTTATTGCAATAATGAATAAAATATTCTAATCTATTCTTAAAATTTTTAGCATCATTGAGATATATTTGATAATCACTATCTGATATAGTTTCTTGAGTTAATGCTGAATAAAATAAATCTTGAGTGAATGGTTCCACTTTATATAATTCTTCTTCGTAATTTTCCCACGTGATGAATTGATAAGGGAAAAAGGATTTAACACGTGATTTATTGTTTCCGAAATCTTGAGTGAATTGGTCTAATGTCCCACCCGCTATATAATTTCTGATGTCAATAAATCTCAATTCATATGGAACGTTTGTTTTCTTTACAATGATTTGCTTAAATTGTGAAGATGAACCCAGCATTGATTTTATTTTCCATTTTGCAGTGTTTAAATCACGAAGAATTAAATTTAAATCAAACTTTCCCGAATTAAAACCTATGATATTCACTTTATTGAATTCCTCATCTAGAAGTTCTTTAAATGCTTCCTTCTGTTTTTCATTTAATGTATGAGACAAAGTCCCCACCAATTGCGGCTTCAATAATTCATTGTATTGACTCATATTTGATTCAACAACTAATGAACAGGTTGAAAATAAAAACTCAATCCAATCAGAAATAAAAGAATCACTCGAAGTTAAGCAAAAATTCCTCGTATATGTTTTATCGTTTAATTTAACCGTTGATGATACCATGAATGGTTTTAAGTAAGCGTTCAAAGTTGCACACTCAGAAAGTTGTAATTCTTCTTTAGTCTCTAATGTTTCGAAGTCAAAAGTAATATAATATCTTGTTGGTTTATAATATTCCTGCAAATTGTGAGCTAATAACCACTGATATATCTTCTGTTTCGTAATATGTGGTGCATATGGTTGCTGTGTCTTTTGCAACTGAACGTCTTGAATTAATCTTCCATTATTTTCTTTACATTTCTCACAATGCTTTAAAAATCTTCTTTGGTTTTTCCTTTCTGGATCATCGCGGATAGAATAAACTTCTTCTTTACAAAATGGACAAACTTTATAGCCGGTGAGTGCTTCAACGTCTGTTATTCTGTCAGCGTGAAGTTTTCCACATGGACTCTGTGTTAATAAAATATTTACTGTTTCAAATTTTGGATCTATCATTATTGATTCCACTAATGGAAAGTCTACCTTATTTATGTCCACGTCTTCTGGTTGAGGATCACAATAATAGAAATCAATATTAACATTTAACATTCTCGCTAATCTCTCACTTTCTGATGAAATGTCAAACCCTTCATATGCATCTATTGCTTCATTTAAATAGCTTCTACGAGTTTTAGGATTAACACCATCAGGAATGTTATAGAAGCGTTTAAATAACCTTCTACCTTCTGCTCTAATTTGATTATCATTCATTTTAGCTGTTCCGTTTTTGTTCATTTATGTAAGAAAAAAATTAAAAAATAAATAAAAATAAAGTTTATTTTTTAAAGCCCATAAAATGAATTAAGAACACATAAATTTTTATCATCTGCGACGTGACGAATACATTTTAATTTACTCAAGAATGCGTACCCTGATACATTAAATCTAATTCCTGTCTTATTTAATTTCACAACTTTGAAAAGGAATGTATGAATAGCTATAAAATGATGAGAAGATGTTTTATGGGTTGCTTCCATTTTTTCTGAAATAAATGAATAAATATAATGCTTATACGTTTTCATATCTTTTATATTCTTAATAACGAATGGTATAGACCTTTCAACTTCGTCTTCCTTCGGTGCTGTTCTTTCATATGAAACATTATTGGTATCTTCAACAATGAAACCGCAATTACATAAAATTTTATATGTTCCAATGGTTTCTTTTGATATTTTATCTAATAAATCAAAAACTTTATCAACACCTGTGCATTTATTTAAATAATAATTTGTGTAAATATCATGATCTTCTTTCTTAATCGTATTAGTTGCATACGTCACGTTTTTAAGAGCTTTTTTGAATTTCTCAGAATCTAAAGGTGGTGAAAGTAGGATACAGGGGTATCCTTCATTATCAATAAATTGTAACTTATGTTTACGAATAAATTTAGTACCTTCTTCTGAAAGTGTTTCGTCTATTTCACCATCTAATAAATTTTGTGTTGATTCTGAGACATAATTTTTATATCTTTCTTCATGAGATTTCTGTACTTCTGATTCTGAAGCTGGGATATTCATTAAACCCTCTACTTCATTTTCATTATATTTTTCAACTTCTCTTAATTCCTTAATTTTTTCATCTATTTCATCTCTTATTTTTTCCAGTCTTTCAATTTCATCGTATTCATCATCTTTAATTCGTTCTTCATAATATTTGGGGAAAACATCAGGTTCTTTAGGTTTTTCTTCTTCAGATGTGGGATATAAGAAATTTATAACATCATCTTTATTCATTTTTCCATCATAATCAAACTCATTTAAAAACTCCGCGAATTTTTGACAATTTCTTAAATAATATTTATCAACCTCATAACCCGCCTCCTCTAATATATCCTTTATTTCCCTGTTTGTGAATCCTAATTTTTTAACGTCGTTAGTCTTGACACTCATTTCTTACGAATTAAAAAATAAATTATTCAAAAATGTAAGACATGAATTTTTAAAGTTTATTTTTCATTCATGAAAATAATTATTTCTAATTTCTTTTACTCTCTCGTACATACTAGATTTAAAGAATTCAGAACATTTCCCATAATCTCCTAAATGTTTTCTTATCCCTAACGTGTGCCAGTTATTATATGAAACTGAATAAACTTTATCTTTATCTTTACACCTTTCATCACTTCCAATATATTTATATCTCAGTTTTGATTTAGCATTTTCATATTCATTAACGTTTAATAATTCACAGTCTTCCTTTTTAAATAAATGTTTTATGTATTCAGGATTTAATACTCTACGTTTATATGCTCCTAACTTAGTTCTAAAGGTTTTTCTACAAAATTTAGGAATTCCATCCTCTTTAATGTCATCAATGATTTCCATTTCATTATTTTCAATTTCTTCTTCTCGTTTATGAGGTCTTTGATTATGACTCCATTGATTCCATGAAATTAAATATTCTTTATCATTATATTTATACATCATTAGCTTGTTTTGGCTTTCATATTCATTTAATAATTCACAATCTTCATTTTTAAATTGAAGTTTAACCCATTCAGGATTTAAACAATGTTTAATTAATCGCGGAATATCTGACATCATCTATATATAGCTTCTTTTATAAAAGATAAAAAATAAATTATTTTAAAATTAATGTTAATTTTTTAATGATTTATAAATAAATATATTTTAATGCATCGTCTATATATAGATGTAACAAAAAAAGTCACACAACCCTTCATATACTACTACTTTCACAAAATCTTAGTTAAGATTGTGATATCAAATAAAATATTCGTTTCTTGAAGACTTAACCCTGCTGAGACCTTAAATTTGAAATTTTGATCCTATTATATTAAGGATTCCGGATGGCTAAAAAGTGACAGATGGCTAAAGGATTCCAAGAAAGGAATTTGGCTAAGCTATATTTTTTTTAAGTCGAACATCGTGACATCATAATTACTCGGAAACTAAAGCGTAATATTTAATCTCAATGAAAATCTCTCAGTTGATAGATAATCAACTTATCTGTTTCACTAAACTTCGCTCTATATGCATTTTTAAACTACTCAGCAAAACGATTACGATTAACTAGAATAAAATACATCTAATTTCTCATTTTTGACCATCTAATAAATTAAATCTCGGAAAAACTTTGCTCGTCGTGAACTATTACGTAAGTTTTTGTTATCACGTATATCTAATACACTTGACAGGATGTTCTTTTTGTACCTCGCAAAATAATTCAGAGATTCCAGAATAAAATTCCTTATATTTACAGATTATCGCATACCAATCTCACATTCATCCATATATTACGGTCACTTATCTCAAATGAGAATTTCACCTCTGAGATCAGACCTGAATTTATTGGTATTTATCAAAACGTTTGAAATCCGAATCAAGAATTAGAAGCAACATTTCGTAAACCTAAATGTCGATTGAATGTTTTGTCTATTTATTCTGTAATAAACAGAAATTCATCAAAAGTGACAGCTCTCAATTTTTTGACATTTGTAAATTCTAAATTGAATGAGAAAAATGAAATAATACTAAGCATAATACAATATTCTAGATTTAATTATAATTAGGAAAAAGTTAGTTTTGAGAGTACTTTTCATAGGCATATAGAATGAAATCTTCTGAAAAATAATATCACATAAACTCATATTATTTTCTAATATATAACTATTTTATATAAAAATCAAATTCAATGATCTTAAAAGCGAAGGATAAACCTCAAAATTTACGAATATAATGAGTGGGAATATAATGCTTATCTATCATAAAACCATATGAAATATCAATTTTTGCTTTACGCCTAATTTTTGACGACAATTAGCAAAAAATGTTAAATGTTAACACTCAGTCCATTTGAATATGAAAAATAAAATTGACTTTGATTAAATGTTTTTATTTATCATGCAATTCTTCTTGCGACCAAAGATTTGAATAAAAGTTCAAAAAATAAGATAACTTAAAAAATAATATACGGTAGTGTTTACTAATAGATGAATAGTATATAAATTCTATTAAAATGGATTTGATCCAAAAAAATATAAAACCAAAAATAATTGTTATAATTTAAATGAAGAAGTAATTTAAAACGATTTTATTTATGATCAAATTTTATATATTTTACTTCCACATATTCGTCTAGTCCATACAAAGGATCGAATAATTTCATTGTGAATACTCAATGTCATATGTGGAATCACAACCACTGTCTCAAATTATATTCATGTGCTTCTCAATACTTCGGTATAAGTTTATTTGTATCATTTTTTTCTATCATCCTTTTTGATATTTAAGAGAATAAAACACTAAACTTCGTTAGTTTCATTATTAATGGAGAATCAGCACTACAAAAACATGTAAACGTTGATAACTCTTCCCAAAAGGTATAAATTGCTGAATTTAAGCTTCCTTCATAAAAGCCTCAACTAACATATACCAATTCATAAAAAGTTTTTTTTTATGTACTCAAAAGTGCCATTACTAAAAGCATTTCAAGTGAAATGCAACCAGTAAATGAAACAGAATTCGATTTTAGTGACTTTAAGCCAATTGAAGCATTCGAATACCCTAGCCAGGCTTCAAAAATTGTTTGGGACCTCAAATCAAATAATATTTTAGAATCATCTTTCCAAATTATAGACTTTATTAAAACAAACAAAATTTCTATCCAAATGGCAATTAATTTTATTGATGTATTTTCAAAAATGCGTGATGAAAACATTGAATTATTTACAGAACTTTATCAAAAGTTATCAAACGCATTTTCATACATCTGCAAACCGAAAAATAAAAAGTTAGCAACACTATTATGTTATAAAGGTTTCAAATTTGAAAATTTTCGTCCTATAATTAAAGAAGATGAAATTCTCAATTTATATTCAAGAAAGTCACCATTATTTTACATTAAATCCGATAAAGTTGATGATCTTAAAAGTAAATTCCCAAGCCTTTATATTAATCAGAAAATAAATGATGAAATGACTCTACTTGATTGTGCAATTAAATGCGGATCAGAACTATGTTTCAATTACTTGAAAAATTTAGGAGCTAAATATACTAAAAACTCCGAAAAATATGCTGTTCAAGGCGGAAATAAAAACATTTTTATGGAAATGATTGAAGACGGTAAATCATTTGATAAAATGATTAATATAGCATTGAATTATCGACAGTATGAAATTGCAAAGTATCTTAAATCAAATTTAGGACAAACTTTTAATTCAATAGCAGAAAGCATGTATTACGGAAACTATGATGTTGCATCTTATTTACTTTCTAATGGAAAAGATATCAACGATATTTACGGTTATTTTCTTTTCATATTGATTATTGTGTTATAAGAATCACTTTCTTTTCATATTGATCACTTTCTTATGAAATTCGTTTTCATTTCATATTTACCACTTTTTTAAGATATTCTCTTTCTTTTTATATTTATCATTGCTTTTTTGGATTGTATTTCTTCTCATATTTATCATTGTCTTCTCACATTATTTTTCTTCTCATATCTATCATTGATTTATAAAACTCTATCTATTTTAATATTGACCATTGTATTATGAAGTTCTTTCAATTTAAACGAATGTCCTCTTAGTATTGCAATCAAAGCAAACTCAATAGAGATTGTTACATTCTTAGTTGAACATGGTGCAGATGTTAACTTGAAACTTATTCTCTTCCTTTTCATATTTATAATTATTTTATCGAATTACTTTTCTTTTGATATTGTTCATCGTTTTATATTATTCTCTTTCTTTTCATATTTATCACTGTTTCATGATATTTCCTTTCTTTTCATTTTTACAATTGTTTAATGGCGCTCTCTTTCATTTCATATTTGTCATAGGTTCATGATATTTCCTTTCTTTTCATTTTTACAATTGTTTAATGGCGCTCTCTTTCATTTCATATTTGTCATAGGTTCATGATATTTCCTTTCTTTCCATTTTTACAATTGTTTAATGGCATTCTCTTTCTATTCATATTTGTCAATGGCTCATTGGATTGTATTTCTTTTCATATTTATCATTATCTTCTCACATTATTTTTCTTCTCATATCAATCTATTGATTTATAAAGCTCTTTCTATTTTAATATCAACCAAGTTTTTCTGAAATTCTTTCAAATTAAATAAATGTCCTCTTAGTGTTGCAATCAAGGCAAAATCAATAGAGATTGTCACATTCTTAGTTGAGCATGGTGCAGATGTTAACATGAAACTCATTCTTTTTATTTTCACATCTATCATTGTTTTATCGAATAATTTTTCATTTCATATTTATCACTTTTATATGAAGTTATCTTCATTTTCAAATTTATCATTGTTTAATTACATTACATTTCTTTTCATATTTATCATTTTTTAATGACATTCGCTTTCTTTTCATATCTATTGCTATTTTATGACGTTTTCCCTCTTTTCATATCTATTGTTATTTTATGATGTTTTCTCTCTTTTCATATTTATCATAATTTTATAATGTTCTATCTCTTTTAATATTTATCATTGTTTTATGGTATTCTCTTTATTTTTGTATTTATCATTGTTTTATTGGATTGCATTTCTTTTGATATTTATCACTTTTTAATGACATTCTCTTTCTTTTCATATTTATCATTGTTCTTTGAAATTCTCTTCCTTTCCATATTTATCATTGATTAGTGAAATTCTCTCTCTTTCCATATTTGTCAATGCTTTATGAAGTTCTCTTTCTTTCCATATTTATCATTGTTTTATCAAATTCTATTTCATTTCTTCTTAATCATTTTTTTATTGTATTCTATTTCTTTTCATTTAAATCATTGTTTTATGAAGTTCTCTCTCTTTTCATGTTCATAATTGTTTTATGCTATTCTCTCTCTTTTCATATTTATTATTGTTTTATGAAGTTCTCTTTCTTAATATATTTATTGTTCTTTTATTGGATTGTATTTCATTTGATATTTATCATTATTTATTGTAATTATCTTTTGTCCGATATTTATCATTGTTTAATCAAATTCTCTCTCTATTCGTATCTATCATTGTTATTATGAAGTTCTTTCAATTTAAACGAATGTCCTCTTAGTATTGCAATCAAAGCAAACTCAATAGAGATTGTTACATTCTTAGTTGAACATGGTGCAGATGTTAACTTGAAACTTATTCTCTTCCTTTTCATATTTATAATTATTTTATCGAATTACTTTTCTTTTAATGCTTATCATTTAATTATCGAATTGTTTTTCTTTTCACATTGATCATTGTGTTATACGATTCCATTTTGTTCCATATTCATCAATGTTTTGTGAAATTTCATTTATTTATATATTGATTATTACATTATGACGTTATCCTTCTTTTTATATCTATCTTTGTTTAAAGACATTCTTTTTCTTTACATATTTATCATTGTTTTAAGGCACTCTCTTTCTTCCCATGTATATAATTGTTTTATCACATTCTATTTCTTTTCATCTTGATCACTTTTTTATTGCATTCTCTTTCTATTCAAATTTGTCATTATTTTATCTCATTATTTTTCTTTTCATATTTATCATTGCTTTATTTCGTTATTTTTCTTTTCATATCTAGCAATGATTCATACAATTCTTTCTCTTTTAATATCTATCATTATTCTATTACATTATTTTTCTTTTCATATCTATCATTGATTTATGAAATTCTCTCTCTATTCATATTTATCCTTGTTTTTATAACGTTCTCTTAATTTAAACGAAAATCCTCTTAGTATTGCAATGGCAGCAAAAACAGCAGAGATTATAGAATTCTTAGTTGAACATGGTGCTACTTGAATCTGATATACTAAAATCTTCATCTTATTTATGACTAAACATTCCATATTAACATTCTCAAAATTAATGTGTTGTGTCAAATGTATCAGATAACTTATATATTGCATAAGGGTTTCGTTTTGCGAAAAAAACGTACAATACGCAATTTCGCTAAAAAAACATTTAGCTAGCAATTTCGACATTTGACTCCACTCAAGACGTCACTTTTTTAATTTTGCGGTATCATATTTTTGGAAAATCTTTATGAATATTATATAAAAAGTCTCTTTAATATCTATATTTCATATTTTTATCGATTTTTAAAGTTTTGCGAAAAGTATTCAATTATTTTTGCTATTTGGTCGGGTAAATGTCAGATTTGCGACATTTTCTGATATGATATTCAGATTCTACGTTGATAATAATGCTTATAGAACCCTCTTGCTATTGTGTCAAAATTGCGAAACCGATAGCAAAAATATCTCGCAATATCAAAATTGAGATATTGAGTGAATTATGCATTATAGAGATTAAAAATCTGATTTGTGAAAACATCTCATCAGTTTCTAGCTAATTCAAAAATCTTTACTATCTTATTCGATTAAAATGAAAAGGGAATAGTTTCATTATGCTTTAAATGACAGCCTTATAATATAATCATAGTTTTCGCTCAATATGCAGCATTTTTTTTTCGAAATCTATGGTCAATATCCTAAATACTGATTGCTTTGCATTCATATCTCTTACATTTTCTATACCCACATCACTATTCATTGCTATTCCTATCTTTTTCATTTTTGTTTGTTTCTCATAATTTCTCAAAAAACATGATAACTTGATATTTGTAAATATCATACTTTATAACGTAAATAAGAACTTGACCTATTAAGAAAAGCAGTAATGAAAAGAAAATCTGAAATTCATAAAAATTACAAGTTTCTGATGACAATTAGCTTAATTAAACCAGGTACAAGATTATATAATTGTATTTTCTATCCAATTATCCATATAATATCTTATCCAGAAAAAAAAACTTGATCAATACCAAATGATTTTTTAACTAGTAAATAAAGTATTTTCTTTACACACACATTGTATATCATAGTTTTTTTTTGGTTTCGCAAAACATCCAAAAACAAATATGCTATAAAAGTGACAATTTTAGCAAAACGAAACCCTTATATTGCATAATAAAGTTAATTCAATCATCATACTAGTATATGTATAAGACATATATCTATTCATATATTTCGAAAATAATCAACCAATCTTATGATAAACCCTAACAATTATGAGTTAATGGGAGGGAATGACTATGTGGCGAAATAACAAAAATGTATATAACCCATTAATTATCTCAATAATATATAAGATTATGTCATCATGGTATGAGTTACACATTCGAATTTCAGGATTACATTACTCTCTCTCTCTAGAGTCAATGATATTGAAACTAAAAAAAATCTTTATTTTCATAACGAAATGAGCTAATTGAAGAATGGAGAATGAAACGAGATTAAGTGCATCGTATGCTATCATTGGAAGACTATTTCAAGAGTTGTGTACATATATATAAAAGAGATTTAAAACAGACAAATTATATTTTATACAAAAAATTAATATAAATTACAAAAAGATAATAAAAAAATTAATTAGTTAGATAACAATCTAATAATAGCATTAACTTCAGAATCATTATCGCCAGCTAAAGCGCTTGGCAGTGTTTCTATTACAGCTTCTATTGCAAAAGCGTTTTCATCAGTAATTGACTGACAAAGTGAAGTAACAGCTGAAGAAGCGATGTCTGCATGGTCATTCGCTCTTATGAACCTCGTGAGACCTTCAAGGACTTCTTTTCTATACGAAGACATTTCCTCACACTTCATAATGTTCACGGCTGTTTCAAATGAAGTCTTTCCTTCTTTGACTTTCAATGAATTTGCCGCTATTTTGATAAAGTCATCGGATTCAGGGGATTTAAGTACTGCGGACCTTGCCAATAAAGGTGCAATTGCTTCTGCGTTCGGAGAAGAAATTTTGAAAATCTTGATACTTATTGGCATTGTGTGAGTGATACTTTCTCTTTCTTTCTTAGCCAATGAGACCCAGAAATCATCTTTCTTCGTTGTATTCTCTAGATACGACATGATGACGTCAAATGCCGATTCATCTGATAAATAATTTACCAAAAAATCCGAAATCGACTGTGAAATCGATTCATATGCATTAGGAGACCTATTCTTGAATATATTTTGCAACAAAGTGAAATGTTGTTTGGTAATTTTATTGGCACTTTTTGTCAAAATTTCCAAACTTTGTTTCAAAAATTCAGAACAAGTTTTATCATCAGAATTTGCGAAAGTTAGACAAAGAGCGGCATCCATAGATATCTTTTCATTAGCTATTGTTTGGAGAGAAGAAGGATGATCCTTAGGAATTTGCAAAACAAATTTTTCATAATCTTCTCCACTCAAAATTTGAAAAGATTTCGGACGTTTCAAACATGAAATGACCAATCTCGAGAAAACATCATCAGGAATATCATGTTTTGAAGAATTCAATATTCCTAATGACCTGTTACAGAAACTCAATGTCTCTGTTGATGGTGATTCGCAACTCAATGTCCGAGAAATCTCTTCAGTTAACTTAGTAATTCCATCGTCAATTTCGGAGATTTCTTTGAAAATATTTTCAATAAATTGGTCTGACAAAGATGATGAATTTTCCATGAATGAAGTGAGAACAGACACTAATCGGGATTTGAACAACATACTAAGTATCCGCATAAACACTTCAGTGATCTTTTCGTCTTTTCCGGCTGCTGCTTTGCATAATCCACCAACAATTTGATTATCAAACCGAAATTCTTCACGTCCTCGAAGTTTAAGCAGTTGTTCTACTGATACAGCAAGTCCTAAGTAATGGCACGTTAATACTTTAGTGTTTCCTAACAGATCTATTAGAGAATTAACGATATCAAAGACTTGCGCTGTCAAAAATGACTTGGAAACCAAAGAACAAACAGCAATCATCAACTCATCGCCTTCTAAACCAGTCGTATCCCCACATGCCGGTCGAATTGACTTAGGAAGACCGAGAATTTGGTTTCTGGCGGCGCTGGAAAGAGAAATGAGGCTGGAAACAACTTCTGAAGCACTTTTTCCAGCTTCTTCTGATAAAACTAAAGGTAATGTGTAAGATATTAAGGTACATATGGTCGTAATCGCTGTATTAAGTGTTTCTGATGATTCTGCGAGTGATACCTTCTCCCACTTCGAACATACTGATGATAAAAGCATCGAAATTTGTTTCCATTCTGAATGCATCAGTAATGCAGGGAATAAAGGCTTAATAGCGATAGTAAATAGAGATAGTGTTGGTTGGCAATCAACGCATGTGCATAAAAATGAGTTTGTGGCCTTTAAAATCGGATTAAATTTATCTACATCGATAACTTGAAGCAAAACAGCTGTAAGTTCGATTACTTTGAGGTGTTTGTCTGATATTCTGATAGGCCTGATGGGCATCATGGCTGCCAATGCGCTGAGAATATTAATAATGATTTCTACCTCGTTGTTGACAGTATTATTGGACAGCATCGAGTCTCCTACATCCAGGTAGTATGTACAAACATACTGCACTAAGAAATCTTTGAAAGCAAATAAGTTTTCTGTATTTTCCTGTTGATACAAAAATAATCGTTGTCCCAATTTTCTGATGGCGAACAAAGCTGCGGAATTTACGGCCTGAGAGGGTTGCGGGACACTCAAGTACTTATTTAGGAAGTTTGTGGTGAAACTGAGGAAATCGTTGTTAAAAGATTCGCTTTCTATGAAAGTTGAACAAGATCCAAGAGTTTTCAAAACAACAATCACCATTTTATCGTCAAGAACTGATGATCTAAAGAAAGCAAACCTTCTTTTACTATAAGCATCGTTAATCATCGTGTTAATGAAGTTCATTGCAACAGATGGATGCGCATACGACACAAGAGCTATCATTTTGCCACAGATTTCAGGATAGTCTGGTGCAAAATGCAATGTCTTCTTAAGACAGCTCTCTGCAACTACTTTCGGAACCATTTGTAACGTAATTGCGAGATATAACATAGATTCGTCAGGTCTGAGCATAAGGAACGTCTGTGCAAGTGCATTAATGGTCGTTTTATCGAGTGATTGTAACGCAGTACCGTAAGCAGCAAGAGAATCTAATTGAAATCTTCTTTTATTCATAACTGCTGCGAAATTCTGAGTATTTTTGGGAGAGGGGAACTTAGCTACAAGCGCCTGTGAGAATGAAGGCGAAATGGCGCTCGCCGTGAGTGGTAATAAGTCAAATAAAGCTACATTCTTTTCCAAAGCGGTCAAAACGGAACAGAACAAGATCGTGTTACTTGTAGGTGTTGCCTCAGGTGCCTGCTCTTGTTCTGAACCGTATGCTGTGTCCGCTCTTGGAATTAAGTCGAAATTTGAGTCACTTTCTGGAATATCGCATCTTTCTGACACGTAAAGTTGCGGTGACTCTGGCAAATGTGCCTTTAGGACAAGTGTAATTGTTTTCAAGTAAATTTGAGGAGAAGAATCTGGTTTAAACATTGAAGCCAAGTCATCGAATAGGAAATCAAATGACAAATCTTTAGATACTAAGTATTGTGATGCAACTTCAGAATCATGGTCCAAAGCTAAAATTATTGTTTTTAATGCCTTTTTTGATTGGAATTTCTGGACAAAATAGTAACAGATATGGACTAATAGACTCAATACATCTGATTTCTTGTTAGTTGAAACGATTCCTGTAAAGATATCCAAATAATTTTCTTGAACAAAGCCTTCTGGAGCGAATTTGACTATGTAAGCCATCATAAGAAGAACATTGAGTTGATGGTTTACCGCTTTGGAGGCGAAAAATGACTCAAATGGATTAAAATTGAATTTTTGTATGAGAAGCATGAAAGAATCAGCAATTTCTTTGCGGATAACAGTCATTATGTCTTTGATCTCTTCTTCTGGCTTGATATCTGTGCTTTTTACTGTGATGAGACAAAGATTTAAAATTTCTTCGAAATAAGGTTTGAAAATTGTAGGAGCATCTGGAAATTCGTAGGCTTGTTCTATTAATTTTGATAATTTTATCGTTCCTGATGGATCTTTTCGTAGTTTTTTCGGTAAATAGCTTAATAAAGTTGTAATTTCTTTGACATTTGTAGCATCTAGTCTTCTAATGAGAGCTTCTATCATTGGTGATGAAAGGTGTGGAATTATAGCATCGTCAGATATAGATTTAAACGATGAAATAATATTTTTGATGCTAGGGCCTTCTGTCATCGATGAAAAGTATTCAATAACATAATACGATGCATAAGAAACAAGGTTGTTGCCAAGTTTATTTGAAATCAACGACATATAAGGAGAAGGATCGATATCTTTCGAATGCGATATAAAAATAAGAATCAAAGCAGTAACATTTGGATTTGATTGTGTTTCTGGTAGATTTGTCATAGTAATTTTCGGATAAATGCATAAAATTTTCGAAACTGTGAGTAAAAATAAGAAAGTTGATGTTTCTGACTTTGTGTATGAGGATGGGAAGTGTGTTTCAACGCATTGCAATAAGGATTTGACAATATTTACCTTAAATTCTTCTGAAAACGTATTATTTGGATCGTTTAAACTTAAATAAACTATTTCTAATATGCATGTTATAAATTTAGTTGATGTAATCGACTTGATTTCTTCAAAAGTCTGTTCGATAGCGTCCGGATAAGCTAATAACGACTGAAAAAATCGAGAAATTGGTTCGGGGAGTTCATCATGAGTTGCAGAATGAATCAGTTTTTTGACTGTAGTTCTCCTCAAAACTGATTTATTGTTCTCCATATAAGAAATTTGTGAAAATTTTTATCGGCGTGAAGCGTCAAACAAAACCAGAGAATTTCGGTATAAGTCTCGTCATATTGTTTAATAGCTTTAAATCCAAAAGTATTCTTGATACTCTTCTAAATATGATAAGTCTCTTAAGTTAAAGTGTTTAAATCTATGAAATCATCGATTGCAAATGCGAAGTTTAATGAGATTTTGTAGTTTTACATCAAATTAAATCAAAAAAACATTAATGTAATTCAGAAAAGGGTAAATATATAGTTTATGCATATATTAACCTTTGATATAGCTGATTTAGGTACCTAAGGCGTTATAGACTAATTCCATGAATATACTTAAGGCTGCACTTACGCCCATCTGACTTTAATTCAAATTTTTGACAACTGGCGTGAAGCATCATTGAAAATTAGCCTTAAACATCTGAATTGAAGTCCATGTCATAGAGGCGTAAGTGCACCCTTCAATTGCTGAAAAAAAAGTTTCCAGGTATTCAAATTTCAGAACTTTAATCGTTAAGGGTGCACCCGTATGTACGTTTATTTGAGAGGAGGAGGATTACCATCTCAATTTTGAGGGATTCGTTAGTTTATTTTCTCGATGAATATGCAATAAAATTTGATTTTTACCTTATCAATATACTTCATATAATATACACATGTTCATGTAAAAACTTTTTTCCAAAATCCTCAGGAATTAAGGGATTTTTGAATTTTAAGAATTTTTTTCGAATTTTTTCGAAAAAAAAATATTTTCAGAACAGCCTTAACGGCTAAGATTTAGGAACAATGTTAAGTATCAAAAAGAAAGGAGGTCTGATATAGACAACATATATCGTTGAAGGTTGAAAAAATCTCTAATATTTGAGCCCAAAATTTCAAATTTTAATTTTTTGAAAAAAGAGGCCACCCGTATGTACGTTTATTTGAGAGGAGGAGGATTATATTTTTGAAAGGGTGAAACATTATGAATATGTTAATTATATAATAATATGTATTATTATAAAAAAGAAAAAATAAAGCACGTTAAAATTTTTCTTTCTTGATTTTTTACAAAATCTACTTAGAATTATGCAAAATATGACTAAATAATTATAAATTTCAAGTTAAATTTTAATTTTGATAAATAATTTAAATTTCAAAATATCAAGTTCAGTTCGACTATGTATGTAGTAATTCCTCAATAAAGTGCCAAAACCCTATTAAAATATATGAACATTTTCAACATTTTAATGTTTTTATTTAAAAATTTGTTGGAATATGAGCTTCAAACAATTATTATGTAAATAAAAATAATTCAATATATGTATTTATTCGTATTACAACCGTAGTAAGTCGATTCTTCCTTTCTTCTACTGAGTTTTGAATTTGATTTCGAATTGTAAAGAGATTCAAAGGGAAAATACTAGCGGATAAAAACTACCTCCATGAAAGGGTCATAATGGACTCAAGTTGTATTTTTTGATATTTTTTGCTTTTCGAGCCTAAATAGGTAGCCAAGATAATGCCTAAAAATAAGGTTCTAAATTCTGAAGTTTACATGATCCTCTCGTGTGCACCCTTAATGAAAATATATGATTTTATTAGGGCTGCACAATTGCTCGCCGATAGAAGATTAATATTATTTTTCTGCACCATATGATTCAAGAAGTTTAACTGTATCATTCCAATTATTTATTCTTGCAATATTAAGAGGTGTCAATTCGTAATTATTTTTTCATTGATATTTGCACCATGTGAAATAAGAAGTTCGGCTGTATCTTTACTATTATTTTCTGCTGCAATGTAAAGAGCAGTATTTCCATCATTATCTTTTTCATTGATATTTGCACCAAGTGAAATAAGAAGTTCGGCTATCTCTTTACTATTACTCCATGCTGTAGAATGAAGAGCGATTTTTCCGAGTATATTTTTTTCATTGATATTTGCACCATGTGAAATAAGAAGTTCGGCTATCGCTTTACAATTAATATATGCTGCAACAAAAAGAGCTGTGTTTCCATTTTTATCTTTTTCATTGATATTTGCACCAAGTGAAATAAGAAGTTCGGCTATCTCTTTACTATTACTCCATGCTGTAGAATGAAGAGCGATTTTTCCGAGTATATTTTTTTCATTGATATTTGCACCATGTGAAATAAGAAGTTCGGCTATCGCTTTACAATTAATATATGCTGCAACAAAAAGAGCTGTGTTTCCATTTTTATCTTTTTCATTGATATTTGCACCAAGTGAAATAAGAAGTTCGGCTATCTCTTTACTATTACTCCATGCTGTAGAATGAAGAGCGATTTTTCCGAGTATATTTTTTTCATTGATATTTGCACCATGTGAAATAAGAAGTTCGGCTATCGCTTTACAATTAATATATGCTGCAACAAAAAGAGCTGTGTTTCCATTTTTATCTTTTTCATTGATATTTGCACCATGTGAAATAAGAAGTTCGGCTGTTTCTTTACTATTTTGAGCTGCTGCAATATGAAGAGCGGTTTCACCGTTATTCATTTTTTCATTGATATTTGCACCATGTGAAATAAGAAGTTCGGATGTTTCTTTACTATTTTGATATGCCGAATAATGAAGAGCGGTTTGTCCATTTTCATTTTTTTCATTGATATTCGCACCATGTGATAAGAAATATTCGCAAAGAGATGGAATATTTAACATTGGAGATATAATAAAGCATTTGTTAATATCATTAGTTTTATCGAAATAAACTAAAAATGATTCAAGATTAATATATTCTGCACAATCATATAAATCAATCTCTATATTGTACTCATTCATCAAGAATGTAACAAAATCAATGTTATGTGAAATAATTGCATATATCATGCATCCTTCATCTGGTGTATGATATTTCAAACATTCACTCAAGATCTCCTGATTTCCGCCTAAGAATGAAAATTCCAGACATGTTTGAGTTATTTCTGAATTAAATTTAGACCTTAATAACTTGAAACAATCAACTGCTCCGTGGTAACAACATAATTCAAGCAATGAATATTCTTCTTTAGAATATGGATATAATCCGCTTTCAAGTGTTTGATATTCATCAAATCCATCTCTTTCCGTGAAGTATATGAATCTTTCAAGGTCATTATACATAATTGCTCTGTAAATTGTATCTCCTGTTTGAAAATCAAGATTTTCTGAGTTAATTTGTTCAAAATCGGCAGATTTGTCTAATTTAATTCCATATTCTTTGTAAAACAGGAAGATTGAAATAGGTTGAGTATTGTTGACCTCTTCCACATGATATTCATCAGATATGAGTTTGACAAGAGATAAATATGACTTTTTATAGCGATTATTATACGGAATGATATATAATATGTCTTCCATAATCTTTTTGGGTGGGTATTTCTTTGAATCAATCAATTCTGTTTTGATCAGTTTGTAAATGTCTTTTAAATCTTCTTCATTTTCTGTTTTCAGCTGATATAATGCATTGTATATGTCAATATCGTATTTAAAGATACTTCGCAGTTCGCTGTATTTATTTGGGTTAACGTCTTGTTCGGACATTCAAAATTTTTTAAAAGGACAGATTTGCATTTTAACATATAAATATCTTTTAAACTCATTAGAAGAAACAAATATTGTATTAGACATGTGGAAATCAATGATCACAAAGATTTCGGAAATATTTCGACTCTACGGATTTGGTAGCATTTATATGTACAGAAAATATCTATCACCAACTGAGAGATTCGAAAACGTCCCAATCATTAATTATAGAATACTATTTCGTCAAGAATACAAATTATAGTAATCTTACAATATGCATAAATATATAAAAAAATTTTATCGAGACTAATGTCAAGACCAATGCCAAGACCAATCACTAGGCCAGGAAAGCCAATAATTAGGCCACCATCTGTTAAACCAGTCCCACCAGTTTTGTCGCCGCAAATTAAACCAGACAAGTTTCCAATAACGGTTCCAAAAAAGGAACCAATAAGACTTGTGAAGCCATCAGATCCATCAGTTCCAATTGGTATTCCAGCACCTAGGAAGCCATGAAAAGGCTAAGATTCCTTATGAATCCAATATGATCCACTTAGGAAGGCATATACTGCTAGTGGATCTTATACATCACCAACTGGCAAAGAAATATCGATGGGAGTTATGAAAGGACCAGGTTGTTCCCAAATCACAACAGGTTTTTTCTGATAGAAAACATGGCATCTCTTTAGAATATGATCCACAGAGAAAAGGTGTAACTGCTGGTGGAGAGATAACATTAAAAGGAGGACAGAAAATCGGAGCTCAAGTTTCGAGAGATCCTTTTACAGGAACTTTTGAAACTGATAAAACTAAAATTTCAGGAACCTATGATCAAAGGACCCATAAAACAATAATAGGTGCTAGTCATAAGATTGATCCTGTAACAATCGAGCGTGAAAATGACCTGATGGATGGTCCGGAATGACACTTTTAATAAGTCGTTTATGGAAAAATTTCAATGACATTTCTCACCCATTGTCAGAAATTTAATGGGTATAATGCACCATTAACCATAAACTCATAAAATATTAATAAAAAATCCATCAATCCCATTTTGTTTACTTTTGAAAATGCATTCAATTTTTTTTTCCATTAATCATTTTTAGATGTCTCTTGAGTACCTGAAGCTCTATGACGAACAAGTAGCTGTATATGAGAAGATATTTCATATACGATCAAATGAATCCATTGATGAAATTCTTAATTTAATTTCAACAGTATTAGTGGATAAATATAAAATTTCTTATTCTAAAATTATTACAAGCATATCAACAGCATCCAAATATAATTGGCGTTCACGAATAATTTATCTTAATATTCTCAACCAAATTTGCAAAAAAAATTCCATAACCGTGAATGATTTCAAGAGATTTGGTGCTGCGGCTATTCCACCATTCGCAGTCATAACTGAAGATAATGAAATCTGCGTATTTGACCAACATGTTGGGTTTTATTTTGTATTTTCGGAAGATAATCTTGAATTCATTATTTTAAATGATCAAATCGATAAATTTAAGGATTATGCCAATAATCATTCATTGAAATCTTGTACAAAAGCTACATTCAATATATATCATGGGAAATGTTCGCTTATTGAATTTAGCGCTTATTCAGGATCAGTGAACATTTTTTATTTTCTTCATTCGAGTTGCAATTTTGCAATAACAGAAAAATGTCTTCAACTATCATTAATCGGCGGAAATACAGATATTATCAATGAATGCTTAAAACTACATCCAATTGATGATATTTGCATTATGAATGCGATTTCATCTCATAATAATAGTTTCCTTGAATATGTGAATTATGATGTTAATTTCATTAATTTTGATTGTCAAAAGTTCACAGATGCTCAGAACTTAAAAGCATTATTTATCTTTTTCGAGAAAGATAAAAACTCTATAATTCCATGGTGTGCAGCGTTTCCACAATCCATTGATTTGCTCAAAAATGAGAATCTTGATTTTGGAAGAGTCGATAGACGTAAGAGAAACCTACTACATTTTGCTGCTTTATATGATAACATAGAGATATGTAAACTTTTATTAGGTTCACCAGAAGTTTACAAAATAAATATCAATGCAAAAGATTCAGGAAGCAAAACTCCAATTGAGTACGCAGCTGAAAAAAATTATAAAGTGTTAACTGAGTTTCTAATTTCACATGGAGCTGAGATTAATGAATATCAAATACCATTGAGAAACAACTGTACAGATACTGCAGAAATTTTCCTTTCTCATGGTGTTGATGTTAATGCTAAAATTTATGCTACACCAATACTTATTGCTGCAATTAGGAATCATTCTAAAGATGTTGCAAAGCTTATTGTAGAACACGGCGCCAATGTCAATGAAAGAGATATTGGGGATGGTACTGCTCTTCAGTTTGCAGTTTGTAATAATTACAAAGACTTAGCTGAATCTATTATACTTAAAGGAGCTGATTTATTTGCAGAAGATCGAAAAGGAAGATCTGCCATCTATTATGCACGCACGCAAGAAATGAAGGATCTTCTTGTCAAATATGGAGGGGAAAAAATGAGAGCAAAACTTCATGAAGTCGAGGAAAAACAAAAATTTTCTATTGACATTGGGTCGGAATTTGACGATGAATTCGACAATTTAATATATACAGAATTTGATGAAATGCTTATATAATTTTTTTTAAAAATATATACAGCCATTCATATATGATCCTAATTTACATTGTGGATTCATAATCCAAAAAGACTTCATAACATCCTTAATATAGTTGCATTTGAACTCCTACCAAAAATATATTCCAATTGGCAAAATAAACTTAAATTTATATGAATTATTCGATCATATCACAGATATTGAATTTACCATTGACATCTAGTTTATTTTCGATTCAACTTTCATTTCATTTCTTTTTGAACTGTCTGGAAAAATCCAAAGAAATTGTTGATGATCTAAAAAGTGACAAAAATTTTGTTTTCCAAAATTTTAGATGACAAAAACATGGCATGATTTAAAAGAGCTTGTTCCAGAAGCACCGGATGATGTTTGTAGAAGTGCTATTGCTTATGCTCCTTTTGATCAGGCGCTAGCGTTTCTCAGAGAATCATTTCAGAGCGCACCTCAACAAGAGGAACATAAAGACGACGAAAATGGATCTCTAATTCGAAAGATACAGGAAAACTTCCCAATGATCGATGAAGATATTGCTCAAGTCATTCTCGAAGAGGCAAATTTTAATATTGATGTTGCTCTTCAAGATTGCTCATTAATGGAAAGCGAATTTACAAAAATACTCGATACATACATACCTCAGGAGGTTATTGAGTTTATTGATCAAACTTCTGCAAATGATTCAAATCAAGAACTTCAAAACACACCGGATTATAAATTAGACCCAGATGTATTACGTAAAACACAGAAATGGGACCCTTTTAAACCATATATTCCTGAAAATGAAATCTCATCAACTCAATCTCAAAATCCACCATCCGATCAAAAGAATTCTAACTGGAACCCGTTCTTTGGTGCTATGCAGACTACTACTTCTCAACCAAAATTTGATAATCAAAATCCATTAGAAACTACGCTTCTTCAAGACGAAGAGATTAAAGTTACTCAAAATACAGAACCACAACTTGCTCATAATGATACTGATGGCTTCGAATTTGAAGATGAAAATCCACCAGATGCAAAACCAGCGTCAAATCCTTACGATTCATACGAAGACTTAATAGACTTCAATGCGAAAGTCAAACCACCGAAAGTACAACAACAAAAATCAGCAGATGAAATAAATAATTTAATTCAAGAGATCCAAACAATCTGTCCTCATAAAACCCCATTAGAAATACGTGAAGCTCTTAAAAAGACCAATTACTCTGCCCAAAGAGCTGCAAATCTTTTATTAGAAGATTCATCACAACAAACAGAGCTGAAACGGCCAAAACAACAAAACAGACCTAGTAAATTAGAGCGCAGATACAATGAAAGAGCCCACAACCTTCCAGAAGAATATAGATTAAACCGAAATGACGAAGGAAAGCGAAACCAAGGCATAAAACAGTTACTAGAGATATTCCCTGGCACCGATCCTGATTTTATTGCTACAATTCTTGATCAAAGCCATAATGACGTAAATGGAGCTGTTGTAACGCTTTCATCCATGAATTCCTTACCTAAAGTTGATGATGGAGACGTGATAAATAGACTCAGTACCTTGTTCTTTACTTCTTCTGAATATGAAATCACAGAAGCACTTAAATTAGCTCATAACGACCCAGATAAAGCAGCCGAATACCTACTTACAAGGAGATTTGATGCCCCGCCACCGGAAGACATAATTATTGGCGTAAGACCGGATGTTTCGCTTGCAAGAGCCAAAAAAGCACTTAAAGACAACAACAATGATATACAGAAGGCTATTAAGTCTCTAGGAACAATAGGAAAGATCAGGATAAGACGTGTACAGCCTTGGGAGGATCCTTTACGCGCAAGAAAATCTTTGACAATAGACCTTCACGGATTTAAGTCAGAAGAAGCCGTTGAATATGTTTCAAGAGCAATTAGAAACTCAAGGAACTCAGTTGGTTCTATTTATTTCGTAACTGGCCGTGGAATTCACTCAAAGGACAAGTTGTCAGTTTTGAGACCATTAGTTATGAGAATGTGCAGGAAAGCAGGTGCCGAAACATTCCTGCAGAAAGGAAATCCAGGTGTTGTTGTTTGTAGATTTGTTCCTCTTCCGAAATAAATAAATAAAAATGTTTTTCTTTATTACTTCAAGACTCTTTTTCTCCCCTCTGAGTAGATAAAGAGATTTCTTATTTTTATATTTTTTCAATCTTGATCAATAATCAAAAATAAACTTTCAATCTTAACAAATCAATAGAGTCTAAATGAAATGAATAGGAATTAGAATGTATGACAATCGATTAAATATTCATAGTTATCATCATTTATTCTTGATTGAAAAAAATTCTGCAAAAGGAGTTAAACGTTTTCATAATATGATTATGCATATTGTAAGATTACTATATACGCATATTACAGAGGTTTAGATCAGAAATTGGATCCGACATTATTTCCGAAATCTTTGTGATCATTGATTTCCACATGCCTAACGCAATATTTGTTTCTTCTAATGAGTTTAAAAGATATTTATCTTTTAAAATGCAAATCTGTCCTTTCAAAATTATTAATGTCCGAAAAAGACATTCATCCAAATAATTTCAACGAACTGCGAAGTATCTTTAAATACGATATTGACATATACAATGCATTATATCAGCTGAAAACAGAAAATGAAGAAGATTTAAAAGACATTTACAAACTGATCAAAACAGAATTGATTGATTCAAAGAAATACCCACCCAAAAAGATTATGGAAGACATATTATATATCATTCCGTATAATAATCGCTATAAAAAGTCATATTTATCTCTTGTCAAACTCATATCTGATGAATATCATGTGGAAGAGGTCAACAATACTCAACCTATTTCAATCTTCCTGTTTTACAAAGAATATGGAATTAAATTAGACAAATCTGCCGATTTTGAACAAATTAACTCAGAAAATCTTGATTTTCAAACAGGAGATACAATTTACAGAGCAATTATGTATAATGACCTTGAAAGATTCATATACTTCACGGAAAGAGATGGATTTGATGAATATCAAATGCTTGAAAGCAATTTAGATAAATATTCTAAAGAAGAATATTCATTACTTGAATTATGTTGTTACTACGGCGCAGTTGATTGTTTCAAGCTATTAATATCTAAATATAAGTCATTAGTAACTCACAACTGTCTAAAATATTCATTTTTAGGCGGAAATCCAGAAATCTTGAGTGAATGTTTGAAATATCAAACACCAGATGAAGGATGCATGATATATGCAATTATTTCACATAACATTGATTTTGTTACATTCTTGATGAATGAGCACAAATTAGAGATTAATTTATATGATTGTGCACATCATAATAATCTTGAAGCATTATTCGTTTATTTCGATAAAACTAATGATATTAACAAATGCTTTATTATATCTCCAATGTTAAATATTCCATCTCTTTGCGAATATTTCTTATCACATGGTGCGAATATCAATGAAAAAAATGAAAATGGACAAACCGCTCTTGATATTGCAGCAGAAACTAGTAGTAAAGAAATAGTTGAGCTTCTTATTTCACATGGTGCAAATATCAATGAAAAAAATGATTTTGGAGAAACTACTCTTCATACTGCAGTAAAAGATTCTAGAAAAGAAATAGCCGAGATCCTTATTTCACATGGTGCAAATATCAACGAAAAAAATTTTAGAGGAAGAACCGCTCTTCATGTTGCAGCACTTAATAAAAGTAAAGAAATAGCCGAACTTCTTATTTGACATGGCGCAAATATCAACGAAAGAAATAATGATGGAGGAACTGCTCTTCACACTGCAGCACAATATAATAGAAAAGAAACAGCTGAACTTCTTATTTCACATGGTGCAAATATCAATGAAAAAGATGAAAATGGAAAAACCGCTCTTCACATTGCAGAAAAATCGAATAGTAAAGAAACAGCCGAGATTCTTATTTCTCATGGTGCAAAAATATAATATTCTTATATAAGATACTATTCTTTCTTTTTCTGATATTATCAAAGATGAATTTCATTAGGAATAAAAAAAAAACAATTTTATTGAAAATGAGTTACCTTTGATCATTTATAGTCTAGTCAAATATAAATTTTCATTCTGATTGATAATTGCTATATAAAAATAACATAGATTATATTTCAAATGACATACTTAGAGTTTTTCTTATTTTAACATTGCAATGATATAGAATAGTATATAAATATATATGTAATAAGGTATACATAGGTTTATTTCTCTCATGTTTCGAAATGCAATGTGATATTGCACTAAATTTTTTTCGAAATCTACCATACTCATAGAAATGATGACACATATGTTTGTTTATTTATCTACAATGTAAAAACCTTCATTAGCTCTAAGCTTAACGTTTTTCCCGTCCCACGATTATTTTTCGGGGAAAACGTTTCTTCCGATAATTTTAATGAAAAAATGAAAATTAACGGGCAGTTATGAATAATGAAAAAAATAATCGTCTTTCGACGAAAAATGAAAATAATCGTCAAAATCACGACGATAGAGGGTGAGATTCCCAAATATTGGTTTTTACAAGGAATGAATATATCCTCAGATCAGAACTCATCTAGGATGAGGTATTTATTAAGTTTGTTCATAGATGTATGTGATAGATCTATTATTGTTTGGAATCTTACAAAACTCATTCTATAAGTTGTATCTCTATATCAGAAAATCCAATAATATAGTAAGATATCTATTTTTCAAATAAATTTCATTAAGAAGAAGTGTAAATAGAATGCGAGCATCATAATCTTAAACTACATATGAAAGATAAATATATTGTTATGAAAAAAAGGTTGAAAAATGAAATCAAAAATATAAATAAATTTTTATTCATAAAAAGTTAAGAAAGTATAAGGAGGATATTTCTTCCCCATGGTGATGACATATGTCATTGATGTAATTATGTTTTCGACTAAATTCATAATCAAAATTTGTGTATGTCACATTTTTTAAAGTAAGTGATTGTGGAAATGATTCTCCAGTATAAACTGAGTATTAAATTGCTTGAGATTTAGAATAATTTTAAATCAAATACTTCACATGCGAGTTATGCTTGTAGATCTGAGTTTTAAGCATTTTTGTATAACTAATTTCGTGAAAAATTCGATTTTCGAAAATATATTATTTAAATTATCGTAATGGTTGGATTTTAAGTGTAGCATTCGAATTTCATTAAGTTTGTAATTATGTGGCGGATGATTTATGAGTTTGTATGCTTAATTTAAAAAAAATCGTTTCTAAGTCAGAGATATGTATTACAATGGATTAACCAAGAGTGGGCATTGAATATATTTTGCATTGCATTAATATTTAATGCATATATCCCCGTCTTTGGAAATCAATGAATACGTTAGAAACCTGAAACGAGATATAATGGATAAATATGAATAAAATCAGTATTTATTGATGATGTAAAAGCAAAATTTATCAGTGATATTTGCTATTTTCATAAAAGTATAGAGAATATTGCATAATATTTTCTTTTTATCTAAAAATAAGAGAAACGGTGATCAATCGGCATAAAAAGAGAATTATATGTGTTATAAAATGAAAATGGCGATGATAATTTTCCAAAATTTTTTCAAAAAATAAAATAACAATTCAAAAATCAACAAAAAATTTTCCTGCGTTTCAAGCTCTATCGTCGTGATTTTGACAATTATTTTCATTTTTCGTCGAAAGACGATTATTTTTTCATTATTCGTAACCGCCCGAAAATTAACACTCTTTTATGAGTGACCTGTTGTTTTTATTGAAATATTGTTAAATTTATTTCCAGATCCTATTTTGGAAAGATTTTTTGAATCCAAAATTTGCATATTGAATATTCATATTCTCATCAATCTGTATTTCCAAACGTCATTATGCTCCAAATTTAGTTCTTATTTTTTTGCAATTGCTTTTCTCTCAAAAGTTGATTGACAAAAAAAATTGTGAAAAAGGTCGATATAAAGTATAAAAAATAGAACGCGGTAGCAATTTTATAAACACTTTTTCTCAATGAAAAAATCAATAAGTTTTTAATCAACTATATTCTTCTGCATGATATGAAACAATAATATTTTGAAAGATTCCATCTTCCTTTGTGAAGTCATTTTCAGAAATCTCAGTGAATCCATAATGTAAATAATTCAAAAAAAATTTTGCGGTTTTCAAAAAAAAAGTCTGCGAAACATATGGGAAACGAGGTGAGCTATGCTCGTCCCTCATCCGCCAATTTCGAGTACCAAAGTTTGCAGCCCATCAGCATGCCCAGAACAGGAAAAGAAAAAGCGGCAAATAATGCAGATTTTGCAAGAGATAATCAACCATTTGGAAATTGTAGTCTCCTCAAAACAGCATTTACATGTCTCTGGTCAATAAAAACACCGCATGGAATGGCCCCCATACCGCGCTACGGTCATTTTTTTGCATTCAACGAAAATTCTAGAAACGCCTATATCGGATTTGGTGTTTCAGCCGCTGGTACCTTGCTACAAGACGTATGGTGCTTTAACATTGATTCTCAGACATGGACGAGAATTCATTTAACTGGGGAAGTTCCAACTCCCAGATCTGGAGCCTCAGCTTGCCTTTTAGATGATACAATTATAGTCTTTGGAGGTATTCAGAATAATACTCTCTATAATGACTTGTATACAATAGATATTAACACAGGTCAAGTTAAAATGGTGAGAACAAATGGATATCCTCCTCCTGCGCGTTCCGATTGTTACATGGGCTTTCATGATGGCAAGCTTATTGTTTTCGGTGGGTTTAAGAGCTCCATTTACTCCGATTTGTTTGTTTTAGATACCCAAAACTATGAATGGCATGAAGTCGAGATTACGGTTACTTGGAGTTGTCAAGCACCCCACTGCCAGTACGGAAATTATATTTATTCTTACGGAGGCGACAAAGGTTCAAATCTTCTCATAATCAACATTGATGATGAAACTGCAACGATTTCTCCATGCATTGGAGCAGCTCCGGTGCAAGATCCAATCAACGGAGCTTTAGTTTATTGCAACGGATACTTAGTTTGTTTTGGCGGAAAAACAAAGAACGAATTAACACTTGTTTACGCTTTAGACTTAGAAACAAACTGGTGGTTTGTACTTTACGTGTCTCCTGATCAGGATACAACGACATTCAGCGATGGTCAAGTAAGCAACGGAATATTTTTGTTGCCATCGTTCCATTCGTTCAGCGCGTTCTACGATCCGGTGAATAGATATATAATAAGCTTTTTGGGAGTGCCTTTTATGGATCCTCCTTCGATTTTTTATATTAATGTTGGTCAGTCTTTTCCGATAATTAACCTAAGAAAGGACATGATCTGTATGTATCATTGTAAATAGAGGTTAATAATATTATATTAAAAAAAATCAAATTTAATGTTTTCTATGAAATTTCAAAAAAAAAATCTTTTTTTGATACTTAAATCTCTCAGAAACTTTGCGTTATCAAGATTTTATTAAAATGAAGCAATATTTAGAATTGCTTCTAGCTGATATCAAATCATCAAAATAATTAGTTTATGATTCAAGTAAATAAACTTTATTATCACGTCTCTATGCTGAATTAATGTAAGTTGGTATTGTTTGAATGGAAGATCTAACAGAATACTGTTTTCCACAAATATCTCCGTTAAACACTCACATTTGATTCAATTTTTCTTTAAAATACGTCAATATTAATAGAAAAGTTTACAAAATTTTAGCCAATAAAAAATTTATTTTTGAAGGATGATGCTTGCATTACTCTCGCAGTTAGTCTCTTCAACTGTTCAGTGCCCAATCGGAACACAATATTTCTATGCTCAAGAGATCAATAAAATAATTGCACCAAATGAATGGTACTACTTCATGTCTTCTATGTCTAAAACAAACACAAGACCTGTTTTTCTTGTTTTAAAGCCAACACATGATGTAACAGTTTACCAATCACGTCAATCTGACTGTCCAGATGAAGATGATATTCTCGTTATGGAAGCCAAGGCGAATAAATTAAATAAAGTTCAAGTCCAAGTATACAACGAATATGGTTTCATGAACTTTGGTGTGAAGAACTACGATTATGAAACATATATAGAATTCCATTTCGATGGACAAGGACCAGAAAAGATTTTCTGGACTCCCGGTAAGAAGTTGTTCTGCCTTATCGTTGCAATGATTGTTTCATTAGTAACAATTTATATTTATCTTACCAATCCAGTTCCAGAACACGAAAAGAACGACTAAAAACAACCTGTTAATTCAAAAATTACTATTTTTATTTTCATAAAGCTTAATATTATATAAATTTTAATAAGAATCAAAAATCCACAGCTTTGAATCTCAATTAAATGATATGGAGCGAACAATTCAACTATAAATGCAAAAATTCGTGCTCAAGAAGAATCAAAGCAACAACTCAATCGAATAAGAGATAAATTTTCTACTCAAACTGATGAATTAATATCACTTAAATGCCTATACGATCAACTTTCCTCAAATTTTGATCGCTTTGTTCTCATGGATACTGAAGCAAAACTTTAATTCTATTTAAGAAGATATTAAATCTTCAAAGGGCAAAGTAAATGTGCTTTGGTTATCCACGCAAATAATCTTTTCCGGGTATGAATCGTCATAGGAGTAGGAAAAAAAAATATTTTAATTTACAAAAATAATCAAAGCATTTTATTTCAAGATTGGATATTGTTTTTTCCTGATACCAAAAGAAATTATATAAAAAATAGAAATATAAAAAAAATTACAATTATTTTGTGAAGACGCCAACGAAATCGAAGTAGTTAAACATATTCTTATCATCAGAATATCTTCTTGCTATTGTAATTGCCTGGTGGTATTGCAATCTCAAGACTCTAACCATCAATTTCTGTGCATCGTCCTTAGGAATAAGTCCTTTGAGTTCTGGATCCTGGGCTTCCATTTCCTTTCTTAGTTTTTCGATTCCTTCTGTGTTCTTTCTGAGATTTTCAATAATTGCGCTCAAATCTGCAACAGGATATTCTTCAGGCTCAGCTTCCATCTGGTTGTAAGCGTATTCATCAGCATCTGTAAGGATGAATCTGTATGAATTGACCATGATTTCAGCTCCGACATAGAAATCTTGGGCAATAAAGTTACGACCAGCGAGCATATTCTTGTAAGTTCCCTTCTGGATGAATTTGCCGCCCTGGAAACCGGAGTTGCGACGTGGGGACTCGAAGATCGCGAGTTTGTCGTCTGCTGTGTAGAATGCGATGACGAAAATACGGCCATCGTCAACTGGATTTGGATTCTTGAATTCGGCCTTGAAGCGGAGAACCTTGCCATCGTTGTTGAGCAGCTTGACAATGTTCTTGCGTGGTGGCTTTGGATGTAATGAGTGGCAGTAGCCAAGAGAGTCCTCTTCGTCGCCCCATCCGTTATATGGAGGAGCTTCGGATGTAGCAAGAGAAACATCGAGTGGATCTTTCTGCTTGATTGGTGTCCAGTCGTGGATACCGTACTTGTCGTCGAGGAATTGTTTGGTAAATTCATCTGCATCGTAAATTAAGAAGTTTCTGCCGAAAGCTGTGACTGTTTCTCCAACCATGAGGTCTTGATCTGAATATGGCTGGCCTGTACGTGGGTTCTTAAGGACTGTTTTAGCAAGGAATCTTGCAACTGGATCTCTACCTGAAGAAGGCTCGTTGACTTGTCTGATTTCGATACGGCCATCAACAAGGAAGTAGATGATAACGAATTTGCGCTTTTCGCCGAAAAGATTCTTTGAATCATCCCAAACAGCGTAGAAACGGAGGACTTTGCCATCGTACTTGAGGAAGTTTGCAAGATTTGTTGGATCTGGGTTGCAATGAGAAACACGAATTGGTCTCTCTGTAAGTTTTCTTTTGATTGTGTAGAGATCTTCTGGAGCTTGTTCTGAATCAGCAAGCTGGATGCCAATGGACTCCATGTATTGACGTGTGAATTGATCACAATCGTAAATATGATAAACAATTCCGGAAATATCAATATTGACGCCAATTTGGAAGTCTTGGACAATATATGTTGAGCCATAAGGTTCTGCATTTGGATTCTGAACACGCATTCTGCGAAGAAGAACGCCTTGTGTCATACCTGAGTTTCTTGATTTTTGCTCTTCAATCATGACTGTATCATCTTCTGTATATACATAGATATTGACGTATCTAATACGATATGTTTCGCCTGGTGATTCTGTGAGACTTTGCTGGAAGTAACCGTAAAAACGAAGTGTATATGCTTCCTGTGGTTCGTTTGGTTGAAGATCTGGAACAAAAGATGTGCGTTGTGTTGCATCTGGTTGTTGACCCTGAAGAGCTGCAAGCTTCTTTTTGGTTTCTTCTATTTGAATATCAAGAATATTTGGATCTGGCATTGTTGTTTTCATAAGGCCGTGAACGACTGTAAGCGTCTGATTTTTTGGTTTGTTATTTGTTCCCGTAGCTGAACGAAAATCGTATCCTGGGAAGAATGGAGATGTCTTTGTACTCAACATTTTCTTCTAACGTAGGAAAAAACCGTTATTTTTCCCCTATCAATTTATTACTGCAAGAGCTATAAAATTAAAAGAGGCTAATACAGTACTAATTGTTTTTACTCGTAAAATTTTCCTATCTGTATTCCCATAAAAATCCAGATTAAAAAGTTGTAATCTAGGGAATCTCAAGCTATGAAATAGAAACACCAAGAGATTATTTGCATAGTATTAAGGTTTAACTATATAAATTTTGAACAATGCATGAATTCCTAAAATCATTCTCCTCGGGAAGTCTCCGCGTACATGATCTACTTCCAGGCCCTTATTTTCCACCATATAAACATTCATCATGAGCAGCTTCTTGTTTAAAAAACGAACATGAGATAATTCAAGATAGTGTTATTCAACATAATGCTTTCATAAATAGGGAATAGGATGTTAATATGTTAGATAATGATGAAAAAATGGATGATGTTATTGAAACTCTATATCTTTATTGATTAATAACAAAATAAAAATTAAAAGTCTATTCTTCATCAAAGTGAAGAGCTCTCACAATTTCCATAATTAATTCACTTAATTTTTCATCATCGCAGTTATCATCTATTTCATGCAAGTATTCATTGAATTCTTCTGTCTGAAAACATTCAACAACTGGATCTAAGATTCCTGAGAGATCTGCTTTGTGTAACAAGGTTTGTATTGATATCAAAACATTCTTGTAGTCTATTCTTTTATCATATATCATTGTTTCTACAAATTTTTGAACAATAACAGGATTAAACAAGTTTTTTATCGTTTCTGGTTCACATTCCTGAATAATTGCCGATGCAAGACTCAAGGCTGCAAGTTTTAGCTTATAATTTCCATCTTCAAAGCTGAATTGAAGAACTAATGGAATTTCAGAATTATTTATTTCTTCATCTTCGATAAGTCCATCAAGCATAAGGTTGGCAAGTATGGAAATACCCTTTTTGGCTACTTCTTGATCGAAATGACGTGCACAATTTATTAATGTAAATAAATAGTCCGGATAATCATCAAGACTCTCAAGTAGTTTCTTTGTTGGATAGTAGAAGATAGATTGAAATATAAATAGGGCTGTATTCGTTAAATTAACGCTCATTTCATCAATTGAAGGTCCAAATTTGTTTATTATATTCAGTAATCTCGGAACAATGTCATATTGAATTGCAACACCTCTTGTTTCCTTTTTAAGATCCATTTGGAAGAAATTTGATAATCCTATTGCGCATTGATCGAGAATTGTTAGTCCATTCACTTCTGGATCAAGCTGTAATACAAAGTATGCTGCCATCGCGTTAATATGGCCGACATCCTCAACAGAAATTGTTTTTGTTAATTGGGCTAAAAATTGGACAGAAAAGAATAGTCTTTCTGTTGTCATAAGTCCTTCTTCGTTAAATACTATATCTATTCTATCAAAAACTCCTTTTTCAATTAAAAAATCTGATATTTCTTTCTTTTGAATTAAAATTGTAAAAGTTTGAATTATCTCGTCATAGTAATCAATGGAATTTAAAAATATATCGATTAATTGTCTATAACATTGAGTATTTTCGAAAATTGGAACAATTTCTTCTTGATTGCTATCATGAATGACTGAATTAGTCACGACTATAGCTGGATAAAAGTTTTGTAATTCGGAATTTGCTAAATAATTAGAAATACAATCGAAAAATAATGGATATGGAAATACTTCCTTTGGAATGTGTCTACCTTCTTTAAAAAGCTCTATAATATGCTCTAATACCTTCATTTCTGAAAGAAAGTCTGCTTGTGTATTATATAAATCAATTTGTTCGATATCTGACATAAAAAGGGCATCTGAATCAACTATAAACTCTTGTTCCTTTTGGTCTGTGTTATCTACTTCATTTTGGTCATCTTCTTGTAAATTTTTGTAATCATTCATTACATTATAAAAAGTGACAAAATGTTAATATCCTCTTTAATTTTTATCATAACTCTATGCCTTCTTGGCTTTCTTGTATACACGCAATACAAAGTTCTCAAAATAGTATCGGACTTTGAAACTAAGAACTTAAATCCACTTGATTCCAGCAAAGATTTATCAAAAACTTCGAAACCAACATTATATGCTTATGCTGCCGCAATGGGTGCATTACTTCTCAATTTCTTCTCCCTGTGGGCTGTCTTCTTTATTGAACTAGGTGCAGGCGCCGCATTTTACTATTTTATTACTGATTTTTCCTCATGGTTCGAGCCACGTTATCTATTTAGAGATCTTAGCAAAATTAAACTACGTCATTCTATTATGTTAGTAGCCAGTTCTTTATCAGGATTATTAACATTAATAATATTCATCATGAAGAAATAAAATTGTATTTAATATTTTATTGATAAACTATTCATATTTTATAAATATTCGCTTTAAAACTTAAAATAATTGTTTTTTATAAAATATCGATATATTAAATGAAATAATAGCGATTTACTGAGGGAATGTTAAATAATGAGATAGTACTTGTGTTTTGGTGAGTATAATAGTCGAAATACAGCAAAAAATCTGTCGGAAATAATCGCATTCGATCACAGGATCATCAAAATCGATTAATACTATAATATATTGGATTCTTGTTCCAATGTTAGCTATTTTGCCGGCGAATTAAAATGTCCATTTTCCGATCATTATTCGTTTCAAAATCATTTTATGCACGTTGAAAAAAATTTTATGTCCGCTATTCAAATTAAGCACGTTTTATGCAAGAATTTCAATGCAACAATAATAAATGTCATCGACATAAAGTGCTTTTAAATAGTATAAAGATTTATATTTTCGAGATATGTGAAATCAATCAAACAATTTCAATGAAATAGCCTCTACGATTATAAAGATAGATTAATAAGGGAAATATATGCTGTGTGGTAAGTAAAAAATGAAAAAATGATGATAAATAAAATAATTAACATGATCTTTATTGTATGCTTATAACTTTAGACACTCCTCCACGATTATCGCCAACAATAACAGCCAGGTGTTGAATAGATGACTTTTGGATAAAAGCAGCAGCGTTTATCAAATATTTCTTTCCGTATTTGAAACCTTCGTAAGTCTTTGATCTATCCTTCAAGAATGATCCGAACAAGCCGCTGCCTTTGAAGTATTTTGAGTGGTCAACAGGCCAAATAAAAACTTCGCTTGTATTTTCACTTGGTGTCATTAAAAGTTGGTTATCAGAAGATACCGACAATCTCAGTTGAGCCTCTTTACTTTCGTGGCCTAGGAATTTCCTAACAACTGAGAAATTCTCTAAAGCATATAATCTAATTCTTGAATCATTTGTTGCGATCAAGAATTGTTCATTTCCTAAGAACTGTATAGATGTAACTTTTTCATTCGATGTTTGTTTTTTGCCACGAGGGCCGGCAATAAATTGAGTAACATAGCGAAATTCTGGCATTGTATAAACGAAAACGAAACCATTAAGGCAGCCTATTGCGACATAATTGCCATCGGGTGAAAAGCCTGCAGCTGTTGGTGGTGAAACAAAAGTAATTCTGTGAATAACTTCATTTTCTCTAACCGACCAAACAAAAACAGTATTTCCTAATGTTGCTGCTAATATTATTGAAGAGTCAGTAGGCAAAAATGAAACAGCAGTGACAGCATCTTCATGTTGGAAAATTGCTAATTCTTTTTCTGCTGTAGGGTGCCATAGTCTGACTGTAGAATCTAATGAACAACTAAGAAGGAAGTTGTCATTAGAAAATTCTAACATGACTACATCTGACGTATGGCCTTTGAAAGCTCTGAGTTGTGTGAGACCACCATCATTTGTGTAAATGATTACTTGACCGTCTTCGCCACCACTTGCAGAATATTTTCCGTCGGAAGAACCAGCCACGCACCAAACATTGCCTTTATGAGCAGGTAAATAGTCAGCAATTGCTGTTCTCTTAAAAAATGGATCTTTTTCTTGATTATTAAATGTTGTAAACTGAAGTTCCTCGGGAATTAAATTCTTTTTGCTTGTGCTTTTGGAGCGCATCCTGTTCGTAAACTCATTATTGCTACGCTCCAATTCCTCTATGCTCATGACTGTTCCATTGTCTAGATCTTTTATCTGGAGGACAGGATCAGTATCATTCTTGTTCATTAGGAATATAAATATAATTTATGATTACAAAGATAAAATATATATAATAATGGTCAAAATAAAGCAATAATCAAATGGGATATTTTTCAAAAAAAAATTATTTGACATTGAAATTTTTTGAATGCCTATTTCTTTAAAAAGTGACATTGTTGGGAACTTTACAATTTTGACTTGTTGATTTTATTGACGAAAAAAAATACTTATTATACGGAGAATAACGATTTCATGATAGCCATCAACGGTTATTTCCTTATTCGATTTTGAAAATATAGTTGGTCTTTGTATTGGTTTTCAAACTGAAGGAACCACGTTTACATGCCGCTAGTCTACATGGAAGTGGTTATTAAATTATTGAATTCATTTTCAAATTAGATGAAAACAATAAATCAACAGAATTTTAATGTTAAGACTGATATAATGTATCTATTAAGAAAATTTGTTATATTTACAGTTGGTGAGATATAAAAATGAGGCTTTACCTGTTCAATTTTGATAGAAATAAGATGATTTATACTGAAGAATAGCAAATGTTGTTGTAAATGAGGACATATATCCACAAATTAGTATTATCATAATATATTTAAACTTAATTTCTAGTCGTTAAAATAATAAAAATTACAATTTATTTTTCTGAATGATGAATACATAATCCTACGCCAGATTGTGCAGGAAACTGACATTCATTAGCATTTTCGTCAACAGCAGAGCATTTTTTAATAAATGACTGAGATTTGAAGTTCGGGTCTTTAGAAAGATGATTTGAGCAATAATTAAATGAAGGAATTGCCATATTAAGGCATATTGGTTCTTGGCATATTTGAATTGGTTTCGTCCATCCGATCTTTTGTGCTTCTTCATTATAATATGTAGCTAAAGCGCGTTTAAATTTAAGTAATTCTTCGGGTGACTCGAATTCTCGTCCTGGTTCGAGTCTTTCTAGTTCACTCGATGGATGACTTGTAGATATTGCTGTTTGTAACTGAGAGAGTAAAATTTCGAATTGTGACTGAACTACTGCCTGTCTTAAAACATCAGGCTGTATTGCAGGACGTGGCTCTATTTGTGGTAAAGGAAATTCTTCAATATCTGGAACTTGAACTAAGTCTGATTCATTAATTACTCCATTTCGATGAATTCCAACACCAACTGGAATTCTTTCTGAAAATCCACCAATACCATTATCTTTTAATTTTTGAAGAAAATCATCCATTGTGAATTTGAAATCTAGGGAGAAATAGTGATTACCCCCAAACTATTTTTCACACAACGAAAATATCAAAATATTGCATATGATGATAATGTTATCATTCTCTTAAAAAATTGGATGATTGAAAAAATTTTGACAGATTTGTCGCATCGATGCATTGCTCGATCCCGACATGGCCAACATCATCTAATAATCCTGCATCCTTCATTCCTGTTATAATTGATTACTATCCCTTTGACTGGGATAAGCAAAAAACAACTTTTGAAAATCAACAACCGGAAAGATGTCCTGGTTGTAGGTATATCATAGATTCTCAATGCACGTGGGAAGGTGAAAAGGTTAAATGCGTCAATTGTTCCAAGATATTTAAGCCAAATAACAGTATATTAGCACAAGAACAATCACAACACAAAAGATTCCTATTTAGGCAACCTATCACATACAATTACAAGCAAATATTAATTTTTGCAATAGATCCTTATTGTTCTGAAAAAGAAATGTCATATATTCAAAGTTTTATTACTGTAGCTATTGAAGCGTTGCCTCCAACACAACAATTTCTTATTTGTATATTACGCAAGCAATACAATGTTTATGTTTATGTTTTTGATAATAACGTTGTTACCTTTGATATTCCACATAACATCCTTCTCTCAAAGCATTTAAATATTCGTCGAGATCTTGCTAACAGAAATAATCTCAAGATTCTTGAGCCATTTATTCGAAGTCTACAAGCTGAAACAACTCGTAGCCGTGGAATTGATGATTTAATCGGCCAACTTAGAGGTGATGATACATGTTTCTCTCGAATAATATTGTTTGGTAATCAAGGCCAATTAAGCAAAGAAGAAAAAAATATATGCGTTGACTGGATTTCTCCATCAATGGTTTCAAATACATCATCTATCAACATTGATGGATATTTCTTAGATACATCGCTTTATGCATACGATTCTGATACCAGCCATGAGCAAATCCGTAAGCTAATCGAAAAAGCAACATCCGAAGATCAATATTACAACGTTACCATTAAAGCAGAGGTTACAAATTACAGATGCAGCAAGACATATTTCCAATATGCTTCTTGCGCCTCCCATTTCTACCAAACTTTTTTATTATCGCCACATAAATTTTTGTGTTCGATTCTTCCATCAACATTTGCTGTAGAAGTCAAATACGAACACTTTAAAGGCGATCAGGCGTTTACGGAGATCCAATGGTGCTCTCATTCTTATCCGAAATCAGAAAACTTTATTCCTGTCGCTTCTGGGGTCGACGCGTATCAGCTTATGCCATATTTAATTTCAAACCAAATGCTTGGCACATTTGTTAAAAATTTATATGAAGCATATCAGCAAAACGTCAGTATTTTCCCAGGAGACGAGCCAGATACTACTTTTTCGATATTCCCGAACCTCCAGCTGTTTTTATGTGTTCATTACGACGGAAGACAGAATATCTGTTCATCACCTTATCAAAGTCGTTCTTTTCTCAGTTACCATAGTAGGTCTGCCTCATTCTATCCCAACTTGATGCTCTGGAATGACCAGGAAACTCTTGTTGCTACCCGATGCATTATTAATTATTATTTCTATGTGCAAATGCATTCCCCGCCTATTATAGTTTTCGATGAATCGCGCGCTATATCTGTTTTTATAGATGATGAGATAATTCCCGGATCAAAGTTAGATCACGCGATCAAACATGAAGAAGCTGATCGTTTTCCAAAGCCTGTTATAATGATCCGACCAACTTCTCAAATTCCTATGATATTCTCAGAATATTCTGAATTATTTAAGAAAATTCAGACTGCTCTGAAAAAAGCTTGAATTTTTTTATTCAACTTTATTTGTATGTAAACTATTATCTGTATTTTGATTTCTTTATTTAATATAATTTTATTTTTATCATTAACTGTTGAAAAACAAAGTAATATCAATTTATTCCTAAGGCATGATAAACAAGTACAATTAGAATTACTTTTTCTAAATAAAATATTAAATAATTTTAGAAATCTTTGGCAATCCTATATTTTCTATTAAAAGATTGAATTAAGTATCAAAAATTATGGTTGATGCTAGTTCTTATGGCTTCTAATTACTTTAAATTTCAAATGAAAATTAAAGATTTGAATTCTAGATCTTGAAACAAGATATCTATCTTCAAACAACATTAAAGAAGTACCTCATTTGGGAAAAAAAATTTATAATTATTGATAAAAATTATAAATTTTGTTTTTGTATTCCAGAAATTTAATTGATTGCACTGCTATTGACTTTATCAGCCATTATTGCAAAAAGAATCTTAAACAGAGCAATGAAAACTGCTTTTTCATCTTTTGATAAAAACATTGGATTTGAAATAGTAACACTTAAGTTAAATATGCTACTTTTGAACACATCCATATCAATTTGTCCTTTAAAAATTGATAATTCGTTTTGAAATATCTTTTGTACGGATTCATTATAAATATATTCACTCCACATATGTGATTCATCTAATACGCATTTGAATGGATTAACAATGATTTTAAAATGATCTCTGATAGTATTAAAAGTTTTTTGAGCTTCTTTAACATTTAAAACATACTTAATGTATTTCCTATCTTCTAAGTATTCGCGTAATTGTGTAAATGGCTCATGCACAAACAATAGTGGAGAAAATTTTTTAGAAACATTAAGAATTAAAGTTGAAGATTCTGAAGAAGTAGAAAAGGAGAATGCAATAACAATGTTTTCAATGTCATTAGAATCGGATTCAATGATTCCTGGCAAAATTAAGTGCAAATAAATTGGAATTTGAGACTCAACAATCTTTTTGACCCACTCACATGCAGCTGTATTTAGTGGATCATTTTGTCTTGACAATGCAGATATTCCATCCAAAAAAATAATGGGAGGAAGTGTATTAGTCATTATATTTTATATCACATGTCACAGTCATAATTCTTCAACTCGGTGCGATACCAACGCCATTTGTTACCATGGAGTCGGTGATTATAAAAAATGTAAATTAAGGAAGTTAATGTTGAATGTTAAACACAAATCTTCTACGCCCATCTTTTTACATCTCATACTGTAATTTTGATTCAAGAAACTATATCACATTCACATATAGAATTTGCACATTCATTTTTAGGGTTGCAATTTTTGTGAGCGCAATCAATGATGGAACAGTAAAAAAATGAAATTTATGAAACGAAAATATTTAATTTAGTGGTTCAAATGTCTAACATTGACGAGGCTTAAGATGTCAAATTTTATTGAAAATTTGAATGACAATGAAAATCAAGAGGTAGGGCAACGATAGAAAATTTTTGGAAAAAAAGTTCGGAGATCTTAAACGTATCATATTCCCTGCATGGTTTGGTATCTTCCGCCATGCGTTGTGCCAAACATATTGACACTTTCCAATAATTAATTTATGGTATGAGTCACAGAGTTAGATTATAAAAAGAAAGTAAATAATTGCAATTAGAAATCATATATGTCGGAAATCAAATGTTGATGAGCAGAAACCTTTTACTCATCATAAAAGAGATAAATCACTAAAGATTTGTATACATTAAAATTTGATATTTGGTGCTCGAAAACTGTCTGATGGGACTCCTCCAAAATGAACCAATCTATTGCTGAGGACCAAATTAGATGATGTGGATGGTGTATTCTCTAATTCTAACTTAGGAAGAATGGGAACAAAACGAATGACGACAACAACATGTCAAACATAGATTAAATATCTATGAATCAATAAAGTATACGTGCATTGAAGGTGATAACGATCACTTGAGGCTTATAACTCTTTGACTAAATTATGCAATAATTAAATATAATCATTTTTATATTTTTATACTGATAGTAATTAATATACTATCCTGCTTAATAAATGGTATGATCAAATTTGTTTGAAAATTTAATTATGTATATGAAACTATGTCTTCTATATAAAAATCAAAATTTTCGGACGAACCTAGATTGAACCTTTATGAAAATCTATCATTTTTGTTAATTGAGTTAATATGAATCTTTTACATATGTATATATAGCATTGATAGCTTATATAATCATGGTTTATTCCATATTAACATATTTTTTCAGTTAAATTTGTTAATAATATCATGTAACAAATTAATTCAAGATTAGAATGTCTACAAAATGCTAACAAATAAGAACAAAATACGATTTCTCGACTTAAATTTTAATATGGAGTAGTTTTTCGTTTAAATCTAATTAAAAATGAATAAAAACTTATCTTGTACTATTTTCATTCAAAGATTTTAATAATGTAAATCATGCATTTTCATAATTCAGTACAGTTCTTTTTAGAATTAAAGTTGATGAGGATGATATTTGTGATTTAAAATAATTTGTTAATGTTCACCTTTTATTCATCACCTTGTGGTATGCCCTAAAGCAATAGCATTATCAATTCTGCTGAATTGATCAACTCAAAATTCCAAAAAAAATTCAAAATTTCAAAAATGAAATTAAACAATTTGAATTTTCACATGAAAAAATCAATTTCGAAAAAAATTTGGAAAATCAAAGTATTTGATAATTAGTCAAATAATCAATTTACATCGTTTTTACTCATAAAAAACAACTAATTTTTGATTTTGATATCATATTTGATAAATACTCATTCCAGAGTTGACGTAATGTATTAATTATTGTTAGAGATATTGCTTTCGCAGCAAAATTCTTATTTCATGAAAGAAAAAAAAAATGATTTTATTCCAACAAAAACAAGTAAACAGATGAATGGAAACGTACTATATTTTCATAAATGTAGTAATCAGCGTGTCAGCTTTTGTTTATCATGTTCGAGTCAAAATGTATTAACTTGTAATAAGAAATATTCGAAGATTATATGAAGTATTGAGCATTCTTTGTAGAAATATTTGTAATTCATTACTAACATATATAATAAAGTTGTTTTTTTTTCCTTATTGCAATAATTTTGTCTGATTTTAATAACTTTTCATGTATACGAGTTGTGTGAATATGCATCATAATATGCGTAAATATACTTATTTGCGACGAATAATGTGGTTGCATAATGGAGGTGCTAAATTTTGATTTTTAATATGGGGCTTTGGTATGTATAATCATGTTCTTATCTCAACGTAGGAGTATTGGTGCAATATGATTAAAATTTACGAGGTTGATCTTAAATTGAATAATTCTGGAGTATAAATCACAATGCAGCTAATTCTATGTTAAAGATAGATACAGATTGTAGTAATCAATTAGGGAGTACAAATTCATTCTTTCATTTCTGTCGTATTGAGCAGAAAGGAAGAGATCATAACCCTAGGAAAAAAAGCCCAAATTTGTCACTTTTCATAGTACGTTAAACTCAATTCGCTCGGCGAATGCCGAGCACACGTACTCATCATTCAACATAATATTCTCATTCTTTGGTTATTATAGTGCCAGACAACACAAGATTTCAAAGAATTACTTGAGTTTTCAATTAATCTTAATCCGATTTTAGATTTATCGAGAACTCCATCATCACAATCACATACTTCAGTGCGGTAACTACAATTATCCATATACAGAAGGAAGTTCTTTTCGAACAACTCATTTGGAGTCTGTTTTGGAAAGAACTTCTTTCTGTCCGACTTAATTTCATAGTTCCTGATCAACCAAAAGACAGAAACCACACACTATCTACTTAGGAAAGGAGTTCTTTCTAAATCTTCCTTAAATTGAGATTTTACGAGAGATAACCCTTCTATTGCACTTAAAAATGAACATTTTGATATCTTTAGTATCACACATGGTCATATATAGTATTTCATCTACATGAATACATTCATCTTTCGAAGTCTCTCATTAAATGGGAGGCTTCGAAAGATGAATCGTTTTATTCATACAACTTTAAATCTCGAACACATTTAGAGAGTGAGTATATCATTTTATTCTTGTTTTGAGTTTATTCTGATTCAAAATTGCAGTGAAAACAGAAGTTCACACATCATATCTGAATGTGAGCTCATCTATACTTATACGATCTCAATACCTCCACTCTAAGCATAAGAGGTGAAGTTATATAAAAATTATCAGATGCGTTGAAGTCTCAAAAGTATTGCCTGAATGCTTGTTTCATATTTGTCCAAGTAGTTTCAATGAATAAATGTATTGTTTATAATTTCGATTTATTTTTAGAAAATATCAATATAAACCTTGTGTTATTTACATCTCATAAATTCTCTGTCTAAATCATATAAAAGCGCGTTTTACCTATGAACAAGAAATCATTCAATATTCATGGTATATTTATAATTTATACGATTCTAATAATCAATATTATATCCTCATAAATAGCAATATATTTTGGTAATCTATGAACATATACAATTTGAAATCAAATTTCATTAGTTAGGTTCTTGTTAATAGTAAACCATTATATTTATTACTAATAATAAAATCTATGTGTCGTATTGAAATTCAATAAAATTACTTATTCGGCCCAAAAAAACAAATTAGATAAAATTTTTCTTTTTTATGTAATTTTTGTTTTTCATTTTTCTCAAGATCCTAAGTTATGTTCTAATTTTTGACATCTTATCCTATCATGCTAGGCTATATATTATAGCATATCCAAAAGGCAAGGAAATCTATCAGAGAAGCCTTTTTGACCTATCGTTGCCCTACCTCTGAAAATCAAATTAAAAATAAAAGTGACAGACTGAATGAAAACATTATCATTAAAATACTATATGATAATTTCGATTTCAGTCTGCTTATCGCTACTTCTCAAACTATGGTTCCACTCTAGCAATGTTGACGAGTTTGTTTTGCGATTGCAACAAAGTTGGATAGCAATTTTTATTATAACTAATCTATTAATGGCAATTAGTTATAAAACACTCCACAAAATCTATAAATATTTCATCCTACCCTTAGCAATGGAACAGATTACAGAAATTTCGACCTTTACTTACTATTTGGCCGTTTTCCTTCTTCTAGGAATGATTCATTACAATACAGATACACTTTTTAGATTTCTTGTATTATTTGACATAGTTGACCTGTTGTATTTAAGTTACATTCTAAGTTTTCGAGTGAAATATTTAAGTTTGCATCCGAGATTTCAAAAATTTTCATTTCATCGTAACTTGTTTGTCCTTCAATTCGCATGCATAATATTTTTCTGCATAATTTATAGAAGAATTTACTTATTTTTACAGACTGTATATAATCCATTCGTAATGTTCATGAGTTTCATCATTATATCGTCAATAATGTTTTGCTTACAATCAATTATACAGCATTGCTTTGTTTTTATTGATCAAACAGGAAATATTCAAATCATTAGTGACGTAATTTTATATTTATCCCTTTGCGCTTTATCAGTTTATTTCTTTATAGATCATTTACTCTCGGGTTACTTACCATTACATTTTGGGATGTCCGCATATTATACTCTTGGAAAAGCTTTTCTAATTGTTCGTGATTACTTAACTGAACGAAGTCTTCTTAATAATTTACGTCAGGAGTACAAGAGGCCATCCGAAGATGAAGTCAAAGATGAAGTTTGCTTAATCTGTCGGCAAAGCCTGACCACAACTGACAGTGTTAAACTTAAATGCATGCATATATTTCATATTGAATGTATTGAAGCTTGGGCAGCACTTCATAGTCAATGTCCAATCTGTCGGAGAGATTTTCTCTCTGACTCATAAATATAGACTGTTTTGTATTTTGTTTGTCATAAAGTATATAGAGTTTCAAGAAATTATAAAAATTTTTAGGCATCAATTTCGGATTATAAGGTTCCTAATCCGATCAAAGAAATCTTAGAAAGCAAGCTCATTTCATCTGATTTTCATAATAAGTTTCAGATATTAATATTATAATATATGATACAATTAAAATTCAAAAAATTCAACGAAAAATGCGAGTACCAATACTTTTAAATTAAGACGACTTATGTTTTCGAAAAGTTACAGAGTCTTAAATGAAAATAATTAAATCCTTTTTCTATATATCTGTACACATAACAATGCTGGAATGTCTTTGACTATCTACAAGAAGTGGTGTATTGATATCTTTCATAAGTATATATTGGTCATTACAAAAAAAGTTAATAGGGACAAATTTATATGTTTCACAAGTCTCTTTTTGCTATTTCATTTATATAACATTTATTGGTGTTTTTGAATTATATAATTCTATCATTGTATTGTGTTTTTTCACTCTTAAATTTCGATATTTTTAATTCAGAGAAAAAAAATAGATGATTTTAATATGAATAACAAACATTATTTTTTACCTTCATTAGAATTATATAAAACCTTTTGGCGATTGAAAGATTTAAACACTTCAATCGAACTTGCAGCTGCAATTGATCTTTGGAGTCTAATTGTCATCAGAGATGCCTGTAGATCAGATTGAGCATCTTCAATAATTGATTCGGAACAGTTTCCATTGATCCAGGCTGTTTCTAGAAGGTCATCAACAGTAGATCTTCTTTGTGGATCTAATTGGAGCATTCCTTGAACAATTTCACGTGCATCTTCAGATATTGTTGACCAAACATCATCATCAAAGACGATTGGGTGTTCTTTGATGTATGTCGCATCATTTTTCTTTGTAAATGGATATGGAGGAAGTCCTCTGAGTAGTAAATATAATATGCACCCCAACGACCAAATATCTGATGGAGGTCCGTATGGTTTGCTCTCCAAAACTTCTGGAGCTGGAAAATCATCGTATTCAAGAATATGTGATTGAATTTGAACATCAAGTATCTTTGCTAGATAGAAATTTTTGATTTTGAATGGGCATGATTGTTCATTTGATAACATAATATTATAAACAGATAAATTACGAACAATTATATTATTTGAATGCAAAACTCTTAATGTATGAAGTAAGCAGAATGCAATTGTAGATATGTATCTCTCGGAAAGAATTGGATTTGGAAGTAAATTTGTAATTAAATCGCCTGCAGGAACGATTTGCTGAGGAACAACAATAAAATCTTGATCTTCGGTGATATCGTAAACTGTTGTGAGTCCTATGAAATCAATATCTGGAGGTTGAATACTGACAATCTGTTCTCTTGGGAAATTTTTATAATAAATTAAAATTGATACTTGTCTATCACTTTCTGCTTCAACAGCATTGAAAGTACGAGAAAATGCACTGGCATCATAGAGCTCAAGTGTCTCAAAAAGTCCAAGATAATCATTTACTTGCATTTTGTCACTTTTTTGATGATGAAATTTTAGAAAAATTTTATTTTGCCAACCTTTGGATTGGGTAAAACGATGCTTTCTTGATTTTGGTAACGGATTTACACTATGTAGATACTCTATGACTAATAGACGAAGAATGGAAGAAAACTGCAAGAGCGATTTCGAGATAATATTATTAAAATTAATATTCGATTCTATGACCTGCAAATAAACGTATTTGTACTATCAATCGGTTTTATAGAATAGATTTTGCGCTATTATATGTTTTGAAAAAGTATCTAGAAATTTTCCTAAGATGCTCATTTGTGAGATAAAACGATATACTACCTACTAGACATTTGTGTATTGCTTCCTATATGTGGCTAGAAACTACAGAAATTGTAGTTTCAGGAATTTTGAATACATTTGGAATCCTAAGAAAGACATTGTAATATTGAGAGTCTCCTATTTCAATATACCATAATGATGAAAATATAAATTTGTGTAATCTGTCCTTAAATATGCTATCTAAACCTGGAATAGAAACTCAATTTCGTCATTAAACAAGAGAAAATTCCAAACTGTGAAAAAAAACAAATATATTCACATATGAGATAACAGTCATCTATATTAGGTTTCTCAATTCTTCATTTAAAATTCCAAAAAAGATTCAAAAATTTGAAAATCAAGAGAAGATATATGAATTCCCCATGAAAATTTGCAAAATGAAAAAATTTTGGAATAATAAACATTATTTATTTTTGATGCTTGTTCTAAAGTTTGTCTTTTTTCCATTATATGATTTGAATATTTTGGATTATTATTATATTATAATTTATTTTTATTGACATATTTCATGATATTCATATAATAACTTATCCTGGCAAGTGTGATTCATGTATTGAGAATATGGCAAAAGCTTTAGGTGATATTTTAATCATTTTTAACTAAAATTCATGTATTCAATAAAAGCGTATGAATCTCTTCATCTATTTCAATCATTTTGAAACACATACATCAATCAAGCTTATCTTCAGAAAAATAAAAAAAAATACAAAAAAAATTTAACTGTTTTATTCAACTAGTATCAAAATACATAAGTATATCTGAATCAACAGCAAAAGGATAACGCTCTTTCTTATGATCAATTATTTAGTTAAAATCTGTGATCATATGAATGAGAAAGAGATTGCTACACATTAATAGGAAGTATGTATTGATAAGTAGCACGGAAACTATATTAATGTACAGTAATATTTGAACAAATTAGATTTTTTCGAAAAACTTATACGAGAATGTATTTGAATTGATGGCATGATTTATAAACTATTCGAATAAATGAAACTTTAAACGATAAAGTTGATTTTGATGGAATCTTTAGAACTAAACGAAAATCAAGGAGCTACTTGATTGTGTTATAACTGTATAGAGAATCAATTGTGTGGATTTGATCAAATTTGCTAATTTGAATCAGGTGAAAAAAAAATTTCATTAATAATTTATTAAAAAGACTTGTATTTTTCTATGAATGCATAAGATATTAAAATGTGATTATTAATCAATGCCTTTCGCCATTTCATTGATATCCAATCTTTTATATTTTGATTTTCTGATGAGAGAATACCATTTGTTGGCTAGATCATCACGAGTTCGTTGGTTTTCATTAAAAATTTCGCGAAAAGTTTTACGTATTGAACCCCAATTTCCAATACCATATATATTTATGCCTTGTATTAGTGATTCTAATTCGAGAGAAGTCCAAGGATTATTTGATGATTGTGAAACTTCTAAGTCTCCTTTGATGAGTTTAGATGTTTGATTGATTCCTTGATTTTTTTCCGAATTTAGCTTGATAAAAAGAGAATATGCAGATAATATTTCGTTGTATTTAAGAAATTGTGGTTCTAAGCTCTGAGCGAAATAAAAAGTTTCAAGTTCTGATTTTTCGCTCATTTGTCACTTTTACTTTAATTTTCCCTATCAAACTTTGAGACTGAATGTCAAAAGCTTTTCCTACATTCTCTGACCTGAAAAGAGTCAGGGACTACAAGTTTCCTACCTTATGGCATAATTCCTCCATTTGTCAGCTTATATCGGCGCGCAGCGAAGCACTTTTTTCGCCGTCTTTAATTAAATCAAATTAGCTAACTAAATTTCATATTTTCGTGACTTATTTTTGACCATTTTCGGTTGCAATTTTGAATCGTTTTTAAACTAATATCATACATCAATTTTAGTTATATTGAACTGTGAATTAATCCATTTAAATCGCCGAAAATTCAATGATCAAATAATTTCATAAATAAATCATGCTCAAAATTCGATTTTAAGCGGTTACTTTTATTCCTTATCAGCAATATATATAATAATCTCATAAATCACATCGAAAAACTGGACTGCTTGTTGCATCACATAAAAATTTAAGACCTATATTGATGCAAAAAAAGGGAAATAATCATTCATTTCTAATGTTTTCAAATTTGCAAAATCGCACATATGAAAATGTTGCAAATTAGGAAATTCAATATTTTAAGGGTGCCCAGGCGACGATATGTAAACTACTCAAAATTAACTCTAATCATGTTGCAACGTGTGGAATGGAAAGTTTTCAACAAAGGTCCAGGTACAGTACGCATAGATGGTTCTATTAAAAATAACATTTTCATTGATAAATTTTGTTCATTTGAAAGTAAAACTCCAACAGATGATGATTTTACTTATTTCAGGGGCATCAACAGCACAATCCTCCAAGGATCAATTTTTCTAATGGTAAAATGGTAGAAATTTTTATCTCCACCTCCAAGTGGAGGGGAGCTGCCTATTTGGAGCTAAAGGAGGGCAGCGTGTTGTAACTCGGAATTTCTATTCTTTAAACTGGAAATGATTGTTACAAACATCAAAAGTTAATGCAGAAGTAAGTGAATTTGTCAGAGTAAAAGGACTAAAGAAAGTGTTTAAAGCACAAGGAGAAGAAGTCACTGCACTTGATAATGTTGACTTTTACATCAATCACGGGGAAGTCATTGTAATGATTGGTCCAAATGGTGCTGGCAAATCAACACTTATTAATATTTTAGCAGGAGCTATTGAACCTGATGAAGGAAAGATTAATATTCTTGGAGGAAATGAGGCGGACAGATTTAAAGAAATGCAGCATTATTTGGGCGTTTGTTTCCAAGGAAATGCTATTATTAATTTATTGAGTGTTCGCGAGCATTTGTATTTGTTTGGAGCATTTAGAGGAGTTCCAAGAGATCAGATCGACCAAGCTGTCGAATTCTTTGGTTCTCAGCTCCAATTAACACATATGATGGATAACAGAGCAGGAGATGTATCTGGTGGACAAAAGAGAAAACTTTGCATCGCTATGTCATTATTAAGAAATCCTCCTTTAGTTATTATGAATGAACCAACAGCAGGTGTCGATGTACAGGCGAGACAATTGATTTGGAAGATGATTGCTTCTCTTAAGGATACAACTTCCATTGTTACATCACATGCTTTGGAAGAAGCAGAAGCTGTTTCTTCAAAATTGTTTATTGCATCAAGTGGACAATTGAAGTTCTGTGGAACATCAACTGAATTAAGACATGAACACAAATGTGGTCATGTTTTGGGAGTTGTACCAAATGATGGCGTTGATTGCAAGGAAATCGCTGAATTCGTTAAGTCAATAATTCCAGAAGCAGTTGTTAGTGAAGAAAGAGATGATATTTTGACTTTCCCTGTTTGTGATGAAATTCCAAAGTTACTCCACGCTTTGAATGATAAAAAAGATCAAATTGGTCTGAAGACATATTCTTTGTCTGTGGAACAACTTGAAGATATGCAACTTAAGTTAATCCAGGCAGATGAAGCTAAAGTTCAAACTCATTAATTATATCTTATATACATTGTGTTATATTGATAATTTCCTATATTTATAAATAAAATCTTATCATTATATTTTTTTTCACATATGCAACTGTTGCTATTCTTTATTAATGGATTTGATTTTTAATAATGGTCAACTCCAAAAAATTTCAAATATGCAAAAAACGCGGAAATTCAATTTTAAATAATCGTTTTTGCGCATTTTTTGCACCCCGTGAAAAACCTTTATATATATATAGTTTAGTTTAGAATTACCGCTTACAGACATCCTCTATTGATATATTATGCATCAATGAAGACTTGCCTGATAAAATACATAGAGTGAATAGATGCTTATAATTTCAACCTGTGAGAAGATGTCAGAAAATTGTATCTGCGCCGTTAATTTTAATTCGTGATCTACATCGACCTTAAAATTGTTGAGCTGAAATTTTCAAGTTGATGTAATTCCTATTTTGTGATGTCAACGGTTGAATAAAACTTTTAAAAATATTTTTCATAAAATTGTATTATAAAGATGATGTATTAAAAGGGTTTGTGAATGAAAAAATCAATGTCGATGCAAAAAGAATAAATTTATAACTTTTTACTTATTAAAAAAAAGATACAAAATATTTTCCAAAAAAGAAATGTCTGCATGAAATTAATGAGCATATTTTATTTTCTTTGATTCGGACATACAATATTATTATATCTCCTTCACATGGACTTATATACCTCCTACGTTTATCAAGTAATTGTACCTTTTTATCTTCCTTCCGAGTTCTTAGCTTAATCCTCAAAGTTTTTCTACCAATTTTTTTGACACTCTTTATCAACTGAAGTTGATTTTACAGTAATATAAACCAAATTTTTGTATTTCAATTTAACATTCATATGAGCATGTTATTCAATGTCATAATATTATATGAGATCTGCAAATAATCCCAGTTTCAAAGCCCATTTGTCAAAAAAATTGAGAGCATGTCAAAAAGTGGTAAGTGCAACTGTAAAATTAAAATTTTTATCAATTTTACCAATATTTGTAATCTCTTTCAAATAGCATTACTAAATTTTGTTTCAATACAGAATTGCGCACTAGAAAAATAATTATATGAATTTTGAAGCACCATGTTCTACTAAGAATTTGATAATTTGTTGAAATTGATAATTTGTTGAATTCAATTTGCTTGCAATACTAAGAGGGGAATTAATACTATTGAGAGAATGTAATAAAACAAAGATACATGTGAAAAGAAAGGAAATTATATAAAACAATGATAAATATAAGAAGAAAGGGAATTATATAAAACTATGATAGATATATAAAGAAAGAGAATTTCATGAAACAATGATAAATATGAAAAGAAAGAGAATTGTATAAAACAATGATAAATATAAGAAGAAAGTGGATTGATTAAAACTATGATATATATATAAAGAAAGAGAATTCCATGTAACAAATATAAATATGAAAAGAAAGAGAATTTTATAAAACAAAGATACATGTGAAAAGAAAGAGAATTTTATAAAACAAAGATACATGTGAAAAGAAAGGAAATTATATAAAAACATGATAAATATGAAAAGAAAGAGAATTTTATGAAACAATGATAAATATATAAAGAAAGAGAATTTCATGAAGCAATGATAAATATGAAAAGAAAGAGAATTTTATAAAGCAATGATAAATATGATAAGAAATAGAATAAGTTTCATGTTAACATCTGCACCATGCTCAACTAAGAATTTAACAATATCTATTGATTTGACTTCGATTGCAATACTAAGAGGGCACTGATTAATATCGAGAGAATTTCATAAAGCAATGAAAAATATGAAAAGAAAGAAAATGTAATAAAATAATGATTAATATGAAAATAAAGAGAATATAAAGTTTGTTAATATCTTCTCTATTAGTAAGTAAATAAGATGCAACATCATAATTTCCGAAATACATGCTTTCGGCTATTGAATTAGGAGTTTGTCCAAAATTTGATTTAAGATACTCAGCAATTTCATAGTTTCGATATTTCAATGCTGTATTAATCATATTATCGAATGTTTTACCATCTTCAATCATTTGCATAAAAATCTCTTTATTTCCGCCTTGAAGAGCATATTCTTCGGAGTTAGATGTGTATTTACCTCCTACGTTTTTCAAGTAATTGAAACACAGTTCTGATCCATATTTAATTGCACAATTAAGTGGTGTGATATCATTAATTCTTTGATTGATATCAAGATTTGGAAATTTACTTTTCAGATCATCAATTTTATCCGATTCAATATAGTATAAAGGAGATTTTGTTGAATATAAATTCAGAATTTCCTCTTCTTTCATTTTCGGTTTGAAGTTTTCAAATCTGAAACCTTTATAATATAAAATTGTTGTCAATTTTTCATTTTCTGGTTTGATCAAGCATGAGAATTCGTTTAATATCTGTTTGTAAAGTTCCGTAAATAATTTAAGATCTTTAACACGAATTTGCGAAAAAATATCAACCAGATGAATTGCCATTTGGATAGATATTTTGTTATTTGTAATGAATTCTATAATTTGTGAAGATATTTGTAAAATATTATTGGAATTGACACCCCAAATAATTATAGAAGCTTGATTAGGGTATTCAAATTCTTTAATTGGTTTAATGTCACCAAAGTCACATCCATTTTCATTTTTTGATTGTTCTGAACTTGACATGAATTATAAAAATTAACGTTGTGACACTTTTCGAATAATATGGTATCATTTTTATTTAATAAATAAATACTTAATAACCAACAGTTTAAGATTTTATCTATTTCAAGTATCTACAATAATCCAAAGTAGTAAAAAATTCATATTATTCTTATTTTTTGACATATTTGCCAGCGATTTGAATAGTGCCGATCATGTTTTGATAGCATTCCTTGGTCAAAAATAATTTCTTGGACCTTTTTATATACGGTATCAAATATCAGATAATCTAATCCTGAACAGCGGATTTAAATTTTCTGATAATATTTATCTACTTACTAATCTTATGTTATATATTAAATAAAATTATTCTCATAGAATATTCTGAAAACTTTCTCTCAATTTAAAAGTGAACTTACGCCTTTTGTCACGCAGTTTAGTCAATGCTAAAAAAGCCTATCCCACAGTACATTTTCGAATGTAATGTAGGAAAGTTCGAGACTAATCTTGCTCTATATAATAGTGGAGCTGCAGAATAGAGCTTCATTCATTCAATGCTTACATAGTGAAGATGCACCCATTTTGCAAGAGATGCAATAACCTTGTCAACAAATAAAAAATTTTGATCTTCATATTATATCAAAATAATCTTTTCGAAAACAAGAAATAAAGAAGCATAAACATGGCTATCAATTTATCCATCATAGGAGAGCATTTCACACATACAATTTCGCTTGTATACCTTAGATTGAATAAAAGTTAGTTTGTTTACTTTTATTTTATGCTTTTTAAAAGTTACTAAGTTAGTTTTTATATAGTATGCTAGTTAAAGCCTCAATACAAAATCAATTAAAAATGAAACTTTATCTTTGGCTTGAACACATCTATTTTATGAACCAGCATCATGCCATATTTATTATTGATTATCAAAACTGTAAACACATAACTAATAAATTGATATCAAATTAATTCGCGTATTTGGCCCTCGAATCGATGAAGCAGATGGAGCTGAAGTGGGGACATCATTTCCAGTTTAAAGAATAGAAATTCCGAGTTACAACACGCTGCCCTCCTTTAGCTCCAAATAGGCAGCTCCCCTCCACTTGGAGGTGGAGATAAAAATTTCTACCATTTTACCATTAGAAAAATTGATCCTTGGAGGATTGTGCTGTTGATGCCCCTGAAATAAGTAAAATCATCATCTGTTGGAGTTTTACTTTCAAATGAACAAAATTTATCAATAAAAATGTTATTTTTATTAGAACCATCTATGCGTGACTTATCGTCTCCCGCGCACCCTTAAAAATAATTTAAAAAAAAATATTCTTTGAAATCGCTCCAAAACACAAAATTTTGATTTTAAAGGTGAGTGCACATATATTTATTATTTAAAAAACAATGTATTCGAAAAAATGATCGGCGGTTTGGTCGGCCTTTTCGAAGAAAGATGGTCCATCATCCAAAGACCAAGAAATTCTTCTGCAAGTTCTGCAAGAAGCACACAATGTGCAAGGTTTCCCAGGCTTCCCGTGGTGAAGAACGCCACTCCGCCCTCGGTCGTCGCCGCTACGATCGTAAGCAGAAAGGTTTCGGTGGCCGTGTTAAACCAATTCTCCGTCGTTCCAAGAAGACATCCAAGAAGATTTCTCTTCGTTTCACATGCCAGTCATGCAAGAAGGCTACAATGTATTGCCTTGGTCGTCTAAGAAAGTTCGAGTGGACAGTTGAAAAGAAGAAGAAGCATGCTGAGCCAACATGGTAAAATACAGTTTAATACGAATGGTAATCTCTATAATCATCAATTTTTTTTTTCTAGATATTTTTACAAAAAAAAATTCAAATATCAATTCCCTATAATCCACAAGAATCAAAACATTTTGATTCCATAAGATTTTGTAAAATACGTTTTTGAGGGTTTTGATATTGCTAAGTCATAGTTTGAGTAACTCAAATCAAATGACATATGAGTATTTCTTGCTTTTTATGTTAGGGGCTATGTGTTTTTTTTTGGATTTATTTTGATATATTTTTTTATACGATATCTTTTTGAAGATCCAACTTATGCATTGCGAATATTTGCTTCAATTTCAACTTACCCTCTATGCATATGAGAATTCATTTCATAAATAAATTTTATTAAAGAAAAAATTGTTGGACTTTGCAAAATAACTTGATCACGAAAGAGGTAATCAATAGCTAGTCCAATATTGTATCTGCTAACTTAGCACTTGATCATTCATAAAGAGAATGTATGCTGGTTTTCACAGAAATTGTCACTTTTACATATATAAACTAGAAGCTGTTCAGAAGTACATCAAGAGGAACACACAAGACAACTTCCGTTAATATTACTTCCTGAAGTCATAAGGACTTGGAAGAAAAGCAATAACTTTTGTCAGAATTCTTCTAATTCAATATTTAGCTTTGATTCAGAGAATGAATAAGCTCAAAAAGAAATTTGTTTACATAATAATGAACTTCGATGACCAATTTTTTCAAAATATATGAAATTTTTTCGATAATTTTCAGATATATCTTTTTATTACTCAAATAATAGAATATTTTCCTACATTTCGTCAATACATATGGAAACGAAAACCATATATTCCTTTCTGCAGCTCCAAATCTTCTCAACTTAATTCAAATTTGAAATATACAGAATTATTGTTTTAGTTTGTTGATGTAGATATGCATGCAATAGAATTGCTTCACAAGTGAGTCTCTAGGCTCGTAATGACTAATTAATGAAAAAATTCATTGAAAAATATTGAAAATTCATTGTTTTGAAACTATCAGCAATATTTGTTTATCTTCAAGCAAAAAACTATGATTTTTCAGCCTTCCCTATGAATTGGATGAATATATCAATCTTTCCTCCTGTTTTGATGAATTTTTGAATTACTGCCAATTAGAAAGAAATATATTGAAATTCGGAGGAAAGGAAAGTATTCACACTTAATATTTAGCTGTTTTGTTTGTTAGAAAAGCATTTCTATATAAAATCATATCCATTATGATATACACCCTATTTGATATTCATTCTGATTGTCGTTTTTTATTTTGCATTCGTATTATGAGTGACTATTATATAAAAGTATTTTGTTGAAAATTTTTCAAGATCTGATTTTAACTGCCTTGACACTTTTAGGCGGATCCGAAGTAAATTGTAACCATGTCCTCTTTAAAAAATTGAGAGCTTTTCAATTATATTCATAATATTTCGCCATATGCTCCAAATACTGTTGTTAATCATTAACAAATGAATTTCTAAATTTTAAAAAATGTCAAATTACAACATCTCATATTGAATTTTTTGACTTTATTCTCAAATTAATTTTTAATAAATTCTTCATTTTTTCAAGATGGCTGAGGTTGTCCCAATCTAACTTCTACTCTTAAAGATTTGGGGTATCATCCTTGGTAGCGAAATAGGTTTAATGCTAATACTATTCCTTATTTTCCCTCATCGATTTCTCAAACTCAATTGTTGTCATAATTGCGTTTCAAAATTATATAATAGGTTCCTTTGCAACCGAATACCATTTAAAAATCAGAGAGAATATCTTTACAAAAATTATTGTGGAATCCTTGGCTGCGTATGGGGATGTGGTTTAATTCCTGGATGTTGCCAATGTCTTTGCGATGAAAATCGCTGCAATGAGGGAAACTGGTTCATGCATTATTTAACAGCAATTTCTTCGAAAATTTGTTGCTGCTGCAAGAAACAGGAGTACAAGCGCAAAGATGAAATAATAGAAGCAACAAAATGCGATGTTTGCTGTTACAATTGTTTATGTTGCACAAATGACAAATTTTATTGCTGCTGCAATGAAAGTTATGGTGTACCAGTTAGAGAATATGGATGTTGCTCTGCACCAATAACAAGGAGTTGTAGCACCTGTAAAAAGGCCGAATCCTGCTGTCTTGGTTGCTGTTGCTCAACTGGAGTTGCAGAGAGCTACCATTGCGATCATCATCACGGTAAATTAAATTCACATTCAACTCATCATTTCAAATATAATGATAGTTCAACAGCAGTTTTGTGCCCAATATGCTGTAATCCTGAAACCAAAAGCTGTTGTGCTGGAGAAGGCTGTGTATGCGATTGCACTATTTGTGAATGCCTTTTCGATGATGTAGGAGGAATGGGTTATTCAGATGATGATGACGATGCAGCCGAAGGTGCAGTAATATGCCTTTTAATTATACTAGCAATTTTGCTTGCTCTTTCTATTTTTATCGTTGCTTTTCACATCTTACATATAATTACAGCAGATTCACCAGATCAAGTTAAATTTGAAAATAATTGTTGTTGTTCTGAAAAAGAATTCAATGAAGCACCTGGCTGGATAAAAGTAGGTGATGATGATTACAGCTCATCTGATAATGAAGATAAAGAAGGGGAAGCAGTAAATGATATTGAAAATCCTGGTCCACAAACCCAACTACAATATACATATCCTGCGCAACCTTCTCCTTTTGATCCTTCTCAAACTGATTTTCCTAATCCTTATTATCCTTCACAACCTTCTCCTTAGGAACCTTCTCAAACTCAATATGTTTCTCCTCCACACCCTTACTATAAGGGATCTGTAGAAGAATACAGAGAAAATCAAACAAAAACAAATGATAATCACGAAACAACTCAAACTCAAGAAGAAAAAGAAGAACACACTTCTCAAGATGATACTAAAATCAACGAAGAAGTTGATACCAAAGAAGAAATTGCAGAAGATTCCGAAGATGCAAAATCAAATGAAAACGAAATCTAATTTAATACTATTTCATATGTTTTTTACTTGATTGTGGATTTGAAAAACACATCACATCTAATAAACTCATGTGCAAAAAATGGACAAAAACGATTGTTTTACTATCAATCCAAAAATCTTCTTTGAAAATACCAGAAAACTAAAGAATATCTTATGTAAGAACATTATTTTTCCGCACCATGTGAAATGAGAACTTCTGCAATTTCTTTTCTGTTATTTTCTGTTGCAATATGAAGTGCGGTTTTTCCATCTTCATCTTTTTCATTGATATTTGCACCATGTGAAACGAGAACTTTTGCCGTTTCTTTACTATAATTTTCTGCTGCAATATGAAGCGCGGTTTTTCCATTTTCATCTTTTTCATTGATATTTGCACCATGTGAAACGAGAACTTCTGCGATTTCTTTTCTGTTATTTTCTGTTGCAATATGAAGTGCGGTTTTTCCATTTTCATCTTTTTCATTGATATTTGCACCATGTGAAACGAGAAATTCTGCAGTTTCTTTTCTATGATTCCAGGCTGCGATATGAAGTGCGGTTTTTCCATTATTAGTTTTTTCATTGATATTCGCACCATGTGAAATGAGAACTTTTGCAATTTCTTTACTATTATTTTCTGCTGCAATATGAAGCGCGGTTTTTCCATTTTTATCTTTTTCATTGATATTCGCACCATGTGAAATGAGAACTTCTGCAATTTCTTCACTATTATTTTCTGTTGCAATATGAAGTGCGGTTTTTCCATCTTCATCCTTTTCATTGATATTTGCACCATGTGAAACGAGAAATTCTGCAGTTTCTTTTCCAAATTTCCGAGCTGTAATATGAAGTGCAGTTTCTCCATTATTAGTTTTTTCATTGATATTAGCACCATGTGAAAGAAGAACTTCTGCGGTTTCTTTGCTATTTTTTTCTGCTGCAATATGAAGTGCGGTTTCTCCAAATTTATCTTTTTCATTGATATTCGCATCATGTGAAATAAGAACTTCTGCAGTTTCTTTTCTATTATTTTCTGCTGCAATATGAAGTGCAGTTTTTCCATCTTCATCTTTTACATTGATGTTCGTACCATGTGAAAGGAGGTATTCCAAAAAGGATGGTGCATCAAATATCGCTGAATAAACGAAACGTTTGTTTGTATCATTAGTTTGATCGAAATAAACTAAAAAGGATTCAAAATTATGATATTGTCCGCAATGATTTCATTTGATCTCTAAATTGTATTCATTCATCAAGAATGTAACAAAATCAATGTTGTGTGAAATAATTGCATATTCCATGCAATATTCATCTGGTTTCTTATATTTCAAACATTCACTCATGATCTCTTGATTTCCACCTAAAAATGATAGTCGTAAACATTTTTGAGTTATAGATGAGTCAAATTTCGTTCTTAATAACTTGAAACAATCAACTGCTCCATAGTAACAACATAATTCAAGTAATGAATATTCATTGTAAGAGTCTGGATATAATAGGCTTTTAAGACATTGGTCTTTATTAAATCCTTTTCGTTCAGTGAATGAGATGAATGTTTCTAGGTCATTATTCATAATAGCTTTGTAAATTGTGTCTTCTGTAAGAAAATCTGTGTTTTCAGATTTAATTTCGTTGAAATCAGCAGATTTGTCTAATTGAATTCCATATTCTTTATAAAACAGGAAGTTTGATATAGCTGCAACACTGCTGACCTCTGTGATATGGTAATCATCAGATATGAGTTTGGCAAGATATAAATATGACTTTGTATAGCGATTATTATATGGAATGATATCTAAAATGTCTTTAATAGCATTTGTTGGAAGATATTTCTTTGAATCAATTAATTCTGTTTTGATCATTTTGTAAATTGACTTTATTTCTTCTTCATTTTGGGTTTTTAGCTGATACAATGCAAGATATGAATCGATATAGTATTTGCAGATACTTCGCAGTTTGTTGTATTTGCTTGGATCAACGTCTTGCTCGGACATTTATAATTTTTAAAAAGGACACATTTACGTTTTACCATATGAATTACCCCTTAAATTCATTAGAAGAAAAAAAAATACTCAGATATATATGTAGAAAACATTGACCATAACGATTTCGGATATAATTTATGAATTTTGATTAAGTCCATGGATATGATGTGATGCAATAACAATGGAAAAGCCGATGAAAATAGAATTTTATTCTAGATACTTGTATTATTCAAGATTTTTTTTGGCAAGACTGTAATGTTATCTCATTTGAGTTTTATGAATTTAGATGTTAAATAAATTGACATAATGCAGCAGTTTGAAATAACTATTCAATGTACATTTATTTATTACAGATAACTTCAGCATAAACAAATTACAGACATGCTCTCTCGCTCTTTGTGGGCCAAGCACCACAACTACATTACACTATGGCAGAATTATTCCAAGGCCTCTCATCAAATGAGGTACTTTAGAAAAACTCTGCCCTAGTCGAATAAATTTACAATCTCTGACTTTTTGCAGGTCAGAGACTACAAGTATACTACTTTGTGACGAAGTTCCTCCTAGACCTCTCATCGAATGAGAGACTTCGGAAGGACTTTGTCCAATTCGACATATTACGGAATCTTTGGCAATTTGGCAACCAAAGAAGAGTAGTAGGAGTTCCTTGATGCAAAGTTCTTGCGAAACCTCTCATTCGATAAGAGACTTCGTTTCAGCAAATTACTTGCACATTTCATTAGTATTCCATTGAATAGGCTTGTATTTAGAGTGAGAGAGCAAGAATTTTTATATCCTTTCTCAGAATAGAGTGTTTATCTCTCAATGAAACGAAACCCGAGAGAATAAATGGATTATTCCTTGATTGTCAACACTATGCCTTTGTCTTTCGGTCCTTGTGGAGACATGACCGATATCTGTCCGAAAAATGACCCTCCTCATCTACTCCATTCAAGAAGTTCTTCCTGTGATGACTGAAGACGTTCGTTATCTCTCATATTTCTCTCTGTCTGTGTCTGTATTCTTCCATTTTTTTTCGAAATTATATTGAAGGTGTAAATGATTTAAAAAGTGAGTTATAATCAGATATTTATGTATTTACAGAAATAATTTATAAATTAACCAACATCAATTTGAATTATTTTGCTCTTCCTTGGCTTGTTCGAGTTCCAATGCTTTTCTTTTCTCTGTCAAGAAAGAGAAGACTATCCAATGGATTCTCCAGCACAAAAGGATCAAAATAATCACTGAATAAATCTTGAGTTGACGGAACAAAAGGAGAACGAGTTTAGTTGTCTTAACCAAGTTCGGGAATACCAAATACAAGGCTTTCATGTTCACAAGAAGACTTAATAATTTGGTTCTCATATTTCCTTCGAGTTTCCAAACAACTAAGTCGTAAGGATTATCGACCTTTGATATCTTAGCGTAACTCAAGTGGACTTTGTTGAATGTTTCGTCTTCTGTCATTTGAATTGACAAATTATATTTTTTGGCCAATTCAAAAAGCTCATTGTCCTTGCTATACTTATCATTAACAGCTACAGCAAATCTATGCAACCTGGAAGCTGTCTTTAAAGTGTAATTTCGGTCTTTGCCAGGTAAATTTTTGTTCAAAAGGAGCTTGGAAGCAATTGAAGCTGCATTTGCTGATCCTGAGTTTGCGATTCTCATAAACAATATGATCGCGGAGTCAGCTTTTCCTTCATTATACCATTCAAGGGCGATATTTTGGTTCGGAATGTTGGGATTGACTTCATCCCATAGCTGCATTCCTGCCTTAACAGCAAGGTCTGGCATATTGTATTTTGTTGGCAAAATTGTAAATCTGTACACAAGCATGGTCCTGGCGAGACTTGGAAGGGTATTAGCAAGGGAAAGCATGATATCTGAGAAGATTTTTTCGTTTGCTGACTTGACATTGTTCAAGTAAATCTCGATTTTCTCAAGACTGTAAATTTTTCCTTGATCTTTATTAAATACGTCATCCAAATCATTGTAGGTGTAAGAGGCACCGGCGTTGCAGTATTTAGAGAACTGGTCGTTGGCTTGGTAGCCGTCAATAAAAGTCATTCGACCTTGCTTCGGATCTCCTTTGGATAAGAGCTCGAAACCTCTGACAGTCTTGTAAAGCGTATGGTTCTCGCCTAGTTTCCTGGCGTATTCAGCTGCTTTGGTGTAATTTTTCTTGCATCCGGAATCTCCGTTGAAATATGACATGGCGAGCTGCTGGTGGGATTGCTCTGCATTGTATTTGGCTTTGTACTTGTTGAGTCTCTTTTGTGATTTGATTTCAGCGAGTTTTGTGTCAAATCCTGAATTTGTAAAAGTGGGATTGACATAATGCTCGTGGAAGTTAAGAACATAGTCCTTTAAGAGGATGGCTTCATGTTCATGGAAATTACGGCCATATTTCTTGAATAAATTCATATAATCAAAATATACAGAAAATATAGACTCAAATGAATTAAAATGTATACCCAATTGATCAGAAATTTCTGTAAACACTTTATTTGGCTGAGAATTCTCTTCAAGTCCAAATTTTTTGATAAATGCCATTGGTGCATAAGCTTGAGGGAAATCAAGCTTTGCAGCTTCACTGTATAGTTCATAAGCTTTTGAAATGTTCATAGTAACAGGTTCTATACCGTATAAATACATCTCTCCAAGAACATATAACGCAGGAGGGAATTTAAGCTTCGATAAATTAGCAATGATTTCATAGTTAACCTCGTAATCATCGTTGAATGCTCTGAGAAATTCTTTTTTGTAATTTATTCCCCATTTATTGTTGATAATTTTTCGAATATTCTTGATATGCTTGATTCCCAATTCATCTGCTCCATCGTGCATCATAATATCAGGGAATTTCATTTTTGATCTTGCAAAAAAGACCAAAAATGCAGCTAACATTTTAATAAAAGTGACAGTCTGGAGATTTTGCTGACTAAATAAAATAAATTGAAAACAATCAAAGAACAACAAAAACATTAATGCAGAATATTTTTTAATTCATAATTTTGAAAATCCAGATATATGGCATCGAATTATGAAGAATAATGCATTATTCGAAAAATGATTGCTCTTACATATATTGGGGCTATCAACTTGCTTATCAATGGACTTTAGTATAATGCGATTAGTGCGATATTTCTAATCTATGCTGAATATATATGGTTTACATATGCCTGCTTACGAATATCTTGATGTAAACTGACTATTTGTTGGGGCTATTCTTATTAGAGGTCATAAAACTATATAATCGCAAAAATTAATTTTATAATATTCTTTGTTTTGCTTTATTAACACAAGATCAGACAATACTAAACTTGCATAGCTATTCAACTCCAAAATATGAGTATCTAACTGTTGTATCTGCTTTTTCTCATTACACGGAAAGATAAAAAAAATAATTTTTTTGGAATGAATCGAACAGTGCTTTGTACAGTTGAATATTTTACTGAGATTGACTCAAATGGAACCAATGTGCAAGGAACTCTTGCCTCAGTTGGATATAATCAAAATTTCTATCTTTATTGGACTCCATTAGATGGAACTTCAACACAGAATATCACAGCAGTATTTGATTATGAAAAAATCAAAGAAGGAGATAATTGGACACTATTTGAGCCATTTTGCTTAGATTGTTCAAAACTTGGAAGATTTGAATTTTCAGAAAATCCTTACAGCATCAAAATTAATATCAATAATAACAAATTATTCAGAACATTCCAAATAACTGAAACAGAATTGATACCATTAACGATTTTAATTGAACAATTACTATTAAATGGCATTGCAGTCCCTTCTGTGTCATCCAGGTACTCGTTAGAGTTTTACAAAGGTGCACACTATGGAACATACGCATTTATTCCGGCTCATATCCAACTAAATGACAGATTATTTAAAAATCTCGAAGAATTGTGGAATAATGTATTAAAATTCTTTGAAAAACTAATGATTCATCTAGATGCAAGCCATGCAATACCATCAGACTCTGCATTTCCTATCAATACCGCAGCAAGAGCAGTACATTTGCGAGTTATCGAAAAAATTAACGATTACATCAATAATATACCTGTTTACGCGGATATTACGAAAGAGAGCTATGCAGAAGCCTTCGATTCTGCAGGAAAACTTAAAAATCCTTCAGAATTTAAACTTCGATTATTCCATAGCAACAAAGACCAAGATTTATTACCCGAATTGATTCCATTTGCCATGAACGTCTATCCCCTTGATAGTACAAAGCAAGAAAGAGAAGAAATTTACAAAAAATTAACCAAAGAATTTTATTCTTTGCAAGAACAAGTCAAATTAATACAGCAACCGCAAATAGATGGCAACAGTAAGCTATTCTCCACATTCAGAGTCATAGATCATGATGTTGTCCGTACTGATCGTTTAAATCCAGCTTTTAAGAACGATAACAGTCCCGGATTGTTAATCCTTAGTGATTTTCTTAAGATGTATGCCATATACAACCCTCCCATTTCCTATTTGCAGGGCATGAACGACTTATTTGTTCCATTTTTTACCACATTTATTCCGAAATGGGGCGATGACGGGACACCACTCGATAAAGATGGGAATACGCTTGATTACGAACCGATTAAGCCCATGATCTTCTGGTGTTACGAGTCAATGCTCATAAATACTCAACAAATTAAGTTGTTGGAGAACGTAACAGGTCATTGCGGTCATATTGCTGAACAAGTTGAAGAGATATTGAACAAAGTATCACCATTGTGTTCGATTTGGCTAAGAAGACACAACTTACAAGGTTTACTTTGGTGTTTTTCTGATTTTGTCCTTTTGTTTAAGAGGTCATTTGATGACATTTGGACAACATGGATGCAGTTTAACGCTTGTGAAGAACCAGACAGATTCCTTTTGTACTTTATCACTGCTGTTTTGATTGCTTCTTTCGATAGTTACTTGCTAATGACTGACATCACAATGACATCGATGATGGAAGCTTTTCCGAGGGTTTTGGCAACTCTTTTGCCAGTAAATATCGGAAAGATAGCACTCTGGATACAGGAATACTACGCTGTGACAAATAAGGAAGTCAAGAAACAAAATTTGGAACTACCTAATTTTGAGTTTTTCAAACCTGATTGGAATTAGAATATATATATATTTTCTTTGTATATAAGTAAAATTGTTTTTATTTTAAGAATATTTAATGGTGCACTTACCACTTTTTGACAAGCTCTTACAAAATCAACAAATCCTTGTTTTAATAGTAAAACGCCATAATAGCTGCATCCGTTATTACACAGTGGTTTTTTAATATCATCTTTTCGCATAATCAATTGAGACGTAAAGTTAGCGATGTCAAAAAAATTGAGCGAGCGAGTTTAAATTTTGTTTTACAATATGCTTCACGCCAGTCGTTAGATAAACTTATACTTTAAAAAGAGGGATAACCTTTCGACTGATGCTTCTAAAGGAAGCATACATATTAATTTCGATCTTTTGTTACTTCTCTAAATCTGGATAATAAATTAATTTCAAAAAAACATGATCAATCGATAACAAATTCAATAATAAATTTTTATCTACTGTAATCTTCAAGTAAAGTTTTTGATTATTTTGAAAAAAAAATCATAATATCAAGAAGTAATAAACAAATAAATAAAAAAGCAGAATGGGGAGAGGAAAATAAAAGGAAAAAGGTGGAAAAGAAAGAAAAAGGAAAAACTAATATAGGGCAAAATTCATATTAGATGGTTTTAACTTGTGCCGTTCATGGACAGAGATGGCCATATGGTGGAGGGGCTAGTTCTGCCTCTGGAAGCCCGAAATTTTTTAGGAGATTTTTTATTTCGGAGGGACTTTTCCCAGATTTTGAATTTATCAACCGGATACAGCCATCTTAAGTTATATTCTTTAATTGTGAGCAAAATTTCGATTTCTGATATTTTTCAGATTTTTTGTAAAGTTACAAAATTTTTAAAATGAGTCAAGGTCTTACTCTGGATTTCGAATACATTGGTGCTCACATCGATGATTACATTCGAAATGAAAATCTTTTTGATACATTCGATCTCGAAGACATCAAAAAAATCATGAGATATTCCAAATCAACTACAACTCAGTTCGTTTCTCTTCTCAAACAATCATCACCAACTATCAGTGCCAACAAATTATATAGATGTACACGAAATGCGAAGGTTACAATCCAAAACATCGACGAGGTCTTTTCAATTCTTAAATCAGTCAAAAAATACATGAAATTCAATATATTTGATGGTATCATTGATTTTTTAGAGGTAAATAATAATGAAACGCGTAATCCTACAGAGGAAATCACAAAACCTCAAGAACAAATCCAATCATTTCAAATTGAACAGAATCGAACACAAGAAAGCATCAATCATTCACGAGATCTTTTAACTAAAATCTCATCACTTAAGAAATCTCATAATTTTGATAGTGTTTACCAATTCTTTGAAGAACTTTCTTCTAAAAGCAATGGCAAAATGATTTCAAAGGCTTGTGAAGAAGGACTTTGGAAAAAGACAACAGAGTATGAAAAGAATGTACTTCATATTGCAAGTGAAAAAGGAAATCTTAATCTTATCAAATCACTTATTGAATGTGGCTGTGATAAAGAAACAAAGTCTAAATATGGATCTACTCCACTCATTCATGCATCATGAGAAGGTCATCTTGAAGTTGTTAAATATCTTATCTCAGTTGGAGCTGATAAAGAAGCAAAGGATAATGTTGGATGGACTCCACTCATTTATGCATCAAGATATGGTCAACTTGAAGTTGTCAAATATCTTATCTCAGTTGGAGCTAATAAAGAAGCAAAGACTATAGGAGGAAGCACTGCACTCTCAGTGGCAAAAGGTATGACAAGAAATTATCTAATATCTATTGGAGCCAAGTAATCTAATCAGAAATTTACCTAAAAATACAACATCGCTAGTTGATTCAAATTTTTTTTATCAGAGCACAGGGTAATAATAGTTTGAAATCTTTGAGACATTGCTGACCACTTTGACATTATATTCATCAGATATGGGTTTGGCAAGAGATGAATAAGACTTTGCATAGCCATTATTATACAGAATGATATCAAAAAATATCATTTATAATGTTTTGGAAGATATTTCTTTGAATTAATCAATTCTGTTTTGATCATATTGTAAATCTTGTTTAATTCTTCATCATTTTCCGTTTTTAACAGATATAATGCATTATATAGATCGATGTAATATTTACAGATACTTGGCAATTCACTATTGTTAATTGAATGCCTTGATCGGGCATTAAAATTCAATTAAAGGTTTTATTTTAAGGATGCATTTACATTTTTCTGACATTCTCTAAATTTTTTGACACGCAAGCTTTATATCCCAATACTCTACCGTCAAAAGTTAATATTTTGGTCAGGAGAAAGTAAATATACATCATTATATAGTATTTAATATTATTGCTATACTTTTCTGCTATTAAAATAAAGATATATTAATTTTTTTCATAGCATGTCAGAAAGTGGTAAGTGCACCCTTAAGGCTTCAAAAATATTTAAGGGTTCACTTACCACTTTCTGACATTCTCTCAATTTTTTGACATCCAAGCTTTAAGGGTGCACTTACCACTTTCTGACATTCTCTCAAATTTCTTGCTTAAGGTTTTATTTTCTATGACTCTTCGCGCCCGTATATCTCTTTTTGAGAGAGTGTCAGAAAGTGGTAAGTGCACCCTTAAATCACAATTTTCTAAGGTAAAAATGTTAATATTTTTTGGTCGGGAAAAAGTTATTATAAATCTTTATATAATGCGTTGTATGATTGTTATACTTTTTTGCTATTATAATAAAGATATTTATCATCCTTAATAATAAAAGCAAGAATATTTAAAGATTTTGCGTCTCAAGGGTGTACACTTACCACTATTTGACTATGGATGTAGTAACTTTCGAAAGAAGCAATAGTTGCAGGTCGGATTCTATGAAAACCTGTATGTATTCTATTGTAATTTATCATCGAAAGAATATATCATGGTACACTGACCACACCTGAAATCCAAGAGTTGTGACATCCGTATTTTTGACATTCTTTTAATTCTTGGTATTCTAGCTTTATATCACAATTATCTATGATAAAAAGTTAATATTTTTGGAAAAAATATTTACTACATAGTTACTAATATGGTTGTTAAATTTTGAAAACTTTTTGACACTAAAAAATTTTGGCCTTTCAAAGTTTTTGACATTGTGGGGTTTTGTGTCAGTAATCACTCAATTTATAACAATTTTTTGACGACTTTAGAAATATTGACATCAAAGGTAAGGTAAGTACATCTTAAATTTAGATTAGAAAGGCTTGATAATGATCGCGATTCCTCTGGATTTATTTGTTACATTTTGATTAGCACCCATAGAGGTAAGATATTTTATAACTTCATTATGACCGTATGATTTTGCATAAGATAGTGGAGTATTCCCATAATTATCTTTAGCTTCTTTATCAGCTCCAACAGAGATGAGATATTTAACACTTTCAAGTTTACCATTCTTTGATGCTCAAATGAGTGGTGTTCCTCCAGTTTTATCTTTTGCTTCTATATTAGCACCAACAGAGATGAGATATTTAACAATTTCAAGATTGCCATTTAATGATGCAAAAAGAAGTGGAGTATTTTCATTATAATCCCTTGCTTCTTTATCAGCACCAACAGAGATAAGATATTTAATGACTTCAAGATTGCCATTTAATGATGCACAAAGAAGTGGAGTATTTTCATAATTATCCTCTGCTTCTTTATCAGCTCCAACTGAGATAAGATATTTAACAACTTCAAGTCGATTATTTTGTGATGCAATAATCAGTGGTGTATTTTTTTCAGCATTCATTGATTCTTTATTACAACCACATTCAATGAGAGATTTAACAAGTCTGGGATTTCCTTTTTCGCATGCTACATGAAGTACATTATTCTGTTTATAAGCATATTGAGATTGTTGTGTATCGGTCCTTCTCCATAGCCCTGATTCACAAGTTTTTGAAATTAATTTTTGATTTCCATTATTAGAAAGTCGATCAAGAAAATTGTAGACACTTTCAAAATCATTAAAAGCATTAAGTATTTCTTCAATATCATTATTGTCTCCATTGGTATTTTGACTGAGTTGAGATATTTAGTGATTTAATCTCTTTGCCACTTGGTTGTTTTTGATTTGAAACCGTTTGTAAATCTGTTTGGAGTTGTTCTTTTTGATTTTTAATAGTTTGTAATTCTGTTTGGAGTTGTTTATTTTGATTTGAAACCGTTTGTAAATCTGTTTGGAGTTGTTCTTTTTGATTTTTAACAGTTTGTAATTCTGTTTGGAGTTGTTCTTTTTGATTTTTAACAGTTTGTAATTCTGTTTGGAATTGTTGTTTTTGATTTTTAACAGTTTGTAAGTATGTTTGGAGTTGTTGTATTTGTTCGGCTGAATCAGACATCTCATGTTGTATCCGTTTCAAAATATCAATTACGCCATCAAGTATTCCAAGTTTCAAGTATCTCTTGATACATTTCAGAAGAGAAACAACTTCTTCGAAATTTTGAATAGAAACATTTGTTTTTCTAGTACATTTGTATAAATCATTTGTCTTAATTGTATATGGCGATTGCTTGAGAAGATTAATGAAGTCATTTGCTGTCAAATGTGAAAGTTTTAGGATTTTTATGATATCTTCTGTTTCGAACACACTAAAAAGTTTATCATCGTTAATGTAATCGTCCAAGTGAGCTGCAATATATTCAAAATCCTGAACTATTTCTTCGCTCATTAGAATATACAAAATTGAATACTTTACAAATTTTTTAAAAACGTGAAAAATTCTACACTATATTTCAGTTAGTATTCTTGTTCTTAATTTCGAAACAATTCATTCTAAATTTTTATTTTGACTTTACAATTTACATGTCATTTTATTTTGCTAATAACGTACACTAAAAATGGATTTTCCAACTATTGATAATCCATTTTATAGGGAAAGTTTACGTCCACTAAAACCTACTGCCCAGCAACTTAATGATAAACGCTATAAACCAACTGTTGAAGCAATTTACTTACGCAGAAGCGAACAACCTGAATATAATGTTCCTATCTTACCGAAGGAAGGACGTATTCAAGTACCAGTTCGTGATGGAAAACCAGGTGATCCAAATAGACACGCGGCAAGAGCAATTAAACAAGATGAAAAACAAGATGAATTTTTCGAATTTCAAGAATATGAACGACAATATAATGAATTAAGATTACGCATTGCTGCTATTCGTGAAAAGTCCAAAATGTATCCTGTTTGGGCAAATGATAATCCATCAATTCCTGCATCTTTAAATCGAAAATTCGGCGACTTAAATCAACAACTCTTCGCACTCAAAAAATGCTTTGTTTCTCCAGAAGAAATCATGCTTGACAATACAGCTGCTTTAATTCAGCGATTTTGGAGATCAAAATTACGAAAAAATACATTACGAAAAGCTATGGAAGCAATTCACAATTACAAAGTTCGTGAACTTCAGCAGACACATCGTTCTTTGAACTCATGGCTTGCTCAAATGGAGTATTCAGATTCCAGAGCTCAGCAATTCCGTTTTCGCTCTATTTCTAAAGTCTCCAAGTATGCATCCAAGCAATGGATCAAATGGGCTGAACGTGAAGCCTACCAGACAAACAGAAACGAATCAAAAGCTTTAGATCTCCAACAAAAGCTCACAGAGAAGCGTCATAAGCGCGCTTTAGTACAATGGAAAGAAATAGCTATGGGACCAAGATCCCGCAAAGCCATGGCCAAGTGGCGTACTTCCATGGTTCCGAAAATGAAAGCCGAATTAGAGAAAGTTGGTCGGGAAGCCCCACAAGAATACATACCACTTGTCTCAGCCTATGTCGAACTCCGCAACCAACATTCATTTCTGTTCAACTTTTTCATTGCATGGCACGCAAGATTTCATTCCAAGTCCCTGCGCGAGACTGTATCAGACAGGAACGCGGCCATTCTCTATAAGAAGCACTGCCTTACACGCACGTTCAAGTTCTGGCTCACAAATGTCCGTCAAACGAAAGAATTTCTCAAAACCAAAGAGAAATGGGACAGATACATCAAACTCTCCCGCAGCCAGCACCAGCAAAGGATGGCTGTTGTCCGCGCGTTAGTCACAAAGTGGCACGCGTACAGCAGAGACAGAGTTATCCTCAGACACAAGAGAAAGTCAAATGATGAAAAATTGACACGTGGCACTTTTATCGCTTGGAAAGATACGACACAGAAGCACAGGGAGATGAAGATGAAAGCAATTGAGATGTGGAAACGCCACATACAAGATCCGAAAGTTGCCGTTTTCAGGAAATGGAGAATTTACGCGATCAAAAAACGTGCTCAACATCAAATGGACAATTTATTGTTCCAAAGCGGCCAACAGTGGAGAGCTCGACGTGTTCTTGATGAGGCATTTGCTAAATGGCAACTTGCCTACGGAAAGAACAAAAACGCTCGAGCAGGAAAAGCTTTGGAACAAAGGAAATGGTATCTCCAATCGACCAAACAAAACACGACGATGCTCAGCGCGGAATACGCAAAAGAAAGAGAGAAAATTGCAGCGATTGAGAAGAATTTGGGTGATGTCACAACACAGTTCATCCAAACAGAAGATGAAATCGCCAGATTGGAAGATGTCACGACCACTTGGAAGATTGCTTTGCACGCAATGAAGATGGAATACATCAGATTGGCAACAATTGTTGAAAAATGTGCAACATCAAGTGTCAGGAAGCAGAGAAGAATGTCTGATGATGATTTCTACGAGAGAATCAACAATGACGACAGATACATGCAAGGTTCCAAATCAAGACTCAACAACTTCAAGACTGCGGACAGAGTTGTTGGTAAATGGGAAAGAAGAAACTCTGATCCTGAAATTAATCCTCAGGAATACGTCGATTTGAAGCCACCACTGGATGACGCAATCATACAACTCCTTCAATTGGACAAAGATATATAATCTATTTAATATTGTTTCGTTTTATTTATAAATCTATTGTTAGATAAATTCAAAAATTAAATTTTATTTTCAAAGATTTTACCACGAAAATAACAAACTTAATGTTAAACGTGAATTTTTCCATTCATAGATTAGTTTATAATGCCTTAGGTACTAATTTTACAGATTGAAGATATTATTTATTTTTTTTTTCATGATGGCCTAAGCGTTCAATTATCCAAGAGAATTGAAAAGTTTACACAGAGGATTGAAAATTGTATTAAAAACGGCCACTTGATTTTTCAATCTAAAGATATCAATACTAATTATTTTTTACTTATATAAGAGGTCTTATTTCTGGATTTGGACAATAAATTTCATGCTTCTTGCAAAAATCGATAGTTGTTTGTACAGGATTTGCATTATATGGCTCTGGTTCTACAGGGTCTATTTCTGGAAGCTCTCCAATATCTGCCCATAGCTTTGTCCAGTCTTCCTTGAGAAGTGAAGGATTTTCCATGAATTTTCCTGTAGATTTAAGAATTTGGATCCATCTTCCGCTATATTTCAAAGGACCGAGTTTCCCATCCACATCAGCAACTATAAACCAATCATTGCGCGTTGGTTTTGGAAGAGCAAGGAAATTCGTATTTTGATTAATTTGAGCACGGAAAACAATATGATGATGAGATGCAAACCAAGTGGATGGTTTGAGATGATCTATAAGCTTCAAACCCATTGGCAATCCAAAGAGATTTTTTTTATCTGATTCAATTAAATCTGGCCTTCTGTTTTGAAGGTATTTTCCTCCAAATTTCAATGGAATTTTTGATGGCCAATCATGAGAAAGCATAATTTGAGTTGTTTTAAGACCAAAGAGTTGGAAATCTGAGAAAGCACGAAAAGCATATGCTGAATGCATATCTCCAATTTTTCTGAGTGGGAATTCTTCATTAACTGGATCATAATAGTTAGATTCTTTATACAATCCACTTATTCCTGAAATTAAAATATCGCCAACAATGACATGAGCAGCACGACCTATATAAAAACAGTTTGGAGCAACCCATCCACCGAATGGGAGTTGATGGAATAAATCTGATGCTTCATGATTGCCACCAATAATTATTGTTAAACAAGGCAATGACCTTTCACCATTATAAATCTTATAAAATGATCCTAATATATGATACTTTTGTGGTGCAGTAAATGATTTCATATCCTCTTCATTACGGAATGTTTCGCAATCACCTGTTACCAAAATCAGCTCAATTTTATTACCATCTTCGATCAGGGCATTAACCGTATCAATGAGCTTATCCCATTCACCATGAAGACAGCCTGTTACAAAGACTTTCATACAAATGATTTTTGCCTAAATAAAATCTTTGACTAAATTTTCAAAATATGATCGTGTAATAAACAGAAATTCATCAAAAGTGACAGCTCTCAATTTTTTGACATTTGTAAATTCTAAATTGAATGAGAAAAATGAAATAATACTAAGCATAATACAATATTCTAGATTTAATTATAATTAGGAAAAAGTTAGTTTTGAGAGTACTTTTCATAGGCATATAGAATGAAATCTTCTGAAAAATAATATCACATAAACTCATATTATTTTCTAATATATAACTATTTTATATAAAAATCAAATTCAATGATCTTAAAAGCGAAGGATAAACCTCAAAATTTACGAATATAATGAGTGGGAATATAATGCTTATCTATCATAAAACCATATGAAATATCAATTTTTGCTTTACGCCTAATTTTTGACGACAATTAGCAAAAAATGTTAAATGTTAACACTCAGTCCATTTGAATATGAAAAATAAAATTGACTTTGATTAAATGTTTTTATTTATCATGCAATTCTTCTTGCGACCAAAGATTTGAATAAAAGTTCAAAAAATAAGATAGCTTAAAAAATAATATACGGTAGTGTTTACTAATAGATGAATAGTATATAAATTCTATTAAAATGGATTTGATCCAAAAAAATATATAAAATTTGATCATAAATAAAATCGTTTTAAATTACTTCTTCATTTAAATTATAACAATTATTTTTGATTTATATTTTTTTGGATCAAATCCATTTTAATGGAATTTATATACTATTCATCTATTAGTAAACACTACCGTATATTATTTTTTAAGCTATCTTATTTTTTGAACTTTTATTCAAATCTTTGGTCGCAAGAAGAATTGCATGATAAATAAAAACATTTAATCAAAGTCAATTTTATTTTTCATATTCAAATGGACTGAGTGTTAACATTTAACATTTTTTGCTAATTGTCGTCAAAAATTAGGCGTAAAGCAAAAATTGATATTTCATATGGTTTTATGATAGATAAGCATTATATTCCCACTCATTATATTCGTAAATTTTGAGGTTTATCCTTCGCTTTTAAGATCATTGAATTTGATTTTTATATAAAATAGTTATATATTAGAAAATAATATGAGTTTATGTGATATTATTTTTCAGAAGATTTTGTGTTCTTCTTCAAAATTTTATTTTTTTATTAAAAAGAATCTTTACAAAATATACATTTACTTTAATTAATATTTTAAAACGTGCTCTATCAAAAGTTCCAAAAATTCAATATTTTAGCTTTTCTGAGGTGTCACTTTTGATGAATTTCTGTTTACAACAATCGAAAATTGTAGTTAGACGCTGTTAACAATGCTAAAAATGGGGGCGAGCGTCATAATAAAAATTTTTCGAAAAATAGGGGGTGTTAGTATACTCAACCCCCTCATTAATTATCGTTCCTAAAGGAATAGGAACAGAGGCCTTTTTTCAGGTAACCTTTAAGAAGTTTCCGAAAGAGTTTATGCTCATATAACCTCATTTCCAGGTAAATAGGGGGTATTGTTCTACTAAAAGTTTAGTTGCATACTGGCCTCATTTCCTAAGAAACTTAATCAAGAGGCTATCTCAATAAGCCTTGACTAACAGGAATAGGATTTACCATCACTCTTGTGGAATAAGTAATCAATATTACCGAAACATGCTTTTAGGTTCTTTGACCTACCTGCTTTAATGCAGCATTATTCTTTCGTTCAAGCATCATTATAAGTAACTTCGTTTATTTTATATACATTATCTTAAACAATACCCATACGCTTTTCAAATAAAACCATTACATACCGATTTTTTTATCCAATAGTATTGTTGCGTTGAGATAATACATTCAAAAATATGTGAAAATTAATAGTAGATGTCGAATTTATTAATTTTCTTGAATAATATTCTCTTTGCTCGAAAAATAATATATTAAATTGGTTATTTAATCAATATTTGCAATTATTTTCAGAGCCAAATAAACCAATATTGTTACTTTATGATTTTGCTTGTTTGATTTGAAATAGTTATTCTAATTTTTGAAGGAAATCAAATTTCATGAAATATCTTGAAGTCTGGATTTGTCAATAAGATACATTTTTCATTAGTTTGATGTGAATTTAAATCTGAAATATGCCTTTCATAATAAAGTTTGTTTCATGAGATAAAAATTCAAGTATTACCATAAATATTGAAAGATGATTGTGGTCGAATTTGGTTTACTATGTGTAAGCTGAGAATGGCTTATCAGAATATTCAAAGAGTATTTTGAATTGTATTTGGAGAATAACCAGACAAAAGATAAGATTCAATTGCGAATTTAAGAAGCTATAAGTATTTTCAAATATATAAAACTAATGTGAGCACTAGCCTAGTGGATTTTAAAAAAGGATAAGAATTATTATGCAAAAAATATGTAGCAATGTAGTTGTGATGCAAAAATTGAAAATCCATCTTGGAAGATAGTGTGCTATTAATAAAAGGAAATTAAAAAGAAGTAAAAAATTAAAATTTAGGAAAAAATATAAAAATGTAGCATTCTACGGAAAAATATGATTTCATATATACATAGAGGTATGAGACTTGATTCCTGGACGAAAATCATGATGGTTGCATAAATTTGTTCAAAATATAGAAAAAGAATGATATTTTTTGTGAATATAAGTAATTATATCTTGGAAGATTTTATATAGATGTATCATGAATGAAAGTTTTCGTTGAATCTGAATAATATTTTCAAAAAAAAATGTCGACTTTTGGGTTTTAAATGTAATTATGAGTAAATCATCTATTGGATGGAGGTATGAGATACGCGTGGTGTACTATGATATAAAAAGATTCGTTGAACAACCAAACAAGTAGTGATGAGCTTGCGTCTATCGGTTATTGCTTTAAGATTACGGTAGTTCAGTATTGCATATTCCTTTATCCTATTCCTGTTAGTCAAGGCTTATTGAGATAGCCTCTTGATTAAGTTTCTTAGGAAATGAGGCCAGTATGCAACTAAACTTTTAGTAGAACAATACCCCCTATTTACCTGGAAATGAGGTTATATGAGCATAAACTCTTTCGGAAACTTCTTAAAGGTTACCTGAAAAAAGGCCTCTGTTCCTATTCCTTTAGGAACGATAATTAATGAGGGGGTTGAGTATACTAACACCCCCTATTTTTCGAAAAATTTTTATTATGATACACGCCCCCAATAAAGAATAACATTTGAATTGGTGAAATCATTTTGCGAAAATGTCGACCCACCTTTAATTCATCACCTTATGAGAGATATAACGCAATTACATAACTTATTCGGCCTAATTGATTCGTTCAAAATTCCAAAAAATATTCAAAAATTTAAAAATCAAAATAAAAAATTTCATTTTTATCATCAAAAAATCAATTTCAAAAAAATTTTGGAAAATAAAAGTACTGTATAATTAGTAAATTGATCGATTTACCTCGTTTTTACTCATAAAAAAAGATCTAATTTTTGATTTTGATATCATAATTGATAAACATCCATTTCGGAGTTAATTTAAAGTTGTGATTATTGTTACAATATTATTCCCATAACAAAATTCTTAGTTTAAGATAGTAAAATAATAATGGTTTTATTTCAACAACAACAAGTAAATAGATGAATGAAAACATGCTATATTAGCATAAATGTAGTGACTATGGCGTAAATTTGAGTTAAGGATCTCCCAGTCAAAATGTATATGTTTGAAATCCGAAATATTTTTGGAATACGGGTTTATGGGGTCGCTGCAACAATAGGAGGTATACACAAATTAATATAAATGTAATCTAAGAAGTATAAAATCGTATTCAACATTTAAAACGTTTTGGAATCAATTTTTGAGTCAAAAAGTCGAATGAGAATGTAATGTTGAGAGTTGTCAACATTCCATTTCATAAATTAAAGTAATGTCGATAATATTTCATGGAAAATTTCAATTCAAAGATTCTTGGTTATTTGCAATCCATCTTTGGGCTTGATCAATTGTTCCTGAAATATGAGGGACTTTTATGTCTGCTTTAATTCCCTTGATATCTTTGATTGTGTCTAACATTTTTACGTAGTTTGTTGCCCAATCACGAGCTACTCTTAAAACACCTGTAAATTTTTCTGGTTGCCATACAACTAAATTAACAGAAGTTAGAACGTTTCCAGCTCCAAAATCTCCGAACATATCAATAAATGGTTTCGCTAAACTCTTTGGAATACTGTAACCATCACCGAAATCTGCAGCATTAAGGTCTTCTGGAATTATTTTGAAAATGATATATCGATGTTTAACTCGTACCATTTCTTTTCATATCACATGTCCATTGTTTCATTTTGCATTATTAATTCCGTATTTTCACAAATTTTGAATGAAATTGTAAAGACTTACGGATATATAAATGCTGCAACAACAAACATACACTAACCAAAGACATAAATTCGCATCGATTTGATAGTAAATGAGATATGCTTAGGTGATCAACGAATGGCCATTTAATTTCAAATTTACAATCATGAAAAAATACGAAGCCATATTCATTTGTTCTAATAAATTTTCGTTAATAAGAAGCTAAAAATTCAAAGTATTTACAATTACTCTATAAATTCCATTAATTTTTAATAAAAATTTAAAATTATAGAATTTATATTTTAGGAATGGATATATCGAGCACTGTGACTATGAATATAAGAGTTATATGCTTTACTAAAGATTATTTCAGCACAAATGTCTGTGAATTTTCCCTATCTTCGATTTTATTTGGGATCATTATCCCACTTAAGCAATATCCAGATCATATATATCAAATTTGTGGGATGATCAAATTTGGAAGTCATTGGAATCGGGACATAAAAAAATCAAAATTGAATACTTTACAGTCTCTGGCAAGAAATACGAACAAACATCAAAATCTTATTAATTGTTCTGGAAAATACTCTCATTAAAGCTTAAGATTTTGTATATTTTAGATACCAAATGCTAGAGTATTATAAGGCATTTAATTATCCAAGCGAACGAGAATTTGAATGAACATTGAAAAAAATACTGCCAAAATTGAGAAGCCGGTAAAAATATCGGTTTTATATTTAAGATTTTAACTAATTAATAATTTATTATTGATTCTATAAACACACCCTCATACAGTGCTTTTTATCAATTGTTTGTGATGAATTGAACAATAATGCATACCGATGACTAAGGAATGGATAACAAACAACATTATACCGATTTTAACGGAATTTAGTGTTTAAGAAGGTTCGTTATGAAATTTCAAATCAATTCTGAATCATTATTTATTCAATTGAATTTTATAAATATTTAATATCGATAATAAGTTAATTAACACAAATATAAGAAATTTAGGTTCTTTGAATTTCAACAATTAATTTCAAGAATTTATTGTTGCAAACAAATGATATGAAAATAAGGACCCAACAAGTGGTCTCAAAATCATCCACGAACCTTTACAATTAATATACGTTATTTTATTTAAGATATCGTATCATCTTCACCTATTTTGTATCCTAAATTAAACATTTTAAATCTTATGATTGATGTCAAAATGACCGTTATTTTCATTTTAAATCTTTTCCCCATCTTCATAGTTTTTTTCAAAATGAATCTTCTATATAATATCCATATTATTAATTAAATTCATTTTGAATTAGCGTAAAATCAATTTTTGAATCATCTCACAAAAATTGAATCAAATATAATTTAAAACGTATCATATTCTTGAAACTGAAGATAGTCTATATAAATAAATATTTCTTTTTAATAATAAATTTGTATCACTTATCTGCCCTCAAATTTTGTTCGAAATTCCAAAATCACATAAAAACCATATACTAAAAAATATTATTCCCGTTATTTTGTTATCGGCCTGAAATTTTTTTCAATATTATTCAAATCTAAAATGCGTGCCTCTGAAAGCTATGCCTCTGTACAGCTTTCAAGATCCATGTCTTCCGGGACTTCAGCTGATGCACGTAATAAGATTATTCATGGTGAGCATTCATTCATTGACAAAATATTCTCTGTTTTTGATGAAATGCTGAAAGTTGGTACTGTTCCCGTGTTCTTGGAACAGGTCACGTTAGTAATCATCATGCTTCAAATTTTTTCTTTTTCTCTCTGGCCTGCTTTCACCTTTCTTCAATTAACAAATTCTTGGGATGACGTCATTTGCTTATGGATTTTTAGAGTCACATTTATCAGTAAAGTATCAAAAGCCAAAGAAGCTCTCCAGATTTCTCTTATAATCTTTTCTGTTCTTGTTTTATTGTTAGTTGGATCAATTGGCTTACAATTAGTAGTGTACTATCATACCAGAAGATTTTTCAAATGGGCCTTATCACTTTCAAGAACATGTTTTGATATAATTCCTATTCTTCTACTAATGCCAATTTCATTATTCCTCGGCGGATGTTTGAAATACACAATTAAAGAAACAAAGACATACCATGTTGTATTCCTAGTTGTTTCAACTATATATTACTTCTTTCTTATCTTTGTTTCATATTTACAATCTTATTTCTCAGCCACGTTGCCATACATCCCACCATCGCTTCTCACATGTTGGAGTGGCTCAACACATTTCATGTTGACTCTTGTTCCAAGTGTCTTTTTGATTATTTCTTATATCATTGATTTCTTCCCGAAATACTTCATGACAATATTAATTGTACTCTCTATGGTATTCAATATCTATATGGTTATTCGCCTGTTCCATTTCCCGTTCTCTCATATCCACATGAACGCAATTTTCGCATCTCTTTACATTGCCATCAACATTCCAACTATCCTCAAACTCTGCTACCAGTACGGCATCCAAATCAGATACTACGTAATCCTAAGTGTCTCAATTGGCTCCGTTATTATCATTACTCTCGTTTTGAACTACATTTTCAAGAAAAGGATCAAAAACATCAGTTACAAACTCTCATTCCAGGCGTTAGACGATATGGGTGAAATAGACACTACAATTCCTTATAACAGAGTTGACAGTAATTTGGTCGTTTTAAGGGATGACAAGATGAGAGTTCACTTCCATAAGCTTGGATTAGACCGTTCTGCCATGAAATGCGAGACATATTTGAGAGTTGGCATCGCAAATCGTTGTCAATTATTCTTGAACTGGAGTTTGTCGAAATTTACAGGCGAATTCCACAAAACACCACATATGGTGTCACTTATCACTCAAATGTTGTCTTTCTTCCCTTGCGAATCAAGATTATTATCTACATTCTTTAATATTGCTTGTTCCATGGATCTTTCCCTGGCAGAAAGGTTCCTTATGTTCCAAATCAACAATATCAAGGCCTTGCGTCAGAGTTCTGCCAACTCTGAAATCGCCGAAAGTATTACGCACCTCAGTAACAAGTCAAATACAGTTATTGATGATGCGAAGAAGTTTTGGATCACGTTACCAGATGATTTGAGCTTTTTCTTTAATATACAGAAGAGAACAAAGAACATCAGAGATTTATATGCAGAAGCAATGGAAAGATGGCCAAATAACGTAAGGATCTGTGAGAACTATTCCCATTTCTTGATCGAGGGCGCCATGGATTATAAGGAAGGCGTTAAAATCAAGCACAGAGCCGAATTAATTGAACAAGGAAAGAACTTTGCCATTGACAATTCCTTCAGATCTTTAATCAGAGCATATCCAGAATACCTCAAGAAGAATGTTATGAGTGTAAAAGGCGATTTCATCCAAGAAAGTACCGACCCAGACAAATCTTCCAGTACGACTAACTCCGGATCCCGTGGAAGGATGACAGATATGTCTTCTGGAACTATCGATGGCGTCTTGGACCATGAAATCGAAGAATCTTTGGCTCGTAATTTATTTACATATTACAGGCTCCGACTCGAATTCCAGAATAGCATACAGACCAGGAAACTCAAATATAACAAACATCTACATGTATCTATTCTCTGGAATCTCTTTTTAGTCACTTTTATTTCTGTATTTTATTTCATTTTCTACTTCAATAAGTTTGACAGGCGCTATGATTCCATTCACAGACTCATCAGCCTCAACACGATCAAATATAACTTCGATTCAACCCTCGCTTCTTCTGTCTTCACATTATTCAAAGAGATCGGCCAAATTCCGAACGATATGTACGACCAAATAAAGGCTATTCAGGGTCTGCCAACCGAAATCAACCTTGCCCAAAGAGATTCAGAAGTTGCAAGATATTCCGACGGTTGTACGGACAATCTCACCGGATCAATGCAAGATATCATGGAAATGGCACAGCAGAACCTTGATATTACTGCTTACCGTGAAATGATCTCTGATTTGGTCCCAGCACACGTTTGCAAATTATATGATATGTACAATGACACCAAAAACGAGTCACTTAAGGACATTTACATCAGGATTCTCACATCCCTTCGTGAAATGCATGCAGATGACAACACTGTCCCTGTTGACCAAGATTCAAGACCATGCGAAGTACTTTCTAACGCACACGAACAAGCTGTTGCATTTCTCAATATGGGTACAAGAGTTTTAGGCCTTATCCATGGTTTAGAACTCGAAGACAACAAATTGAATTTATTAATGATGACAATTGTCCCTTCAGCTTACTTTTTATTAGCTGTTCCTATTCTTTATATCTATTTGTTCCTTAATATCAAAGAACTGAAGTATATTCATAGTTTATTACGTAATTTGAACCAACAAATCAGAGAAGTTGCTTCAAAGTCATTAACAAGATCAGAAGATGAAGATAACATGATCAAAGAGACAATGAAATCACATACAATTAAGATTTATATTCTTTATTTAGTTTGTGCTTTACCAATTATTTCTGCTTTGTTATTTATTTTTGTTCCTGCACTTTGCCAATCAAAGAATGCAGCATTCAAGGAATATAACTATTGGGCATATTATTCTATCACAAGATCATATAATTCTCTTCAAGCTGTTGTATTTTCTACATTAGTTATTGGTATGAGACATGGATTTCCTGAGATGGCCATGGGAAGTGATTTCTTCTTATACATGGCAAATAGATTCATGACTGCTGTTACAAGAGATAATAACTATCTCCTTAGAGGCAGCAACAATTCAAGAGGTTGTGTTGGTATTTCTGAAAAACTTGATGAATATAATATTAAAGAAACATGTATCGAAGATGGTTTCGAAGGCAAAGATCACAATGATTACAAATGCTATTCATTGGATGGCGCAATCACTAAACTCTATGCATATTTGAATCTCGCAAACAGTGCTCCAAACGCAACAATCTTTGAAAGAGATGGAGCAATTGCTAATGCATTTCATATTGTTAATTCTCATATTGTTGATAGAGTATGGAAGTCTACGAATGAAATCTATAAAATTGCAAGATTAACAATTAAAGATTTCAGAGTACATATTGCATTGATTTGCATTTCAACGTTTGTTATTGCTGTTATTATAACAATTGTTATGTGGAGAGTTTTCGATGAAATAGATATTTCTTATAGAGGCTGCATCCAAGTTTTGTTGAGAATTCCGCCACTTGGATTGTCATCATCACAGACATTGATGAACTATATAACACATAAGGATTCTCAGAAGAAGACTGAAACTATGGCTCCTGCAAAATCAGTTGTTTATTCATCTCCTGACTCTGTAATTTTCGTCAACAAGAATTTGAATATCGATTGGATAAACAACGCAACAACTTCTTTGTTTGGTTACACACCAGACCAATTACTCGGCCAGCCATTGCATACTGTGTTGACTGAATCCCTTAATGAAGAACTCTACAAGCAAATTGAAATGATGAAGAACGGCCAATGCGCTTTGACATACGAGAAATCATTGAGGGGATTGACAGATGACGAACAGTGTTTGCCAGTGCATGCAACATTGATTGGAATAAGTGATAGCGGATCTTCAACACCAAAGGCTTTCGTGGTTATCATGAGAGATGAAACTGAACTTATCAATCAAAGAAAATCAGCGGAACAAGCGAAAGCACAATCAGAAAAATTGCTTTTCCAGATTCTTCCAAGAGATATTGTTACAAGACTCAACTCTGGAGAAACAGACATCAATTTCACTGTTCCATCCGCTACAATCATTTTCATTGATATTGTTAAGTTCAGCAACTACGCGGCTACTTTATCTCCCGCACAAATTATGGATCATCTCTCCATAATTTTCGCAAAATTTGACACTTTAGTTGCCAAATATAATTTGATCACAAAGATCAAATTAATCGGTGATGTTTACATGGCTGCTGCTGGTCTGTTCGGAACAGACATTGCTCCTGAGAAACACGCATCTCAGATGGTTAATTTCGCTTTGGAATCATTGACAGCTTTGGATGAAGCAAATAACATGTTCAATTCTAATTTGATGACAAGAATTGGTATTAATACTAATGGTCCTCTGATTGCTGGTGTTCTCGGAACAGATAAACCAGTCTTCGATATCATTGGTGATCCAATCAATGTCGCATCTCGTTTGCAATCAACAGGTATTCCAGGAACAGTTCAGATATCTGAAGAAACATACAAATTGATTGTAAACATGAATTACAACATCGAAAGAAGAGGTGAAATTGAACTCAAAGGAAAAGGAAAGAAGATGGCTTACATCGTAAGACCTTTGGCACTCAGTAGCTTCTTCAATGTCCTTCCTGAAATAACTGATCCAGGAACAAATATCCAACCAGTAGATGAATAATTTTTTTTATTTTATTTTTGTAATATAAAAATAATAATTCCATGTTAATAAATATATATATATTCGATTGATTATTTTCATTCCTAAGAAAAATAACACCCAAATGTTTTTAAACTTTATTTAATGTTTTTAATGAACACAAACCTTAAATTTCAAATCTTCGACTGGTACCCCATAGGATTCGCCTGAGTTTGATATAGATGTAAGACGAACCAAAGAGGAAAAAAGTAGTCGAGTATCATGTAAATTTATTCCAGAATTTCGGAATAGAGAAAAAAATGTCTATCTAGACTTTTCAATGCTCAATTTTAAGGTTAAATTAAATTCAAGCTAATCATTGAAAGCTATGACAGACTTTCATATTTCTTCGGACTGTTTCAGAGAATTGAGCCGCAGCTCAATTCTCTGAAAAGTCCGGAAAAATATGTTAAATCTTTGAATATAAATTTGAACTTTTATCATCGTGTGCACGGCTTTCTATTGTACAAACCATAGTAAGTTTTCTTTTTCTATTAAACCTTAATTTTTCAATTAGTGGTTGAATTTTTAAATTTTGAAATATATTAAATTCTAGGTCTCTCAAGGCCGAAAAATTTAAACTTAGTTCGAAAACACATATACCTTTAAAGGTGTCTCTCTCCCATTTCTTTTAAAAATTTGATTTTTTTCTCTGACTAGAAATCAATATTCAGATATTATTCAATCTGTTAATGCAAAAAATATATACTACATCATAAAAATTGTCAGATAATAAATGGTTTCTTACTTACAATACTTATTCTCAAAAGACCATGTATCAAATTAATTATGGAGAAACAATATTTACTGTTGGTGGTGTTGATATTGGTCTGCGCATTAATAACACTATACATTATTTGGGACAATTGTGGAAATATAAAAGACAAAGATCTATCATCATTCAAGACTTTGAAATATGTTTCAATTATGAAAAAAATTGATGGGGTTCAATATCTTAAAATAACAAATCAAGTTGAAAATCGTAGAAATTCATCTGTTAATTTTGATTTGTTAGTTTTTTCGTTTATTGCAATTAATGGAGATGGGAATATAATTTGCTTGGATATTAATGGGAAAAAAGGTATACTGTTTGTTGGTCATAAAGGTGATGTGAATTTTTATGTTAATAATTCCAAGTTTGTAACAAATGTCGACTATTTTTCTCAATATTGGGATAGTGCTATTAAATTTATAGATCCGTGGTCTGCTTACTTTGATCCTAAATGGATAGGATTTAATTTTGTTTGGAATAATCGCACAATACAAGCAGGAGAAACTCAGAATTACACATACTGTGTCGGCTTCGGCCAATATGTTACCCATCAAATTAATCTTTTAGTTCCAATTGACGAACACCAGGACACAGGCAGCCAATTTATTATTCAACTTTCTATTGATTCAACAGTTAAAAACTCCGTATTTAATATTACTAGGAAAACAAATTATATACAAAAGGATAGATATGGTTATAGTGAAAGAATTCTTCAAATTGAAGACAAAAATTTCACAAATCTTATTGATAATGGAGACACGTACTTTTTGAATGATACAATTAATTTACCTAAATCTCCATTAGGATTTTACAATATCACCTATATTCTTAAAGATTTAGATGGATCATACACACTCCACGTTCCAGTTATTAATAAAAATCTCCCTCGCCTCACAGTACTTTCGAGCTTTAAAGAGAATTATACATATCCAGAAATTTTTAGTTTTAAAGCTAAAATCAAAGATGAAGAAAATGTAACTTTAATAATAAACCAAATGGAATATAACAAAAATTTTGAATGTAATGGATCAGAGTTAGTTATAGTCGATAATGTTTCAGTTTCAAGAAACCTTCGAATCAATGAGGTTTATACATGTAATATTTATGCTAAAGATTTGTATGGTCAAAAAAGTGAAGTGTTTAACTTCACATGTAGAGTAACTAATTGTATTAATGGATACTATAATTCTGGCTATATTATTTGTACCGGATGTGACTATCCATGCTCACAATGCACTTCAAAATATTCGTGTACCGGGTGTTCAGAAGGTTACTTTTTATATAAAGATAAATGCAAAAAAGATTGCAACATGGGAACATTCCCAAATTATAGTACCCGAATATGTGATGCATGCAATAACACATGCCAATCATGTGACAGTTTATCATATTGCTATTCTTGCAAAAATGGTTATTATTTGGACAATAACAAATGCGCTAGGGAATGTAGCCCAGGAAAATACTTTCCAAAAGGCCAAAATCGATGTTATTATTGCAATTACCCGTGCAAGGAATGCGATTTTTCATCGACAAATTGCACAAGCTGCAGAGATGGATATTATTTGCAAGGAAATACATGCGTGAGATCATGTAATCTTGGATTCTTTGCAAATCACATTACAAAAATTTGTGAACCATGTGATGAAAAATGTACAGAATGTAATGAAAGTGCTACAAAATGCAGTAAATGCACAGATGGATATTACCTGAAAGATACAGAGTGTGTTTCTTCATGCGGTTCAAACTATTATCTTAATGAAACCATTAGAAGATGTGAATTTTGTCAAAGCTCTTGTTACGAATGTTCTGGACCATATAGCAATCAATGCCTTTCTTGCACAGGAGAATATAATTCTAGACAAGATCTTCACCAGTGCTTGAATAATTGTGGTGATTATTATTTTGGAAATGAAAACATATGCAAGAATTGCGCCGTAAATTGTAAAAACTGTCAATCTCAAACAGAATGTATTAAATGTGAAGAATCTTTTTATTTACAAAATGGCAAATGCCAACCAAAGTGTAATGATCACAATTATGGTGATAATCATAACATCTGTCATGAATGCAGTAGGAATTGTTCATCATGTAGTATATTACCAAACTTTTGTACCTCTTGTTATGAAGGATATTTTCTTCAAGGGTCTATATGCGTTCAAAATTGTGAAAAAGGTTATTATTCAAATTCAAAAAGGGAATGCGTGAGATGCATGTGTAATTGTGATGAATGCAGTTCTCAGACGAAGTGTGATAAATGTAGTCCTGGATTTTCTTGGAATGGAATTAGTTGCGTTAGCAAATGTTTAATTGTTGACATTAGTAAGTTTTATGAATGCTTTGGATGGAGTAGGGAGTTAAAAATCAATTTGATAGTAATTGTCTTAGGGTTTTCTATTTGAGAATATTCAAACTTATCATAAATATATATTATCAATCCGTGAACAATAAAATTTTACATCTATTTTTTTGAATTTCTTCTTTACTGTATTTTAATATGAATTTTATACAACAACAAGCATGATGAGAAAGTACAATTGTTCAATGATATTGAAATGTTTTTCTTTAAGCTTATTTTGAACATGAATTTCATGATTTTTGTGTGAAATGTTAAACCAAGTATATTTATAGTGCCATTCTTCGAAAACAATATCATAAATGGAATAATTAAACGGCATCAAAAATGAGCGATAGAGGAGTTCACTCTCGCTTCGTTCATATCAAAAGTACTAAGTCTAGTGCCAAAAATCCACCATTTGAGATAGGACCAGTCCGATCAAACAATTCTTCAACAAAATCGAGAAGTTCTACAAAATCAAAGGAAAGAGCCTCGTCATCTGCCTCTAAAACTTCCGATAATACAAAGACAGCGCGTGAAAGGAAGCAGGAAACCGTGAATAAAAAGTTCGAAAACTATTTGGAAGAGAAATCTAAAAAGGAACCAACAATTTCTCTTTCAAACAGGCCAAAATGGGGTCAAGCTCCAAAGAAAACAACACAAAGAGAAGATAGAACAGCTTCTGCTCGTAGAACAACCTCAAATTCAGTCTCGACAACAAGAAATACAACTGCTGCTTCAACAAGAAATTCATCTGTTAAGCCAACACCAGTATCAAATATCCGTAATATTCCAACACTTTCCACATCATCAGAAGATGAATCTTCGATGCCATCTTTCAATATTTCCGTTTCTTCACGTTCTGATGCTTTCTCTGCTAATAAATATACTCCAAGAACAACAACCAAGCTGTACAATGAAGCATTAGATTCCACAGAAGAATCTGAGCTACATCATGAAATTAAGAACCCATTCATCGTTCCTGGCATTACAACCAAGAAGAAATCACCAATTAAAAACATTTCTTCTGCAATTGAAACGTCTTCTTCGATTTCAATCCCACAACCATACGAATCTTCAATCAACAGATCTGTAGAAAAACCAAATAGACAGATGGAGATAAATAAGAAGCTTTTGGATGATATCGATAACTCAGATTCAGATTCGAACGAATTTCTTAAATTCCTTAACAAGAAACCGGCAACATCACCAAAACAAGACACAATTCCAAATACAGAAATGCTTACAAAGCAAAAGAAGCCATTAAAACTCAAAATCAGCGATCCAAGTTATTATTTCGCTTCAGATGCTTTGACAGATGAAATTGAGAAGTTAACTAAGCTTGTTAATGACCTTCAGCACATTATTGAGGAAGAAAAGAATAAGAATAACGATGAAATCTTATTCAAGCAAAATAATGTTTCTCCAAAGAAGTCTAGCCCAGCCGCTAAGCATTATACTGCTCCAATATTAGACTCCGACTCATCAGAAGAGGAAGAAGACTCAAATGAAGAGCCAATAATTCCATTGAAATCTTCTACAGCTTCCAAGTCATCACAGAAGAAGGCTTCACCAGCTAAATCACCAGTTAAACCAGTATCACCACAGAAGATGTCATCAACTGCTTCAGAAAAGAACAAATCTGGAAAAAGTTCTCCAGAAAAGAAGCAGAGTCCAGCCAAATCCCAAGAAATCACGAAACCAACATATACCAATCCGAAATCCCCAAGTATCAAGCATCCATCAGATATTTACATGGATGATTCCGAAGATTCTTCATCCGAAGAGGAAGAAGAAGCACCACAACCAAAGAAACCAATTCAGACAACACCAACGAAGAAGGATTCCAGCAAGGATCTCCTTGAATCCATCAAAGAACACCTCCAAAGGAACAGTTTCAGTCCACTTTCAGTTAAAAAGGTAGAAGAGGAAGAAGATACAGATGACGATGACTCAAAGAAGGACGAGGAATCTTCTGATGATGTCTCTGATCCACGCGAACACTTTGCACACAAACAATTGAGTTTGTCTCCAGAAAAACCAAAGAATTTTTCAAGCGAAGAAGATTCAACGGAAGAAGAGTCCGATGATGAGTTTTTCGTTGAGGAAAAGGCCCCAGACGTAAAGATAACACGCTCTCCTCCAAGATCTCCACCTCAGAAACCAGCTTCTCAGAAGAGTTCTCCACAAAGAAAGCCAATTCCTTCAAAGATTTTGGATTCTGATGAAAGCGAAGAAGAAGAAGATAAAAGTGACAAAGGTGAAGTTCCCCGGCCAATTATCTCCTCAAAACCAGCCTCTCCTCTTTCCAAGCGAGAACAAAACAGACCAGAGGAATTAATGCTCAAACCAAAGTCTCCTGAGAGAATTAAACCAACAGAAGATGATTCCGATGAATCTGATGAAGAGTTTTACAACAACATCAAGAAATCTCTTCTCAACAAGCCACAAAACAACAAGAAAGTAGCCGATTCAGATGAAAGTGAAGAAGAAGAAGAGGAGAGTACACAAGATTTCCATGAAGAAGTTCCAACACCTGTTCTTTCTCCACAAGTTTTACAAAGAAATCCTTTCTCTGCAAAAGCTCCACAAACAAAGAAGAAATCCATCTTTGATTTCGAAGAATCAGAAGATTCTGATGAAGAACAGAAAGAATCAGATGAAAGCAGTGAAGAGCCAAAGATAGAGAAGCCAATTCCAATTCCATCTCCAAGACAATCACCTCAGAAACAACAAATTAATGATGACGAAGATGATGACACTCCAAGAATGTTAAGTCCAAAGAGAGGAGTTTTCGGAACAAGTTCATCAGAAGATATAACACTTCCTGAACCTAAACAAGTTCCTTTATCTTTGTTACACTCAAAAGATTCAGATAGTTCTGATTCCGATGAATTACAAAAGCCAAAAGTTTCTTCTCCATCAAGGTCATTCAATACATCACAAAAAGTGACATCTCCTAAATTCACAGCATCAAAGTATCATGATTCCGATGAATCCGAGGAAGAAGATGAAGAAGAAAAGCCAAAAGTTTCTTCTCCATCAAGGTCATTCAATACATCACAAAAAGTGACATCTCCTAAATTCACAGCATCAAAGTATCATGATTCCGATGAATCCGAGGAAGAAGATGAAGAAGAAAAGCCAAATCCTGTTTCATCAAACTCCTTCAAAGTATCTCCAAAAATAACATCTAATTATTATGATTCAATTGAAGAAGAAAAACCAAAAGTTTCTTCTCCATCAAAGTCATTCAATACATCACAAAAAGTGACAACTTCACCAAAGATTTCACCAAAGATATCTGCAACAACACAGAAGATCTATGATGAAGATGAAGATGAAGAGGATTCAGATGATGAAGAAATCAACAGAATCATTTCAACAAAATTGAATTATTCAAAGCAAAATGATAAAGAAGATTCAGATGACCAAAATTATAAGAAGACAACATCTCCAAAGCCAGTTTCTTCACCAAAAGTCTCACCAAAGTTACAAGATTCAGATGATTCAGAAGAAGAAAAACCAAAAGTTTCTCCAAAGTCATCGAATTCTCCACAAAAAGTTTCTCCATCAAAAACAGTTTTTCCAGATTACAGAGCTGAAATGATGAAGATTTTAGAGGAAGAAGATACAGACGAAGACACAGAAGAGGAAGAAGAAAACTACAAACCATACAAAGCAACACCAAGACCTCCACCACGTCCAGTCAAAAACTTCATCATTGATTCCGATGAAAGTGAAGAAGAAGATCAAGAACAAGGAAATCCAAGTCCACAGAGATTCCAAATCAGAACAGAACAATCCAGTGATTCCAATGAAGCTGTCGAATACTCAGCGCCTCCAATGAAAGTCAGCGCTGTAATCAAACACTCGCCAAGAAAAGAATCAGCTCCGATGCCTCAACATAAAAAACAACTTCAGTTCACTTCATCTGAAATTCCGAAACCATCTGGACAGATGTCACCAATGAGACAGAACAAACCAGTGTTAAATGACTCTGATGATGAAGATGACATCGATAAGACAAAGAAGAAATTGCTGGATTTGAATTTAGGACTCGATTCAGATGATTCAAAAATTGAAGAAGAAGAGGAAGAAGAAAAAGCCGAAAACGTTCAAAAAGTGACATACACATCAAAGAGAAATCCAAACTCCAGTTTACCTCGTAATTATGGCGACGAGGACAATGAGTTGCAACCAATCAAGAAACAAGTAAATCACAATACAAACGATGAAGAAGAAACTTCTGATGATGACATTGATCAATACTTAGTTACACCAGCAAATCAAACTTATTCGATGAAGAGTGTTGTACAGAACCTTCCTGATGACTCTGATTCGGAAGAAGAAGAGGAGGAAGACGTAGTTGAGGAAATCAAACCAAAGATTTCTGTAAATATACATCAAAAGCCTCCTCCAGAGCAGGATGACGAAGATGATGATATGGATAGCGATCCAAAACCAACTAGAAAGTCTCCGCCAAAGTTGATTCCGAAATCTGAATCTGATGAAGAAGATGAGTACGAAAACAAGAATACGTCAAAGAAATTGAATCAAGATTTCATTGAGAAATTGAAGAAGTTTGGAATCCAATACAACCTTAGCGAAGATAGTGATGATGATATATAATTTTTATTATTATTTTTAATCTGTTATTTTTTTCATTAAAAAATCAGTCATTTTAACTTTTATTCTTTATTTATTATTCATTAAAGTAAATTAAACAATATGTTGATGAATTTCAGATGATATTTGTTATTTCTGTATCATTCTTTCGATAATAAAAAGTATGCTGAGAATGTTTATCATTTTGATAAAAATTGAATAGTTGTAAACTAAAGTATGCAACGCGTTGCATCACGCCGATAGATTTGATCGAAAATAACAATATGAAATGGCCTGACTCGGAATTCAACCAAAATGAATAAGTCTCATAGATCTGTTACGCAGAAATTATTATATTGATAGGATTTAAAATGATCTAATTACAGGCATTTAACTTTTGATTTCGAGATTATACCTAATTTTTGAGTAAAATATAATGCATAAGTTTCAAATCTCTGTGTGGAATATTTATTTCGGCTAGATATCAATGTAACGAAATTAAATCCAAACGAAATTTCAAATTAACAGTGTGAAACATTCAGTATTTTAGATGTAATGTATAAATACACATTAACCACATGTAAAAATTAAATTGTAAACGACATTCACTGAATTATAATTGTAAACGTGCCCTTTATCTCATTTTCATTAAATCATGGATACAGCTTCTCAATCAGGCAGCATGAGTAACTGGAGTTGCTCACAAGGCAGCCATACAAAGGGAGACCTTCTCCAAATACAAGAAATGAAGCTTCAGAATGAACAGCTTCGTCAAATCATTCATCAACTTCAAACCAACCTTGATACTACAAACGATCAGCTTGCACAGGCTCTTGAAACAGCATCAACGGTTAATGGACTCCATGATGAAATCACCAACCTTAAGCTTCAGCTCCAAAAGGCAACCGAAAACGGTGATAGAACAAGATCTACCCTTAAATCACAGATTATTGATTTAACAAACAGAGCAGAGGAAGAAAGAATCCGCCTTAACTCCCAAATTGAAAAACAATCAAAGGAACTTGCCCGCGCTAAGAAGAGCGCAGCTGATAATGGAAAGGAACGTGATTTACTTGCAGAAGAACTTTCTAATGTTAAGAACGAACTCAAGATCTGCTTAGAAAAGAACAATAAATTAACGAAGATCCAAGCCAAAGGTAAGGATAAGATCCAGAAGCTTAATGAACAGCTTGACCAATTAGCACAGAAGTATGCAGATCTTAACACAGCTCAGGAGCAATTAGCCCTTGAAAATAAGGGCCAATCCGAGAAGATTGCTGCTCTTGAGGAAGAAATCCAAAAGCAGAAGAGCCAAAATGCTTCTCTTACAGATTCCCTCAAGGCAAAGTCCGACGAATGCACAGATTTGCATGCAGCTATTGACCATCTTCAGGAGCAATATAATGTTCAGAAGAATGACTTCGAACAGCTCTCTGATGAACGTGAAAAGCTTTTCACATTAGTCCAGAAGCTTAACAATGCAACAGCTGAATACGAACAAGAGATCGAGTCTCTTAAGGCTGATAACAGCGCATTAGCTGCAAAGGCTAAGAAGGCCACAGCTTTAACAGCTCGTCTCTTCGAAGATAATTTCGATATCAAGGCCATCAAGTATCCATTCGATGAGGAGCTTACAGAACGCATCAACAAGATCCTTGCTTTCGATCACTTCCAGTCTACACAGAAGATCCAGCTCATCATCAACGAATGCGCAAAGGATCTCAACAAACTCCGTGAAGACAACGAAGCGCTCGAAGCTGATAATGCTGAGAAGCTCAATGATTCCGAAGAAATCAGATCCAAGTTCACAGAAACTTACAATCTCCTTCTCTCTATCATGCGCGAGTGGAAGAACCTCGAATGCAACGAACAGAAGATCGATGCTATTGCTTTCTGCACAGCTGATGAAGGATTCCTTAAGTTCCTTGCTGAAGAAGGCTTCAAGCTTGAAAATCTTAACGAATGCTTAAAGTTCCTTGGTCCACTCTTTGTTCCACAAGAATTATTCGAACCAGGAGAGGAATGCTTCGAGAGACGTAAGGCTCTTGTCGACAAGATTGCTGAAGAAGATAAGGATCTTGCCGCACTCATTGCCGCTCTCTTCCTCATCAACGAACGCCTGAAGAAGCAGATCGATGTCCTCGTCGATAGCGCTGACCAGAAGGAGTCAATCAACAACTCCCTCAAGCAGCTCGGAATCGAGAACATCTCTACTGCTCCAGAGCTCTTCGATGCACTTCAGAAGAAGCTCCAGCACCTCAAGGATACACGCAGAGAGATCCACATGGCTCTTGTCGCTGCTAGAAACGAGCTCAACAGCAAGACACAACAGGAAGAGCAGTACAAGAAGCAGATTGAAGATCTCAAGTCTCAGATTACAAATCTCAAGAACGAAAACGAGAACCTCAAGAACTCTGTTGAGCTTTACCAAGACAGAATTCTCAAGGACGAACAAGACAAGATCGACAGAATCAAGAAGACAGTTCCAACAACAACAGAGAAGAAGACAAACCCAATTAAACTCGACACATCTTCTTCTGCATCAGCTTCTGTCATTGAAGCTCCAAAGACTCCATCTGTTGCTTCTATTGCTTCAAGAGATTCATCAGATGAAGTATGCCAGGCAGTCAAGAGCATGCAGAAGGCCCTTCAAGAAAAGGTTGCCGAAAACGAGCAGCTCAGAACAGAACTTGCACAGCTCAAGGAAAATTCACAGGCAGAAATCGAAGAAATGCACAAGAAGCATGAGAAGGCAGAGTTAGTTCTTTACAACCAAGTCCACGAGCTCCAGGATGCCCTTGATGCTACATCAAAGAAGCTTTCACAAACAAGAAAGAAAGCTAAATCTGTTGTTAATGAAATGAAGGCACAGCACGAAAGCGATCTCCAGTGCGCAATGAAGTCATTGAACGACAACCAGGCAGAATCCGCTGCTAAGATCAATGAGTTGCAGGAGAAGGCTGAGAAGGCTTGCGTCCTTACAAAGCAGTTCCAAGAAACAATTGGTCAACTCGATGCAAAGATCAGAGAACTTGATGAAGAAAACATTTCCCTTAGAAGAAATGTTACAGCCGCAGAGAACAAATCCCAGCTTATGCAGGAGAAGTTAGCAAAGGAACAGAAGAGCGCCGCTGCCGCCGCAAATGTCAAGATGTTGAACATCGAGACGCAGCACCAGAAGGAGCTCAAGGAACTTAAACAGAAAGTCGAGCAGGAAAAGCAGAGAGCTATCGATTTCTTCACATCTCATCTCGGTGCTCTTTATGGCATCGTAGATCTCGACTTCGATGAGAATTCCCTCACACGTCTCTTCTCAAGAATCCAGGCTGATCTCAACAAGCTCAAGTTCTTCCAGGAACAAGCCACAAAGCTTTAAGGAAAAAAAAGAATGTTGTTTTCTTGATTAGTTTTTTATAGTTTGTTTCGTTTCTTTATTATTATATTGCTTTTTTACTAAAAAAATTTATGATTTATATTTCTCTTTGTTAAATAGAACTCTAATATAATAGTATTACAATCATTCCTTCAAAGATAATACAATTTTTATTATATTGTGAAATAAAATGATCTAAATACGTACCTGTCATTAAGAGTTTCGTAGAATGAGAATATATTGTGATTAGCATGAGCTAGCTCAAATTAGAGTTTTAATATTCATATATGAGGATTTATCTACAAATCAATTACATTCGATTTTAAATGATTTAGACTTGTATTCTATATTGAAGAATCAAAACATAAAAACAACTTTTTCCGTTTTCTATATTTATTAAATAAGTAAAAACAAACAGCTATTTAGTAGTAACATTCATTAAACTTATTCCATATTCTCTTCTTCCTTCTCAATTTGCTCTAAGATTGAAGCAATTTGATTTTTCAATGAGGTTAAGCGATTTTGGAATTTAACCTTCTTCATTTCCGAAACCGTAAGCATGTGTAATAAAATTTCGCATTCAACTTGTAATTGAGCGTTTTCGCGTTGAAGTTTTGAAATCTCTTGAAGAGTTGGATTTGGATTAGCTGGTTGCTCAGGAAGATTCAAGTTTGTCCAAGAGCCATCCTGCCATCTTAAGTGAACAGGCCCAAAATTGATTTCAATTGGAGTATTTGCATCAGCTCTTCTGTTGATTCCAAAATTCTGTTTTGTAGGATGGAAAAACTTACTAACTTTATTTTGGTGCTCCCATTTTCCAATAGGAGATAAATACTGTTGAGGATTCATTTCTGTTTTATATTTGTCACTTTTTTATAATTAAAAACTTATTTCTAAGCAAATACAAAGCAAGATTACAGTAGATCTGGATAAAAGTCTTGAAAACAAATCAGAAAAACAAATCTAGCATATAAAAACAGCAAATGATAAATTTATCAAAAAGCAACATCTAGAATTAGCTCATTGTAGATAATAATAAATTGTACCGCAGATAATGGAAAGCAAATGAAATAAGTTAAGCTTTCAAACTAAGTATTAAAAAAAAAAAAATACTCTAGAAATTTAAGAATTTGTTGAGGAGCTGTGCGAAACGGATCACACGATGCTTACCGTTTGAGAACCTCGTTTATGCGGTCAAACTGGCGGAGACTAGCCATGCAGCTAGCCACCGTGTAATGACCAAAAATGATTGGGCCAAACCGCTAATTGATATTGAATAGTTTACAAAGAGAATCTCTAAACGGCAACAAAGGTACATTCACTATTTTTGACAAAATTTTAAATTTTCATGGGGTTGTAAATCTTATAATAACTAGATGAATAAGGAATGAATCCCAGTATAATGTGCATCATTATATTAAACACTATATGTAAGGCTAATGATTCTATTAACACTTATGAAGATCTATATTATTTGAGCAGATAAATTTGATAATTTCCAAAACTCTTATATTTCAAAATTAAAGTGTGCGAATGCATTTAAATGAGAGCAAAAAGAGATTGATGCTGTTAAAACTAGGTGTTAATTTGCAATTATTTCGCATCACAAGAACTACCCAGTAAATTCGGCTATCTTTCTTTGCAATTATTCTCCATTATACATATAATATAATGGTTAGGGTTTGAAGAAAAGTTACTAGAGAATTATTGACTTTTGAAATAATGCAGAATTTTACTTGAAGAAATCATTAATTTATGAGTTCCAAATTGCTAAGCATGACGAAGGATCATTAAATTTGCTACAATTAAATACACTTATTGCAGAATTAAGATTTTTGAAATTAAAAGTTTGAAATATTGCCTTTTTGAATAAAAATTTAAATTTTATTATATAATCATGATAATATCTTATAGAAATTAAAAGAAAATATTTTAAACCATTCAAATATTTTGAATGTCTTATCAATTTAAAATATTAAAAGATAGCTTGATTTTATCATCATTAGTTGTTATCAAAGTTTTCTTCTTTTGATGAACAACAGTAAATGATTTGTTAATTACTTGTCTTCCTTTTTCGCAGCAAAATCGAAAGTTATGATGATAATCTTGCTGTCAATTTTGAAACTCTCTGATTTACAAGTAAGCATTCCTTTGGAAAAGCAGTCCTATTCTGTTTTCAAGATATTTTAAAGCCTCCATTTCATACAATGCGCAGATCTATTCGAAATTGCAAGAACTCTCAAGAAAAATGCAGCAGCAAAGAAGATTCCATAGTTTCTAGCATCAAAAATTTACAACCTTAATACAACAGTTAAAGAGAAGCTCGAAAAGAAAATATTTAACCATAAAGCTGGAAACCATTCGATATATACTATTGGATCTAATAAAAAGTTAATTATAACATATTTAACATGCTATTTGTTGACTTTGTTCCATTATATTACCATATATATCTTTTTGAAATCTAAAATATTTTTACGATTTTAACCATGTGTTGTTGAAACCATATATCAATCTTAGCTAAAGTATAGTTTATGAGTCTGTCACCATCTAACGTATGAATTTTCAAAAATGTCAAATATGTTCATTTTTTCTGTAGATTCAGCCATAATTTCACGTTGTTATACTATTCAACTATTATTTAATATTTTTATCGATTTAAATATATGATGAGATGCTTAGTTCTCCTGGAAATCGATTTTTAATCGCAATTTTAACTTTCCAAAAAAAAAATAAAAAATAAAAATCCCTCTCAATTTTCTAAGTTTTATAACTCGCCAAATCTCTAGCCAAATTTTTTTGGCCCGTATAAATATTGTTAGGCACTATATAGGGATGCTATTTATCCTATTTTCATCCCATTTTACTGTTATCGCCTAGTGAATGTACCTTTACGGCAACATCGAGCTATCATATAACACTGGTTGATACACATAATCATTTGCTACAAAATAAATGAGATTGAGGTAGAAAAATTCACTAATGAAGGTTATTCAAGTAAGTTTAATAGAGTTATAGTATTTTTAATACGCCAAGATGATACTTTTACACGGGTACTTAATGAATGACTAGTGCAAATAGAAAGATTTGCATAGAAATGCTAATTTCAAAAATATAATTTCATATCTGGAATGAGATAAGCGTTATTGGATGAGTTACTTCAAATAGAAATGTCAAATCATAACTATTTATCTGAATTAATATTATAAAATGACATTTAATTCCAATGTTTTATGTTAGCGCCAAAATTGTAAAAAAGTTGCGTAAAGTATAGAAATTTTAGCGGGAAAATCTAAACGTATATACTAAAAAAATGTCGTCTCGCGCGATGAAAAATCGCCGCGTTGCGAGCTATAGATTTTCCTACTCGAGTGACGAGGATGATGAAGATGGAGGAGAATGGAAGAAGCAATCTTCATCTTCTTCTTCATCTGATGACGAAACATGGAAGCGTAAAAGTAGAAAGAAAAATTCCGATTTCACATGGGGTGAAAAGCCAAAGCAAACTAGAACAGACAAATCCAAAGGCATCCCTCTTGGTTTAATGGCCTATAATCCCCCAGCAAAATTTGTTACTGACTTTTCACCCGATGATTTAACACATTGCCCAGGAGGCGATCCATGCGAATTCATCGAATTTGAAAAGCTTAAAGATATTGTTTTGAGACCAGAGGAGTACATCAAAAGCAATCATAGAGGTGTAAACACCTTCCTTACCGATTTCAAACCTGACGACCCAGACAAACTTAAATATTTCGGATACGAAGCAGAACTAGTTAAAACAGATCTTAATGAAATTCGTTCACTTACAGATGAGCAGCTTGATGAAGAAATCGAGAAAATTGAAAAGGAAATTAAGAAATACGGAGTTAAGGGCGACTGCACATGCACTGTAATACCAGCATTTGATGAAACTATCAAGCATTCCGCTTCAATTAACTGCGATGTTCGTACATTTCCGTTTGATAAACTTGGTGAAATCACCCAATTCGATGTTATTACAATGGATCCCCCGTGGCTCATTGCTCAGGCTGGAATCACGCGTGGTGTCGCAATTAACTACGATCAGCTTTCAACTGATATTATTGGCCAAATACCATTGCAAAAGATTCAGAAGAATGGCTACATTTTTGTTTGGGTTATTGCATCACAATTGGAAAATGGTATCCAGCTTCTTCAGAACTGGGGATACGAGTTCCTGACCTATCTGAATTGGGTAAAAATCTCCAAGTATGGAAGATACATGCCATCACACGGTTACTATTTGCAGCATAACAAAGAAACGGTGCTTATTGGCCATAAAGGAAAAGATCCAGAGAACATGCGACCTAATAAGTTTAACGACCTTATTATCCAGCAACGTTCTCTTCGTCAAAGCCATAAGCCAATTGAAATATACGAGCTTATCGAAAGAGTATTTCCAAATTCAATGTATTGTGAAATATTTGCTCGTCCTCATAACCTTCGCCAAGGATGGGTATCCGTTGGTCTTGAACTTCCAAATTAATGATATCTCATTTTTTCATATTTAATACATAAAATTAATAAATAATATTGATAAATTTAGATTATTAGAGGTCGGAATTTAATTTGCTTAGATCATAGAATCAATGTACTTTATGTTTCAGGTCAATTAAATGTGAATAATATACATATCCAAAAATATGTTTACTAATATAAATATACAAACAAATTAATAATATATGTCATAATTCCTTCATATTGGTACGCTAAATGGTTGGCTAAATGGATTAGATTCCTTGATTGATATAGCAAAACCAAAACTAGTTGAAAAAACAAGTGCATGTGCAATAGCTTGTAGTATCCTACACATTCCAGTAATAATTATTGAATTACTTTGGTGTTTTAATAGGTATTTTATGCAAGGAGTTTTAAAACCATGATGGCATTCATTTGCAGAATCTATAATAGTTGGTTGGAAGTTGCAACACTGAAATATACGCTGAAATTCTTTAATTTGATCAAGGTTTTGTTTTTTATACCATGTATCTTCTAAAGTTACAAAGTAGTTCATTGGATCTATTGCATAATTAACACCATAGTACATTATTACTATAAAGAAGATAAACGAAATAATGCTTACTATTATAAAACGTAATTTTAAATCTTTGATAATTGATGGATTAAGTAGAATAACTAAAATAATGATGTACGAAGCCAGAGCGAATAGGTCCAGAAATATAATACCGATATTAAATAAATAAATTTTGGAAGAATAAAGGAAATCTATGGAATGTGTAGCGAAAAAAATGGACATAATGATAGAAATTTGACAAATATGTGATATTTTGTTTGTTGCCTCAACTCCATACCTTTGTTTCATTCTAATTATTCGAATAAAGAGCAAAATTGTCACTTTTTGTTTTAATCAAAAGGAATGACTCCTTGGTTCAGCTCAAAGATTTCTTCAAGGCGATAGTAATTTATATCAGTGAACGCGTTAAAAAAGCATTATTGGTAAAAAGTCAGTATATCAATTAGAGTAGGAATATTTTGAGATCAGAGAGATCTTTGCAATCGTGTGTAGTATGAAATAATCAATGACGCAAGCAAAGATACACCGCTAAATTTCGAAGATGATAAATTTTTAGTTTAAAATCTGCAATTCATTGAAAAACATTCACCATATTGATTGTATAATAATATAACTTGATCGCGCTCTTTGATCAGAAGGATTTGAAATGAAAATATTGAAATTAGTAAATATCTAAATAAAATCATAATCATTGGGGAGAAGCTTCCTAAACTTTTTAATCCCATAAATATGGTCATTATCTGGAATAAAGAGTTAAGCGTCATATGTCACTTTTTGTACTAAGGAAACATCGACTTTATGCGTTATGACTTTTCGATGAGGAAACAAGTGTTCACGTATTATAAACTTCCTTATCCCAATAAACCGGCCCTAAACATAATTAATTTTAAGCATTATAATGGTCTCTTTTCTATGATAACCAAATCAATTTGGTTATCATAGAAAAGCACCAAAAACTGGAATAGGAATAGCCGCGTTAAAACAGGAATAGGCAATATGGAAACAAGGGTAGACTCAAACTCATACTCAAGGCAAGACTGATACAAGAATTACAACAAAATTTTACAAAATCTATTATTTATCTCAATTTAATGGCAGGTTTTAGTACCCGAAGAGTTTGCATTCTACTTTTTGCTCTTATTTTACAAAAATATTCTAAAAATTTGTAACTTCTTTTATAATATAATACTTTTTTTCAAATTTACTTTCCAAACGTTAATGTCTTGTTACGGCTATATCTTTGTACGGGGAAATAAAGAAATTTTATTATGCTATTATATTATTTTTTTAAATCAATATCTAATCAATAGTAAGTTAGATTTTTTATTAAAAGAGCAAATAAAGATACGATCGAGCAATAGTTTATTTTAAATCTCAATATTATAAAATAAATGTTCAAAATTTTTAAGTAATAATACTAAATACTTAAATAAGTAAAAGCACACAAGAAAAATATTCACTAACTTAAGAAAAAATCATATATTTAGAAAATTATCCCTTATAATAAGATTAAAAAAAATTAAACTGTTTTCAATCATCATCATCACCAACTCCATAGAACTTGTGTTTGCGATAGATGACACATTTTGCAAGCCATTTGACACCACCAAGATATGACCACAAATCGCTGCCAACATCTCCACCTTGAAGACCTTTGATCAAACCATCAGGAACAATGTAAGTAATTTCATCGTCGAGCATGAACCAAACTCTTCCTTTGTTGACGAAGGCAACGAAATGACCTTGATGATAAGCAATAATGGAATGTATCTTAAATACATACGTTCCATCACTGAGTTGAGTTTTGTAGTTCTTCTTGATCTCAAATTTGTCAAAGAAGACATTTGGATCAGACCAATTCCTCTGAACGTCGACCCAGAGGAATGTTGAGATTTCATTGATATGAGAATCATCTGTGCACATTTGTTTAATTCCTTGATCAATACCTGCTGCACCAAGAGGAATGTGAAGCGAAACCGAATAGAAGCTTTCATCAGGAGTCTCAGTTTGATATTGGAATGTAACGGCAATATCTGGTTTGTTTGCTGATTCCGTAACATCATGTACAATCTTTTGAAATGTGTCATCGGCATCTTGCTGCTGGAAGTATTGCTTGCCGAGTGTTGTGATGAATTGTGAGCATGAAATTGTGTATTCCTTGTGGCGGTAGTGCAACATCTGATCATAAATTTCGGCAAGTGCTTTCACTGGCGTATATTCGACATCTCCCAAATGCTCCATTACATCTTTTCTGAAAGTATTTACGTAGAACAAAACTTGCAAAACGGCATTGACATGGCAGGTAGCTCCCTCATTATGTAATCCTGGAATTGACATTTTTGTTTCGATGTTGTAGATTGCATTTTGTGTTCTTTTAACAAGTATCTTATCAATCTTTTCATATCCAGCTAGTGGAGATGGAATCTTCATTGGAGTTTCTGGAGTTTGGAGATAAAGATCTTTTGGAACACATCTTGGCTTTGGCATTGGGCTTCCTGAACCATTTGGTTCTGGTGTTGCTGCAGCTTCTTTTTCATCTTTTGGAGTGCAAGGAAAATCGCAGTTATCCTTCTCACTGAGAGGTGTGGAATCGATGTGATAGTTATCTAAAGCAAACAATCCTTGAACAATAAGTGGAAGATTGCCTTTTTCACCACGATATCCTATTGCCAAGACACTCCAATTACTTTTATCGCGTGCAAAGCGGCGTTCGACAATTTGGCGATCATGTGCAATCGCATTATTGCGTTTTGTAACTTCTTCGTCATCACCTCTTTGCATAATGACGGCTGTTGGATGGTATTTCTGAATACCGATGTAACCTCTATCTGCAAGAAGTCCTAATGCAACAGATTCAACTCCACGTTGGACATGTAAAAAATCTGAAGCTCCTGATAAATCAAATACTTTCTTATCGTGAACTGAAGCTAAAAAACTTGTATTCATGTGAATTACCTGTCCTAAAGGATTAACAAGAACTTGAACCTTCATACCATTGCAATGGTTTTTAGCATCCCATGAACTTTTACGCTCAGCAAGATCAAGAGGAACGGTAAAAGGAATAGTAGAGCTATCAACTGCAGCAACACATGTTGGAAAGTTATCGAACTCCTTGTCACAGGGAGAATATTGTTTTGGAATGAATTCAGCAATGAAAATTGGGAACATCCTGTTTGTTGTTTTGTTAATGATTTTGCTGAGGTAACTCTGTTTCAAACTAACAATTCCTGACATTTTTTGCAATGGAAGATAAGTGCAATAGTAAGTTAATGTTAGGAATAACGCATCTAATGGATCACAACCGTTTTTCCGACCGCGTCTGGATGAAAACTCATGCTCGCGAACAACATCAACTAAATACAAGAGTTGATCCAAAGAAAAGTTACAAAGGTCTTTGACATTTAAGATTGGGTGTGCCTCAAGGAATTTTTGTAAGCTAAACTTTCTGACAACTTTAAATTCTTCGGCATTAGCTGGTGCTTGATTTTCATCTTCACTTGCGGGCTCTGATTCATCAAGATAAGCTAAGTGCATTTGCATTCTCACGATTTCCTTGGATCGGGTTTTGGACTTCTGGATATCATCCAAGAACTCGGAATCATCCTTGTACTCCATTAATGAAAGTGATATGAACATTTCTTCTAAGAGTTTTCATTCAATTCATGTTTTTAAGAAGTTAGTGAATTAATTTTCATATCTCAGAAATTCGAAAAATAGTTGTTTAACACAAAAATTGATCAAATGCTTCTCTAATTATCTAAATAGCTAAAATTGTAAATTCAAGATATTTGACACAAATTCAATTTTGACGGTTTGAAACAGTGCGTTTATTCTTCCGTTTATTTCTAAAAGCATAGCATTTTTATTAAATATGATTCTAATAATATTTTTGGATTAAACAGATATCTGTGGTCAATTCTATTGATTTTTTTTCCACTCGGAATACATTTTTAAGATATGTAATTTGATCCCACTACTATCAAATGATTAATGCATATAAAAAAAGCAATTACATTTAAAAAAACGAACTATTGAAAAATTGACAGTTGACGGTATAGTTTCAATTTTTTGAATTGATATCGACTATTTTAAAAATGAAACTCTTTTGGAGTTTTTTATGCATCAAAAGGTATTAGTACACACATATATATAAGATCTAGTAATTCGGTTAAGCATTGAAGGTAATTCAAAGGTTTAGATTTTGATATTTGTTTTGTTTGAATACTCTACATGTATATTTAGACTTCATACAAAGTTCCAAAGGTCTATAAACATAGAAAAAATTTAGGATATGGTAATAAATTTGGTTCGTAAAATTGAAAGGAAAATTTTATCTATTCATATATTTAGAACCATCATGTTAAATATATCTATTAATGACTAATATTGCCAAAGGAGAAGGGAAAATTTTATAAAATTTTATCATATTAAGGTATAAAACTATTATTTCCTATATATTTATGAATCAAATAGTAAGATAATCACTCTTTGTTAGACTAAATTAAATGAAAAAAGTCTAAATTGTATGATCGTCTAAACTCAGTATAACCTATACCAAAGCTTATTAATGGCTTATGCAAATATACAGCTGATGTTAGCTTAGTTTTTGACCAAAATACAAAAAAAATTATGAGTACAATATGATCAAATTTTTATAAAAGCAGCCGAAAACAGCATTCAATTGGAATGGTATTATCAATGATAATCATTCAAGACACTTTTATCAAAAAATTTACATAAATCTTTTTCAAAACAGAGTATTTTTGCAAAAATTTCATCGAAAAGATAGCTTTGTCTAATAAAAATGATATGGTACGGAAAATCTATTGAAAATAATCTGAGGAATTTGAAATTCATTAAAAAGTCTTGAAAAAAGTGAATGCATTCATGAATGTCCCATATCCATTTTATCCTAGTTGTTTCATAATTCCATATTGCCGATTCCTATTCTAGTTTTTGGTGCTTTTCTATGATAACCAAATTGATTTGGTTATCATAGAAAAGAGACCATTATAATGCTTAAAATTAATTATGTTTAGGGCCGGTTTATTGGGATAAGGAAGTTTATAATACGTGAACACTTGTTTCCTCATCGAAAAGTCATAACGCATAAAGTCGATGTTTCCTTAGTACAAAAAGTGACATATGACGCTTAACTCTTTATTCCAGATAATGACCATATTTATGGGATTAAAAAGTTTAGGAAGCTTCTCCCCATTAGATGACAGTTAATAGTTGTATTCTAATTTTAATTGGAGATATATGTTTTGAGAAAGTATGAATTTCCTTTTTTGCACAAGGATAAATGGAATACCCCATCTCAGTAGCTGTCGAATTTAGAAAAAGATTGGAGTTTGTGGTTGTCTAAAAGCATAAAATGAAATAAAGACAGTTTACGAATGAAAAACCGTTATAGCAAAAATCACTCTTTATCTAATCTGTATCATATGATGTTATAATTTATCATCTGGCTAAATTAATCGTTTTTATTTTCCGAATTGAGTTGCTCTCAATTATGATTGAATTTTATATTAGACGTTTATTTTGGTTGAATAAATACTATAGTTGATGATTGCGTATGGATGTGTCGATAGAGTTATCCAATTGGTTGTTATCAATATATTTGAGGCGACTTATATAAAATATTGTGAAGATGCTTGAGAAATTGAGAGCCATTGAAAATTTTCATAGTTCCTATCGTCCTCGCCTTCACAAAATATAATTCAGGTCACTTTTGTTCCATGTCCATGAACCAGAACTACCATAGAGCTACACCAAGCCTTCATTACACTAACATCAACCCACAGGTTATTAAAGCAGAATATGCTGTTCGCGGTGAAATCGCTATCCGAGCAGATCATTATGCCAAGAAACTTGCTGCTGGCGAAAGACTTCCATTCAATAGCATTATTGCTTGCAATATTGGTAACCCATTTGCTGTCGGAAAGAAGGCTATCAAATTCCCACGTCAAGTCCTTTCTTGTGTTGAGAACCCAGATCTCCTCCAGAGCAAGGATATTCCAGAAGAAGCACGCGCACGTGCTGCTGAAGTCCTTAAGCACTTCCCAGCCGGTATGGGAGCCTACACCCATTCTCAAGGTTTCGATTTTGTTCGTAATTCTATTGCTGAGTACATTAAGCAGAGAGATGGCGGCGCCCCATCAATGCCAGATAAGATTTTCATCACATCTGGTGCATCTGCTGCCGTCACAGCCATCTTAACAATGATTATTTCTAATCCTAACTGCGGTATCATGATCCCATTCCCACAATACCCACTTTACACCGCAGAAATTGCCCTCAGGAACGGCCGCGTTGTTCCATACTATCTTAAGGAGTCTGCTAACTGGTCTCTTGATATTAACGAACTTAATGAGTCATATTCCATTGCACAGAAGGCAGGTGTCAACATGAAGGCTATTGTCGTTATCAACCCAGGTAACCCAACAGGTTCTGTCCTCACCGCTCAAGAGATGCGCAGTGTTGTTGAGTTTTGCGAGCAAAACAACATCCTTATCATTGCAGATGAAGTTTACCAGTTCAATACATACAACCCGGAGAAACCTTTCATCTCATTCAAGCAGATTGTCACCGAAATGAAGTCTGGCGTCCAGCTCATCTCTCTTAACTCAATCTCCAAGGGATTCATGGGCGAGTGCGGTCACCGTGCCGGCTACATGGAGTTATTCCATATCCCAGAAGATGTCCAAGCCCAATTCTATAAGATGGCTTCAGTCCAACTCTGCTCTAACACTGTTGGTCAGATCATCCTTGATATCATGTGCAGACCACCACAATCAGATGAGTGCAAGAAGCAATACATTGAAGAAAGAGACGGAGAGTTGAACAATCTCAAGGTTAAGAGCCAAAGATTACTTAAATGCATCAACAGCTTACCAGGTTTGAACTGCCAGCCAGCAGATGGTGCAATGTATCTCTTCCCATCCATTCATTTACCACTCAAGGCCTTAGAAGCAGCTAAATCAGTACGTATTAATGGCAAGCATATTGCTCCTGATATGTTCTGGAGTCTTCAGCTCTTGGACGAGACAGGTATCGTCGTCGTTCCAGGTTCTGGTTTCGGCCAAGTTCCAGGAACACACCACTTTAGAACTACATTCCTTCCAGAAGCTGAAGAGATGGATGCTGTCATTGACCGCCTCACCAAGTTCCAGAATCAATTCATGGACAAGTACACATAAGCTTTGACTTATTACGAGTATTAAATTATAGTAATTATATTTTGCTTTTTCATATATTTTTGCATTTTTTTAGCTGGATTATTAGTAGTAGGATATGATGGGTTTAGTGACTTTTTTTGTAAACGTAAGAATTCATACAATATCGAGCGATTTTGTATCATTTTTTTAACATATGAAGTAAAAAATGTATGATTCTTACGGTTTTTATTCTTACGTTTTTGAATAAATCAAGATTTAAAAAATTTTCAAAATTGTAAGACATTTACACTCAGCCCAAACATAATGAAATAAATCATTAAAAAATTAACATTAATTTTAAAATAATTTTTTTTATCTTTTATAAAAGAAGCTATATATAGATGATGTCAGATATTCGGCGATTAATTAAACATTGTTTAAATCCTGAATGGAATCAATGGAGTCATAAACGAGTAAAAGAAATTAGAAATAATTATTTTCATGAATAAAAAATAAACTTTAAAAATTCATGTCTTACATTTTTGAATAATTTATTTTTTTATTTTGTATGAAATGAGTGAATCAAAATTCGTGACTGTAAATCAATTAATGAATAAACTTTCACCAATTCTCACCCAGGTTAAACAAGTAGACGTTTATTTTGATGATTACATACAAAGTTTATTTTATAAAGGTAAGTTTAATATTAAACCTATTGCTTTTGCATTTGATGGTAAATTAATCGAAAATTCAAAAATTTGGGAATTAATTCCGGATATTGAATTTATAACAAATATTAAGGATAAATGGTTTAAACAACAAAACCACCTCACTAAAGTTCTTTGTAGATTAATGATTAAAACTGAGGAAAAAGAATTTAACGGGTTTAAATATCATCCATGTAAAATTTTAGAACTTGGTAACGAAAAACTTCAGAAAAAATTAAACGATAGACTATCAAAAGATAAAGTTGAAAGAGTAAATAAACTCGCTAAAGGTAATGGTAATGATGAAGAAGAATTTGATGAGTTCAACATTGAACTTTAAGAAACTAATGATTATTTGAATTTATGAAATCAATTATTTGATTCATTCTTTCTTCAATCTCTTCTATTCTTTTTGTTAAATCATCTATTTTCATTAATGAGGTGATTCTTGATTGAGGAATAGATTTCAAACTAACCACCCTTTATTTTTGAAATTTTGAATCCATCAACTTTAAACATTTTATTCAATTTACATGTTGTCAATTCTTCAAATAATTTTTTATTATTAGCATAATAGTCATTAAATTCTTCAACAGATGAAAAAATTTTTATTTCAGTAATTGGTTTAACAACGTTTATTTTTTGTTGAACATTTTCACTTTCATTTATTTCTTCCTCCTCTGTTTCATTTATTTTTAAAATCGGTTTCATTTATCATTAAATAAAAATTAGAATATAAGTGATGAAATATATTTTTTTAATTAATATTAAATCAGAAATGGCGGCAGGATTCTTTAAAAAATTATGGGATGGAATTAAGAAAGCTGCGGATTGGGTTCATAAAAAGATTATTAAACCCATTGCAAACTTTTTGGCACCAGTAGCGAAAACGGCAGGAACTATCATAGGTGGAGTATTAGGTACTAAAGCAGGTAATCCGGCGATGGGAGCACAAGCAGGTAACGCAATTGGTGGAATAGCTGAAGGAATACTTAATAAAATAGGGGGTAGATAGTGGAAAAATAAATTATTTTTATCTTAGTATCGGTTGTAGTCTTTGATAAACTTTTTCTCCTTTATTTAAAACTTCTCTTATTGGGGCAGCTTTTGGTGTTATTGATTCAGCAACGTCACTAATTGCTTCTTTATTCTTAAATATCCAATTTGCTCCCTTCTTCAACGTTTCCCAAACTTTACTCGCTCCTCTTTTTACTTTATCCCACAGTTTCTTAAATATACCTGCAGCCATAGTTGATTATTTCATTAAAATTAAAAATTCATTTTCATCTTTTAATTTTGATTTTTTATTTATTAATAAATGACGACTAACTATTTGGTGCCAAACACTAAACCGATTAATGGAAATGTGTTTCATTCATTCGAAAAGATAAATGAAATATTCGCAAAGAATGACGGTAGAAGATATTATAGAGAACTTGAAAGTTCATGCTATGACTCTGATGCTCCATATTTTGATGATAAACAAACTCATTTAAGAATTACAAATCCGGCTCATGATGTGAATCAATTAGGTGACACATATATTAAACGCAAAGTTAAAGCAACTCTAGTTTCAAATAAAGCTTTCACATGTGATGCCGCTTTTAAATGCATGCGTTTATTCGTTGGTTACAAATCATCAAATCAAAGCTTTAAACAATTAGAAGTAGAAACCGAAAGAGGTGATGCCGGTTATCTTCAGATGGATTGCGCCCGTGAATCTTTCGCATTTGCAACATATAAACCAAAATCAGAAAGGAAAGTTAAAAAGTTTGTTCATTCGTTATATAATAATGTTCAAAAATATGATAACTCAGTATGTGGTAAATATATTGACCCTTCAGAAGTTTTCAAGAAAGCAAAGAAGTTGATGTCACTTTTGATATGATTATTCCGGTAAATGATTTGTTAGCATTTCAGGCGTTCGATGATTATCCTAAATCATTTGGTGATATCATTCTTAAATATTATGTTTTCAGGGATACTTTAGTATTTTTTCAGGTTGACCCGTTAAGAGTTGCTGATTTACAAAATTACGTTTATGAAAAGATAACTGATGAAAATTATGAAAAGATTATGAATCATGTTTATAAATATGATCGCAAATTCCAACAAATCGGACTTCCTACCAAATTAATTACAAGCTTAGCCGCTACATCTGCTGAGGCAACAGTTGATGACGTTATTATTTCATGCACAAAGATGGAAGTTTTAGAGGATAAATGCATTACACCAGGATACGGTTTAATTGAAGAATCAGTTAAAGCAATACCACGTTTATTTAGTAAGGAAGATCCATTCATGATTCCAGCTCAACATATTGACGTTCGTTCACTAAATGGAGGTTGCATCACTCCTGAAGGTATTAGCTCAGATTTCTCATACGCTCTTCATAATGTTACAGATGTTGTGTTAACATTTCCGAAGAATGCAATGCAAAGAACGGTTTTAGAAAATCCAATGCTTCGAGGTCTTCAGGTCACTATAGATTCCAGAAACTTCCCCGATCAAGCGATGACCACAGTGGGCGACATATTCTTTACACGTATGCTTCAAGCTTCTGATTTAGATGGAGTGAATGAATGCACAGAAGAATACGAGGACTCATTAACTAGACCACTGAATGCAGATGATGGCACGCCATTAGCTAGAACATGGAAAGACCAAACTTCATTCTTATGCACTATTCCAGTTCAACGTGATGGAGCGGGTATATTCTTTGATGGATTAGAAACTTTCAACTCACAAGTTACAGTACAAGTGAAAGCTTATCCAATCATTCAGGGTGAAAATGACACTTACTGTTCAAAGGTGACAAATCCTCCTCAGGTTTGGTTTACTAGGACTACATATTGGACATGGACACCGGACGAAGGTTTGAAATATCATCCAACAGGTACACCACCACAGTATAGAAGTTCATATGATGAAATATTGATGAATAGAAATGTTTAAAAATTATAAATTTATTTTTGATTAAATGGATTTAAATTCATCCACCCTTATGAAGAATTAGCGGGAGTATATAATACATACGTAGATGATATGATTAATGAAGCATTGAGTGATAATAGAAATGCTCTATCTAAGGAAAAATTAATGAAAATTCCATATTCTGAATGTTACTTAAATTCAATCACTGCAGCAATTGGTAAACAGAATAAAGGTAAAACATTAACGATATTAAAACAAATTATCATTATTGCTAACACTTCCCCCTATTCACATGTGTTAATTTATATCAACCGTTCAGGTTCACCTTCAGATGATACATTTGAATCTTTAAAGCATTTAATCAAAATTCCAATTATTTATTTATCACAAGAAGAAGCAGAAGATTATTTAAAAAACTTTTAATGTATAAAGAATTATATAATACAATCAAGAAGCAAGGATTAGAGGATAAAATTATTGATAAACAACGGGATGAATTTTTGAAACACTTTCTATTTCAAATTTTGATAGAGAATTTTTGCATTCACTCATTTTTCTAGATGATGCAGTGAAATCAAAACTAATAACAAATGAGAAATCATATTTTAATCAGTTATTAACTCAATGTCGACACATTCAGTGTTCATTCTTTATGGCTGTTCAATATTTCAAAGCATTAAGCACAAACATTAAATCAAATCTATCAACACTTTTCATTTTCAGTGGGTTTAGTCGTCAACAGTTGAACGTTATGCTTTATCAAGTGAATTTACCAATGAGCATTAATGAACTTTACACACAATATCAGCAATTAGGTGAACATGGAAAAATAATAGTTGATTTAAATAAAGGAAGTGTTAAATTTGATTAACTTTTTATAATTAATTTTTATTTTTTATTTATAATTAAACATGACAGAAATGGCAAATCTTCTACAGGTTCCATTAAAACAAGGAACAAACAAAAAGGGTGCATATAATAGAACTATGAAAGTTCCTGATGGAATGAAAGAATTAGTTCATATTGTTGCTGGTCTTCAAAAAGATGTTAAACAAATGAGAAACGTTTTAACATTACCAGAAGCTCAAGCATATGCCAAACGTCAAGGTCCAATTGGGAAGCACACGAAGCAGACATTACGGGTCCAAATGGAAAACCTGATGGTATAAATGAAGTTTTCGTTACTGATGTCAAAGGTAATATTAAAGTCATAAATGGTTACAAATTAACTATAACTGATTATCCTAAACGTAAAGCATATAATGAACGTTATCCTATGCAATTTGATGAAAATGGAAAAGCTGTTAAACAATACATTGGAGAAGGTGAAAATGGTCCAATTAATTCATACCGTTATAATCCATATTCTTATTTCAATGAAGAATTAAATGCTATTGAAGAGGGACCGGATGGATTACCACAATATTATAACCAGTTTGATGGTCAATATGCAAATATTAGACCTGAAATTTCAGCTAAGAAATTCTTTAAAGTTGCTTTATTCGATCCAGTTTTCGCAAATGTTAAAGATGAACTTAAACATCAATTCCAACCAATTATAGTAGCAAGAATTGCATCAGGTGCTTTATCTCAAGCATTCAAAGATTTAATTAAGAAACCATTATATCAGCAACGAGGTTTAACTTATGATTTAGTTAAGGAATTAGATAAAAGAAAATTTGAGAAATCAGATGATTATAAGAATGCAATTAATGAATATATTAGGTCTATTAATTACAATGAACCAGCTAAAAATCAACTTCAAGAACAAATACAGGGAATAATAGATTCAAAACTTCCAGCAAAATAAAAGTTTAAATATATTTTTTTATTCGAATATAAATGAGAAGACGTTTCACTAGTCAAAAGAACACTAACGCAAAAGCAGAGATTACGGTTGGTTATAACGTAAATGATGATAAATCACGAATTATTCAAAATGTTAAAGTTAATGTTAGCCCTGAATTAACAAGGTCAGCAACTCAACCAAATTTATTAACTCGTGACTTACCGAAAAGGAGGAGGAGCAAAATAAAGAAGATGGAGACCCAATCATTTTATCTGAACCCGGTAAAGAACCTGTTGAAATTCCCACTTATCCAACATACCCCCACCTCTTTCATCAAACATCGAGAACCCATATAAAATAGACATTAATTCTGAATTAATGAAAATTTACCGTGATATAATAATTAATAATTATGATTCAATAATAAATTTAATTGACCAATCCGGTTTAATTATTTTACCTTATGAATCATTAATTCACATTATCGCCATTCTTTGTGATGTTCAAGATTCAGACGTTAAGATTCAATTTTTCATAGATGATGAGGTTTCATGCTGCGGAACAGTTGCAAAAATAAATCCTATAAAGGATATTAGCACAATTAAGATATCAAAGAACGGAACAACAACTGAACTTCATTTAACATATAATGATATTTATAATAAAATAGTTGATGAATATAAAATATCACTTGAAAAATTCTTTGTTAAGGCTATTTAATATTCAAGCATTAACATTATCGAATAATAATCCTTTGAATCATAATCAATAATAATTGACCTTTCACCAGTTTCTATCGTTTGTTTTATTTCTTTTTGTTCCCCACTATCCGGATCGGTCATTGTAATTGTTTTTGTTATAGTATCAGCTTTATCTTTAACTTCAATCTTTTTTCCATCGGGATATTAAACCAAAATTCCAAAAATTCGATATTGTCAATCTGTTCATATTTTAATCTATCAATTACATTTTTAATACCATCTGAAAATCTTATGAAATGGTCATTATATGGGTTTGATTGAACTAAATTTGAATGAAGTGAAATATAACCTGTTGATGAATATGACACTGACTCATATTTTCTGAAAACACTAAAATTTATAACATGAATGAATTTCTTATTCGTTGAATTTATGAATTCTTGAGGTAATCTTATTCTAGTTTTATTTATCACTGGAAAATAACGCTTTACCATATTTTTAATCGTAATAAAAATGTCAATTATCAATATTATTTCGAATAATACTGTGAATTAAATTTAACAGTTAGCGGAATTTATAATGTTACTCTCGTTTCTGTGAGTGGTAAATTTAATCCCATTCTTTTAGACCCTTCAGATTATATATCATTTATTAAAGATGACCTTGAAAAAACGTATGATATGTATATAAATAATGTGATAGCGAAATGGGATATTAACATGATTTTAAGTTATTTAAATGAATCATTTATCGTATGGTATGAAGAAAATTTTAAATCAAAACCCGATAAACTTTTTGAACTTGATGAAATAAATAACCTTATTAAATTCCCGCTGAAAATTAAATTTTGTACTCCTCATCTTCGTTCATTGTTGGGGATATTAAATTTTGAAAAAGATGTTGGGGATGTTTTGTATTCTGACACTGGTTCCAATTTCATTTTAATCAAATGTGATAAAGTTAATACCCCAATGAGATTTTCACATCAAACATTAGACCCTAACTCTTACCCATCAATACAAAACATTTTATCCATCAACTTAAACACATTTTCTTTATCATATCCGTTTCAATTATCCGGGAATTCATTTATTCTTCATTCAAAAGATTTATCAAATATTAAATTTAGAATAACTGACCTATTTGATTGTGATTTAGAATTTATGAATGAAATATTATGGCAATTTCAAATAGAGAAAATAGCTGATGAGATAACGGATTAAATATTTATTTTTAAATCGTAATAAATGATTAAAAACACAACAGCAACTTAAGGCGCAAAGCGCCCAGGTCCTTCAGACCATTACATACGCCATATATGCATATAATTCAAAGACGGCAGAACAAACGCAAAGGTTGAAATATGGAGATTTGGAGATAGTATTGAAAAATGACCATTTCGAATTCGTTTGCAAAGGTGGTGCAGTGATATCAAATATAAAAGAAATTTTATTTATGAATTCAAAAATTAAAGGAATAACGGATGATATAACATCAATTCCCAGAAGAACAGAGATATTACGCATTAAATGCATTTCCTAAAGTTTTGAAGATTGGAAGATTTAATTTAAATGAGGAATTCATAGAAGGTTTCCTAAACGACATAATGAAGAAGGTGGATAAGGAATATGTGGATAGTGAATTAAATAAGAAGGCAAATTTGGTTTATGTTGATGAAAAAGATAATGAAATTAAAGAAAAGGTTGAATGGTATCATGAATGGACATCGGAGACTTTTAAAGTTAAAGCTGATACAGGATGGGTTTCAGGATGTTTAGACCTTAAAGCAGATAAAACTTATGTTGATGAAAAAGATAATGAAATTAAAGAAAAGGTTGAATGGTATCATGAATGGACATCGGAGACTTTTAAAGTTAAAGCTGATACAGGATGGGTTTCAGGATGTTTAGACCTTAAAGCAGATAAAACTTATGTTGATGAAAATTATGCAAAGAAGTCGGAAGTAAATGATGTGATTACAAGCATGAAAAATGAAATACTTCAAACATTATATCCTGTTGGTTCTATTTATACGTCAATGAACTCAACAAATCCCGCAACAGTTCTGGGTTTTGGTACGTGGAAGCAGATTGTAGACAAATTCTTATACTGTGCTAACCATTCAAAGCAAGCCGGTGGTTCAAAGAAAATTAAAGAAGCAAACCTTCCACCGCACACTCATACAGGAACTACAAACTTTTCTGGCGACCATAGCCACTCATTAAGAGACCACCCATTATACAACTCAGACTATAAAGCTGGCAATGACGTTTTATCTCCATCTTATAACAATTCAGCAAAAAAGACTTTTCGACAAACTGAACCAGGAGGAAATCATGTCCATACTTTCACAACAAATCCAACAGGCTTGGGTAAAGATTACATGCCACCATTTGTGACTATATTCGCATGGTACCGAATGAACTAAATATATTTTATGTCTGTAATTAATTAGGTAATGAAGTAATGGATGAACTGCAGAAATAATTGATAACAAAATTTTATTTTTATATAAATGGATACCCCACAAGCTCAAAATTTACCACGAATCATAACAAGGGAGGAAATGATAAAAATGATGCAAGAACGAATTAAAAACAAAAACCACGAAAACCGAGAAGAACCCAGAAGGGTTCGGCGTCTCGAAGAGACGTTGTCGAAGAGGAATAAAAATTAAATTTGGATTGAGTTTAAAAATTCATCTTTATTAAATTCATCTCTTCCAATCAATTTATTTATTCTATTAAATTCTTTTATTTTTGCTTCACTCAGTTTAAGGATTGAACGGTAAGTTTCTAATTTTTCGATTATTTCTTTCCTCTCTTCATCGTTTTCAGCCCCACCGCATTGCGGCTTCTTTTTGCAATAGCATATTTTTGATTTAATTCTGTTTAGTTTCTTTTTATATTCATTGTCTGGACTCTTGGCTGCTTTGTTGTCACTCATTTCTTACGAAATAAAAAAATTAAATATTATTTAAATATAATGGAGTAATAAAATAAATCGGAATTTCTATTAATTTATTGTCAACTTCAACTAATGCATTGCCGTTAATATATCTAACAAATTCAGCTATTGTGTCAAATCTTCGTCTTCTTTTTGTCATTGATTTATCAGTTTTTCCATAATCGAGATGAATCAAAACTTTATCCCCTTGTTTAAAATTCATGAGCCCCGAATTAATTTGTTCACGTTTAACATCATTCAACCTTTCCATTTGCTTTCTAATATATTCCCATTCTTTTGAAATATCATTTTTCATTTCCACTGGTTTCATGTTTATAGTTCTATGCCATGTATTATTGTAATAATATACTAACTGTTGTATGATGGAGTCATGATTTCCATCCCAGTATATCTGACCGTTAACCCCTAACGCATCTCTAAGAGTTCTCATTACCGCATCAACTATTTTATTATGAAACGTATATGGAGAGGATGAAAAGAAAAAATTAATTTGTGGGAAATAATGAGCCATAGCTGCCTGAAATCCTTTATCACCATCACCCCTGATATTATCTACTCTTTCATGATCTAGTAAGTATTGTATAGCTCTTCTTGTTTCCTGTTCTGTTTTCCCTTTCACTGGAATGCAATATAAATATCTAGTGTTAATGTTAATGGCAAATAAATAAGTAACGTTTCCTTTTGAATATTCCAGATGATCGATTTCGTATGAATATGGATATGGAGCAAATGAAGGGCGACTAAATTTTTCCTTTAACGGTTGAATTTTCGGGTCAATTGGTTTATTTAATATCTTGAAATCCTTTTTAAAATCTTTTTGCTTCTTTAATGTTTGAAATGGATATAATAAAGTGAATGATGAAGGATTAACTGAAGGAGGAGGAGGTACTGTCGTTGGAGGTTTTGGTGTTGCAAGTGGTTTAATTTTATCTGCTTTGATTTTGGATTTCATTCCCCCCTTCATTAATTCTGGATGTATTCTATTCATTTGTTTTAAATATGCTGTATATAAAGGTTTGATATACTTTCCCGCTTCGAGTTTATGTTGAAGGATGAATTCCAAAAGTTGATCTTCATTTAAAAGTCGGGCTGAATATGGTTTAACTAATGAATCATAAATTAAAGCTTGTGCTTCATTTATGGTCTGAAGGACCTGGGCGTTTTGCACCTTTTGTTTTTGTTCCTTTGTTTTTTGCGGCTCATGATTATATAATTTATATAATTCATCAATATCTTCTTCTGTTAATACTTTATTTTTGAAATCTTTCAATTGTTTAAGTTGTGATTTAGTTTTTTCCTTTGTATATTCATTATTTTTAATTTTGTCTTTAATTTTAGAAATTATTTTATCATGATATTTCAAAATTTCATTTTTATAATACGGATAATAATAATCCACATCATCACCCGTTATATTTTTATTATATTTTTGGAGATATGATTTTAATTCATAATAAGTAAGAAAATTTTGATTAAGTACTAAATCATAAATTAAATTTTTTAAATCTGCGCTATTCATTTATATAAAAATAAAATAAGTGTTTTAAGGGTGCCCGCCTCTTTGAATCATAGTATCAAAACCATCATTAACGGTTCCTTTTGTCTCTTCTGTGGCATTTTATTAAAAATAAAATTTTAAATTGTATTAAATAAATGGCATACAACATCCATTTTCACAACATACAGCCTTAGTGTGTGCTCCTGTTAATGCAGTCTTACCGATTGTTAAGCGAGTCATTGACCCGTTTTTAAGTTGTAAATTAATATTCTGACCATCAAATATCACTTTATCATTTATTATATCCAAATAATTTTTAGGTGTTAATTGTTTATTTTGTCGTAAACTAACACCTTTCATTTTTTGTGCAATCTTTTTAAAATCACTTCCATCAATTGAACCGTTGAATGATGTATAACACTTAGGGCATAAAGCAACCATGTTATCACCTTGTTTCTCAATTGCTAAACCAATAATTCTTCTCATGTGCTTTTTCTTCAGCTTTATTCTTTAATTTAGGTTTAAATTTCTCATCAAAACAGAAGAAATCAAATGGCGAATTTGAAAATGTTTTTATCATAAAAATTGTTTATCGGTAACAATTGCTTGAAATGCTTGAGTGTTAGGAAGATTTGGGTCGCCAGCGATTGCCCAATAAGATGAATCAGTATCACCTTCAATGAAATGAAAACGATTAACATTCATGCATTTATACATAAAATCATAAATGAAAACCAAATACCAGTATTTAGCATTATCTAAAGTGAAGAATGCCTCTTGTAAACATGTATCACATCTATAAAATCTATCTTTAAGCATCACTTGATATGTATCTTCACCTATTTCTCTTATGTTTTTAAACTTATTTGACATACATGCAACGCGTGCCTTCTGTGCATTCATTATTTTAGTCTTTGCGTAATTTTGTGTATTCATTGCATCGTAACCATATGATCCATTAAGTGAAATCTTGCAAAATAAACTTTTTCCTTTATTTCCTTCTAATTCAGCCTTTTGTCTTTCGTTCATAAATTGTTCGCAAATTCATTAAAACAAGTGTTTTTAGTAAATGTTAAAATTGATTGAATGTCATCAATGATAAAATGAAATCTGTCTATTAGATACCAAAGATAATAAGAAGAAAATGGTTGATATTGGTTGTGTGTTGATGCTAACTGAGTTAATTTCCTCTGTTTCGGGTCAACCGGTAGATTGTTTGATTTCATGTAATTATACATAAAACTGCCAATTGTTTTTTCATCTGTGATAATATCTAAGTTTCTTATTATCGGTAAAAAGTTTATGTAATCATTAATGTATTTTTCATCAATGTGACCCTTTACTTCAGCCACGAATAAAGTATTTTTCTTCTTAATTATTCCCAGTGCTTTTGCTTTCTTTGTTGCTGTATCACAAATGATAACACCATTCAATCTTCCCGGCATATACATTTTATGGTCGGTATATTGAATGAAATCATGAGGATTAGATGAAAATGATGAAGGATATAATGAATTAAAATCAACACCAACGAAATGAGTCATAATGTTGGTGGTGTCCTCATTTGATACAGTTTTAGTTTCTGGATTATATGCAAGTTTATTAATGTGCGTGATTCCTTTAAGATTTACTCTATGTTGAACATTTGATAAACCACCAGTAATTCCATTACGGAGAATGTGATAAGCTTCAACTGAATCTAAAGTCATTGGTAAATTATTTTTTAATGCATAATTTCTTAAATTGATTCTTAAACGTTGAACATCTTCATCTTTATTTGATTTTACGACATTGCAATAACAACACATTAACTGACAATTTTCTTTGGTATGTGGTTTTTCATTATCGATTCTATCCAATGTTGGTTTATTTGCATATGTAAACGCTTTACCACACATTTTGCATTTAGATGAAAGGATTAAATCGTGATAGTATTGAAAATCATCCATTGAAACATTATTTTTAGTATCCTTTCTGCTTTTTCATCTTGTTTCTTATATGATTCAATTTATATTTCCAATACTTTTTCGTTAATTCAAACTTGATTCTATCTCTTCCTCAGGATATTTTTCATTATGATTAAAGTCTTTATATGCTAAAGCGTAACGAATCATTGAAGCATTCGATGATAAAGAAAGATTATGAAGCGTGTCAATTTTATAAACAAATGTTTCTTCAATAATTTTATCGATTGGGTCAATCATAATTTCAACATCTTTATTGCAATAATGAATAAAATATTCTAATCTATTCTTAAAATTTTTAGCATCATTGAGATATATTTGATAATCACTATCTGATATAGTTTCTTGGGTTAATGCTGAATAAAATGAATCTTTCGTGAATGGTTCCTCTTTATATAATTCTTCTTCGTAATTCTCCATGTGATGAATTGATAAGGGAAAAAGGATTTAACACGTGATTTATTGTTTCCGAAATCTTGAGTGAATTGGTCTAATGTCCCACCCGCTATATAATTTCTGATGTCAATAAATCTCAATTCATATGGAACGTTTGTTTTCTTTACAATGATTTGCTTAAATTGTGAAGATGAACCCAGCATTGATTTTATTTTCCATTTTGCAGTGTTTAAATCACGAAGAATTAAATTTAAATCAAACTTTCCCGAATTAAAACCTATGATATTCACTTTATTGAATTCCTCATCTAGAAGTTCTTTAAATGCTTCCTTCTGTTTTCATTTAATGTATGGGACAAAGTCCCAGCCGTTTGCGACTTCAAAATTCATTGTATTGACTCATATTTGATTCAAAAACTAATGAACAGGTTGAAAATAAAAACTCAATCCAATCAGAAATAAAAGAATCACTCGAAGTTAAGCAAAAATTCCTCGTATATGTTTTATCGTTTAATTTAACCGTTGATGATACCATGAATGGTTTTAAGTAAGCGTTCAAAGTTGCACACTCAGAAAGTTGTAATTCTTCTTTAGTCTCTAATGTTTCAAAGTCAAAAGTAATATAATATCTTGTCAGTTTATAATATTTCTGCAAATTGTGAGCTAATAACCACTGATATATTTGTTTCGTAATATGTGGCGCATATGGTTGCTGTGTCTTTTGCAACTGAACGTCTTGAATTAATCTTCCATTATTTTCTTTACATTTCTCACAATGCTTTAAAAATCTTCTTTGGTTTTTCCTTTCTGGATCATCACGGATAGAATAAACTTCTTCTTTACAATATGGACAAACTTTATAGCCGGTGAGTGCTTCAACGTCTGTTATTCTGTCAGCGTGAAGTTTTCCACATGGACTCTGTGTTAATAAAATATTTACTGTTTCAAATTCTGGATCTATCATTATTGATTCCACTAATGGAAAGTCTACCTTATTTATGTCCACGTCTTCTGGTTGAGGATCACAATAATAGAAATCAATATTAACATTTAACATTCTCGCTAATCTCTCACTTTCTGATGAAATGTCAAACCCTTCATATGCATCTATTGCTTCATTTAAATAGCTTCTACGAGTTTTAGGATTAGCACCATCAGGAATGTTATAGAAGCGTTTAAATAACCTTCTACCTTCTGCTCTAATTTGATTATCATTCATTTTAGCTGTTCCGTTTTTGTTCATTTATGTAAGAATAAAAAATTAAAAAATAAATAAAAATAAAGTTTATTTTTTAAAGCCCATAAAATGAATTAAGAACACATAAATTTTTCATCTGCGACGTGACGAATACATTTTAATTTACTCAAGAATGCGTACCCTGATACATTAAATCTAATTCCTGTCTTATTTAATTTCACAACTTTGAAAAGGAATGTATGAATAGCTATAAAATGATGAGAAGATGTTTTATGGGTTGCTTCCATTTTTTTGAAATAAATGAATAAATATAATGCTTATACGTTTTCATATCTTTTATATTCTTAATAACGAATGGTATAGACCTTTCCACTTCGTCTTCCTTCGGTGCTGTTCTTTCATATGAAACATTATTAGTATCTTCAACAATGAAACCACAATCACACAAAATTTTATATGTTCCAATGGTTTCTTTTGATATTTTATCTAATAAATCAAAAACTTTATCAACACCTGTGCATTTATTTAAATAATAATTTGTGTAAATATCATGATCTTCTTTTTAATCGTATTAGTTGCATATGTCACGTTTTTAAGAGCTTTTTTGAATTTTTCGGAATCTAAAGGTGGTGAAAGTAGGATACAGGGGTATTCTTCATTATCAATAAATTGTAACTTATGTTTACGAATAAATTTAGTACCTTCTTCTGAAAGTGTTTCGTCTATTTCACCATCTAATAAATTTTGTGTTGATTCTGAGACATAATTTTTATATCTTTCTTCATGAGATTTCTGACCTTCTGATTCTGAAGCTGGGATATTCATTAAACCCTCTACTTCATTTTCATTATATTTTTCAACTTCTCTTAATTCCTTAATTTTTTCATCTATTTCATCTCTTATTTTTTTCAGTCTTTCAATTTCATTGTATTCATCATCTTTAATCCGTTCTTCATAATATTCAGGGAAAACATCAGGTTCTTTAGGTTTTTCTTCTTCAGATGTGGGATATAAGAAATTTATAACATCATCTTTATTCATTTTTCCATCATAATCTAAATCATTTAATAACTCCGCGAATTTTTTACAATTTCTTAAATAATATTTATCAACTTCATAACCCACCTCCTCTAATATATCCTTTATTTCCTCGTTTGTGAATCCTAATTTTTTAACGTTGTTAGTTTTGACGGTCATTTCATACAAAATAAAAAAATAAAATAATAAACATAACTAAGTTTTAATTTTTCGTAAGAAGTTTATTTCTAATTTCTTTTACTCGTTTATGAGGTCTTTGATTATGACTCCATTGATTCCATTCAGGATTTAAACAATGTTTAATTAATCGCCGAATATCTGACATCATCTATATATAGCTTCTTTTATAAAAGATAAAAAAAATTATTTTAAAATTAATGTTAATTTTTTAATGATTTATTTCATTATGTTTGGGCTGAGTGTAAATGTCTTACAATTTTGAAAATTTTTTAAATCTTGATTTATTCAAAAACGTAAGAATAAAAACCGTAAGAATCATACATTTTTTACTTCATATGTTAAAAAAAATGATACAAAATCGCTCGATATTGTATGAATTCTTACGTTTACAAAAAAAGTCACTAAACCCATCATATCCTACTACTATTATTTGAGATTTTTTGAAAGCTGTCTAACTGTATTTAACAAGACAACTATCTTTTAAAATTATAAAGCTTCACTAAAATTTAAGCCCAACACATTATTATATAATTATTCGTTGTTTGAAATCTAATTGTTATTAAAATAGCTGTGTTTGAAGGAGTCATATGAATATATTTGATATGTCTTTATTGGTGATTCAAAATAAACATGCAAATAGCAAAATTGAATTTGTCAGGAGAATCATTTTAGTTATTCAGCATCGTAGAAAACATTTAGCATACCCCGAAGAATCCTAAACTCATATTTCAACTTAATATTGATCTGCTTAGTTCTGGGATTATTGGCAAGAAAAAAATATCATAGATTGAATGAATTCCTGAAATATTTATATAAACATCAAGTGTCAATAATAACTAGAACGATCTTAGCTTATTTATTAATAATATTAGTGATATCAAAAAACATCAACTTTATGAATTATATATATTAAATGAACCTAAACAAGGCTGAACTAGATAATCTTTGCTCATACATGGAGAATACTATTAGCTGAGATATTCAAAATCAAATTAATATTCATGACATTTTGTTCAAGACATTGTGCTATAAGATCTTTATACTGTATAGCATATGGTGGCATCATTAAAATAGTAAAATATATATTTACAATTAGATTTCAAAAAGTCCTACTGATAGAGGTATGAATCTCACAGCTTTGTGTGAGTGTGTCTGACACTTGTATAGAGTGGAATATGCGCCGACATATATTATATAATAACATGTAGTTGATAATTATGAAAAAATAGAATTTGATGCGAATGATATTGAAAGTTGTTTTGTAATTTGATATTTTTCTTATATGTGTTAATTAGTAAATGGCTTGTTTGTTGTGATAGTACTGTGAAAAATGAAAGGTATTTTAAATTAAAAAATTGAGATTTTGAGATATCTCTAGAATTAAGAATTTATTATGTATTTGACTTTTATATAACTATGTGTAAAGGATCTCGATGTCTATATGCTTTAAATAAAATTAAATAAAATGAGATAAAAAATTAAAATGGACAAGAAGATATATGGAAATGTAATTTGTATTGTGTTGGTTGTTGGCAAAATGATTTTAATACAGATTTAAGGATTTGGAATGGATTTGAAATTAAATGATTTTAATTCAAGGAGTAATAAGATTTTGAACTGGTTTTTATTTTGTGAATGTAAACTCCTTCCATAGGATATGTATTAGAAAGATCAATGTCAAACTTTTTGAAAGAATTGTTTTTTTGTTGAGCGATTTTCTCATATTTAATAATATATTTAAGTTGGCGTATCTTACGCCCTTCCAAAAATATGTATTAGAAAGATAAATTTTAAACTTTTTGAAAGAATTGTTTTTTTGTTGAGCGATTTTCTCATATTTAATAATATATTTAAGTTGGCGTATCTTACGCCCTTCCAAAAATATGTATTAGAAAGATGACTTATAATTTCATAAATTATTTTGTCCCGACGGTTTGAGCGGTTATCAGAATGGTTGCTTACACAATGCGTCAGCAAAATGTCGGTTGGGGTGCCCTTCTTGGCCTCCTGAGTACTCACCAAGATACCCCCAGCTCCCGCAAAACACCTCCCTTAGGTGCGCATTACCTGACGGCATATTATTTTGCAATTATTTCAAATTTTTTAGATGTCTTTTGTTAAAGTTTGTTAACTAAAGACTTGAAAACAGCTTACCGCTTCAAGCTGCTCTCTTCCCGGTTCCTCTGCCGCAATCTTCTGTTTGATTGTGCGCAAAGCTCTCCTCCTTGTGAACTTTGCCTGACAGATACACCTGGGAGACAGCATTCGACATCTTACCGCTTCAAGCTGCTCTCTTCCCGGTTCCTCTGCCGCAATCTTATGTCTGATTGTGCGCAAAGCTCTCCTCCTTGTGAACCATGGCTGATAGAAAGAACTGAAAGACAGGATAGGAGGAACATGCCGGTTCAAGTTAACTTGCAATATGCTTCTGATTAGTGATTTTAGATGAAAGATTAGCGAAATCGCATTTAATTTGGATAGAAGGATTCAATTTTATGAAGCAGGCTCGTAGAAAATATGCAGGAATAGCACAATCTTTTGCAATCACAACGCGATTGCAAAACTTCGACCGACAAGAGTGTATTGTGCACTCTTGTCGGTCTGCATGTCTCATTCCGGGAGACATTGTCACTGCATGTCTCCCAGAATGAGACAATCTTCCGCATTCATAACTTGAATGCGGAAGTTTGACCGACAAGAGTGTATTGTGCACTCTTGTCGGTCTGCATGTCTCATTCTGGGAGACATTGTCACTGCATGTCTCCCAAATGAGACACTTTCCGCATTCATAACTTGAATGCGGAAGTTTGACCGACAAGAGTGCACAATACACTCTTGTCGATCTAAATGTATCTTACAATCAAAGACACTTTCATACAATCTTTTCGAAGTTAAAAAAAAAATTAATTATTTCTTTCTTTTGTTTATTAAATCGCCTTACTCACGTACTAATCTCTTTTAGAGACTCTATCGAGCTATCCCCACATATAAACCTGTGACAATAATACATATTTACTCTCTTCATATTCTGATCTCATGACACATTATCGCAAAAACTATAATTATACAACACATCTCATAAAGTCTCATTTTAGCCCTATCTAAGCGTTCAAAACCTATTTTCCACACGTAATCTGATTCTTCTGGCTCCGCTGATTCGATTTCTGCTGTCAGATCGTGAAAATATGCATCACATAAAGAGATAAATGCAAATTGCACAACTTAATATATTTTCCTTAAATAAGCTCTTTTTTTTGAAAATTCAATTTTTTCCAAAAATGTATGAATTCAAAAGTTCAGATTATATCTAGTCATTTTCCAACATTAATTTTGTGTTTTAGTTTTTGAGATATTCATTTTATTATACGTATTATTCAGAAAATTAAAAGAATTTGTGAGGGGAAACGGAGGAGATAATAAATATGTAAAGATGGATGAATAGACAATTTGAAAAAAAAAGCAATAATTTTGAGTTGTGTTTATCTCTTTATGTGATGCATATTTTCACGATCTGACAGCAGAAATCGAATCAGCGGAGCCAGAAGAATCAGATTACGTGTGGAAAATAGGTTTTGAACGCTTAGATAGGGCTAAAATGAGACTTTATGAGATGTGTTGTATAATTATAGTTTTTGCGATAATGTGTCATGAGATCAGAATATGAAGAGAGTAAATATGTATTATTGTCACAGGTTTATATGTGGGGATAGCTCGATAGAGTCTCTAAAAGAGATTAGTACGTGAGTAAGGCGATTTAATAAACAAAAGAAAGAAATAATTAAATTTTTTTTTAACTTCGAAAAGATTGTATGAAAGTGTCTTTGATTGTAAGATACATTTAGATCGACAAGAGTGTATTGTGCACTCTTGTCGGTCAAACTTCCGCATTCAAGTTATGAATGCGGAAGATTGTCTCATTCTGGGAGACATGCAGTGACAATGTCTCCCGGAATGAGACATGCAGACCGACAAGAGTGCACAATACACTCTTGTCGGTCAAACTTTGCAGTTTGATTGCGAAGATTGTCTCATTCTGGGAGACATGCAGTGACAATGTCTCCCGGAATGAGACATGCAGACCGACAAGAGTGCACAATACACTCTTGTCGGTCAAACTTCCTAATACAAAATTTGATTCCCTTATTATCTTCTTAACAAAACTTAAGATTTCAATAATACATCATGAAAACATTCATTTACTACATTCACACTGTTATTCCTTTCTATAAATTAACTCATTTAATAGAATCTTGTTTTTATATCTTATTATTTTCTCATAATACTTCTAATTCCTCTATTTCCTCTTCCACATAAAATTTAATTTTGTAATGCTATCATATACACTTAATGTTTTCAAATTTTCAGATTTAAATTTAATCTTTATTTTCATCATCATTTATAATCTTGTTCCTATATAAAGTTATAATAAATTATCGTCAGATTCTAATATTTGATTCTTACTACTCAATTCAATATAATTATGTTAGTCACTCATATTCAGGAGAATAATTTAAAAATCTATAGCTCATATTTTGATAGTTATATATTTAGATGATATATATTGCAATTCCGGTTTCAACACGATCAAATGCCAAACCAAGACAAAATATATATGAATTTTCAAAATATCGATTTACATTAGAATCTATATCTAATTTTATCAATACACAAGTAGGGAATGTTCAATACATCTTTGAGCAACGTGAATAGCACAATTTTATAGGATTATTTGTTGATTATATAAAATATAAGCCAAATCGAATCTGCTGTATAGTACTTTAGTTTATCATTGAATGTTAAATGTGTTCAGATAAATATTTGAGTCAGATATCGCATTTTCTAATTTCAAAATTTATCTCATGAAGTTAGAATTTATTTGATCAGACAACATCATGTTAGTCAAACCAGAGTTCAATGGCGATTCTAAAATGGAACAAATGCTTGTTTTATCAAAATGTTAAAATATTAATCTAAAAAACTTAATATCTAACCAAACCATTCTAGAATTATTATATACGGGTATAGGCAATCTAAATGCACACGGAATTCGGAAAATTAAAAAGAATATTTATGAGATTATTAAATCTTATGTAATTCAATGAAAAGTAGATAATATGAATATCTATAGGCTATATATCAACATATGAGTTTTTGGTTTGACCAATACTATACTAATGTGATCAAATTAATCTGATTTCTTAGATTTTCATTTGAAGCATTTGCAGTAGTAGGGGTACCTTTATATATTAACATATTAAAAAATTGCGCTCCGATTCGCAGTTTCTTCATGATTTTGAGATTGCATTAGATTTCGCGATGCAGAAAAAAATCACTTTAGATTCTCGTCAAACTCTAAGTATAAGCATGTCTCTATATGTAGAAACTGTCTGCGCTATTTATTTCCTGGCTCAAAAAACCACGGTGTCTGTGTGAGGAAAATACCCATTTTAGGACCCTGGGTAGGGGGTCATGAAAATTTTCCAAGAGTTGGAAATATAGGGTAAATTATCAAACAACAGTTATCCAAAGTATTCATATTTATAGGCGTATCATATGGTTATTTTAAAAAATCAACTCAGAATCAAGAACGATCACACTGCGGCTAGGCATCCGAACACACTAGTTCAAATATTAAATAAAACCGCAATTCGATCGGCTACACGATTTGTAAACTTTATAGTCATTTTCGTATGTCGTCATTCGAATATCTCTGCCCAGCTGTTGCTCCATTCTTCTCATACCTTGGTATTGGTATTGCTCTTGCATTCACAGGCATTGGCTCAGGCTACGGCACAGCTAAGTCTGCTATCGGTGTTTTCGCTGCATGCGCAATTCACCCAGAGTTTATCTACAAAGGCCTTCTTCCAGTCGTTATGGCTGGTATTGTCGGTATCTACGGCTTAGTCGCAGCTGTTATCATCAACCCAAAGGTTGCATCAGAGAAATTCCATCTTTTCGATTCATACGCTCACCTTGCCGCTGGTATCTCCGTCGGTCTTTGCGGTCTTGCTTCTGGTATGTGCATTGGTGTTGCTGGTGATGCTGCTTCTCGTGTTATGGCCGAAAAGCCACAACTTCTTATGGGTGCTATGCTCGTTCTCATTTTCGGAGAAGTTCTTGGTCTTTACGGTTTCATTGTTGCTTGTATCCTTTCTAACAAGTCCGACGGCCGTGCTTGCTATCTCGATATTTCCCAATTAAATACTACCAAATAAATAATTTAATCCTATTTCAATATAAATAATAAATTATTAACTTTTTTGAAATTTGATTCTTTTTCCCTTTCTTTCTTCTTTTAGATTTAAACGGCGACAGATCTCTCCCTTTCTCTAATCATTTTTAAACTGATTTCCTTCCACTATTATTCAATGAAAAGCGTTTGTTTGATATTTACTTAATTTATCCATGTCATTAGATGAAAAAAATATATCTCAATAATGAATCTGCATAGAAATTGGACAATATTTGATAAAACGATTATATCTGATGATAATGTTGCTGTTTATGCATAAAAATCAAAAGAAATAAAAATCGAATGAAATTCACGCAACATTATATTAAAAGCTAATGGGAAATTTCATTTTAGAAAATATATATAAAAACAATCTTGTATGACCAGTATAGGTTTATTAAGACAAATTATAATTAAATCACAAAATTAGGATAGAAAATTAGCAACAACGAGATTTCTTATTGGAAGTAGATAAATCTTGTAATCCCTTAGCATCGTTATCGGTAACTTGGTTTGTGTAATTCATTCCTAATTTACCAGCTTGAACAAACATTTCTTCAACACCTTCGCCTGTGATAGATGATGTGAAGAATAATCCGTCAAATTGGTTGGAAAACTTGTCTTCAATAGCCTCATTTGAAAGTGTTTTTTCACTCGCCAAGTCTATTTTATTAACAGCTAAGATTGTTGGAGGCGGTGTTTCACAGGAATTATTGACTAATTCTTTCCATAAGTCTAAGGACTCGAACGAGTCATTATCTGTAATTGATGCACAAATGATGGCGCAAGCAGCAGAACGTGTGTAAAGGGGAGTAAGGGCTTGGAATTGCTCTTGGCCGGCTGTATCCCAAATAAAAAGGTCAACATTTTTCTTTTCGATTTCGATTGTCTTTTTCTGATGATTTGCGCCAACTGTCGGTGTAATTGATTTATTGTGTGAGCCTGTAATCCATCTATTTACCAGAGATGTTTTGCCTGCTCCTGAGTTGCCAAGAACTACGATCTTGAGAGCAACGCGTTCCGGGTTCGACATTTGAAATTTTTTTATTGTGAGAAACAAAAAATAATAATAGTAATAATATAAGTGATGTATAGATAAAAAAATATAAAAAATATCAATTAATTTTTTTGAACTACTCGTGTCACTTTTGCGGTATTAGATCCGAATTTGTTCTTAACCTGTTAACACTCTTTAATTTTTTAAACAATTTTTCTCATAAAATTAACTCAAAAAGTGAGCCAATTTCAGCTCGGAAATCTAATACCTCATTTGCAGGCTAGTATAATTTTAAAATATATTAAGGATACACTTATGACTGGGTTACCTGACCTTAAATTTTTTTTAATGATTCTTGTCAGAAATTTGAATCAATGTCGGATGGGCGTAACTATGCCCTTAAAAAATGATGTGAAAAAGTATGAAATATAATATTAGTTTTATTCAATTACTGGGCGTGAGCAAAGGTTAATCACCATATTAGAGAGGAATACGGAATTAGGTCGATGAAGTATAAAGTCATTTGCAGTTTTAGGAATATGAGGAATAGTGATGTTTTCAATAGTAATGTATTGAAGAACATCAATCGTTGTGAGATCGGAAATACCTGTTTTATTATCATAGTGAACGTAAACAGATTTTCCACCAAAAAAAATTCTTTAGATGAATATGTTAAAATTGTTCGATGTGTAACATATAAATGAAAAATTAGATTTAACAATAAAAGTTCGTGGAATAGAGATATTTTTTGGAGTTGCAATTCCATTAAAAGAGTGTGAAAATGGAATTGGTATTTGTGATATTTATTAATGATGTGCAAGATGAAAATGCATTAGAGCTGATGTAGCTTATTATTATGGGAATCATGATGTTTGTTAATATATTGCAACCTGAAAACGCTGAGTTTCCAATATATATCTAAATTTACACATGAAATGAATGCTGCCACTCCGACTTCTGTTTCATTTTCTGGTAAAATTACTGATTTTAGGTTATAATTTTCTTCAAAGCAGGAAGGACCTATTCCTGAAATGTTGGGTGGAAGTTAAAGAGTTTCTAAATTTGCAGAATATATGAAAGTAAATTCATTTATATATGGAAGTTTAGTGCAACTACTGAGATTTGTTTTTGATGTTCCACTAAAGAACATGAATTCAAAACTGTAAACTTCACTATTTTCTTCGAAACTAAATGATGCGATTGAATTTCTGTATTGATATAAGGCAGATTGTGAAACGTCTTTATGAGATATTTGTTTGACTTTACTAGGGATAATAAATTTAAAAATACACATTCTGAGTTTCGAAAGGGAATAAATTTATTAAAATACAATAAATAAGAGAAAAAATAAAGGAATATAAAAAAAGAAACTTAGATCTTGTGTGCATCAACTTCTTTGTTAAGTTCTTCAACGTAATTAGGCGAATAGAATCTAACAGCTTGATCTGGATAGCAATCATTAATTGCATCAATCAACTTCTTCAAGTTTGGATCATTGTCAGCTTGTAACAATTGTACAGATCGGAATCCTCCAGAAGATACAAATGGAGCTCTTACCTTTGGATTCTTCGAGAGAAGATTTGAAATTCTTTCGAGAACGTGGCACAAAATTTCACCTTCTGATGTAGTAATGAGTGGTTCGAGTGCAGTAATATCTTCGCAGTTCTTAATGATGTCAACCATTGCTTCCTTCACTGCAGCTCTGAGTTCTTCATCGCCATCAGGATCATTCATCGCTTGGAAGAGCAAAGAAAGAGCATTCATTGATGAGATCTTGAGTGATGTTTGTGCATTGTGTTTGCCAAGCATTCCAACTGTTCTTGCTGCAACTGCTTTGCACTCTGCACTCTTTGAGGAAACGAAAACACCAAGGCAAGCACGTCCTGCACCTGCTTCAAGTAGAGATAAAGCAAGGGATGGTGAGAATGAAGCAATGGCACCAACAGCTTTGACGGCTGGAATCATGTCTGTCTTTGATGACCTGATGTATTCAACAAGGGATTGGCAACCTCCGAAACCGACAACACCTTGAGCAAGTTCTTGTGTGTGCTTGACAATCTCAAGAACGAGCTTAGCAGCGGCTACTCTGAGGTCTGCATCGGCATCTGTGAAGCATGTCAAAGCTGATGGGAAAATCTTTTCTTCTACAACAAGTTCGGCTGTATCTACGGAATGTGTGGCGATATTTGCGAGTGCTAAGCATGCTTGTGTCTTTAATTTGGAGTCATTTGTTGTAGAAAGGAGAGATGCGATTGTTGGAATTGCTTTGGCTTCAATACAGGCTTGAGCAAGCTGTGGAGTATGTCGAGAGATTGAGCCAATAGCAGAAATTGATGTGCGACGAAGTGTATTCTCTGCGCGATTGATGGATTTGATGAGAGGAGCAAGAGCGCCTGCTTCAACGACTTCCTGAGCGAGATTACTATCATGTGCTGCAATTGCTTTGATTGATGATGATGCAGCCTCGCAAACTACGTTAGATTCTGACTTGAGACATTCAACAAGTGGTTTCAAGCAGCCTCCTGCAACAACTTTTGTAGCGAGCTTTTGGGAGTGCTTGGAAACAGAACGAATGACTTGGCATAAGTTCTTCTGGTAGCGTTCATCCTTAGAATTTAAGCCATTGACAATTTCTGGGAGCATTCCGGTAGTAATAATCTTCTCTGAGTTCTTTTCACTTACATTGGCAAGACGGCTAATAGCAAGAGCAGACATTTGTTGAATACTTGGAACGTTATCAAGTAATAATGGTCTTAATAGTGATAAAACATTTAATTCAATTAAAGTATTGATATTATCTGGTTTCATTGCTGCTTCAGATACCATAGATACGAAATCATGCCTGGCTTTCTTATAGGCATCGAAATCTCTAATGAGTTGTTTACTCATTTTTTGCTGAAAAAAACGTTTTCTATCGTATTCCCCCTATTTATGTTGTTTATTAATTTTTCCCTGTAAGTTATCAAATCTTCTCAATTATTACCATATTATACGGATAATTAATAAATTATTATAATAAATATCATTATTTCATAGAACTATCTATTATATGTGTTAATTTACACTTTGGTTTATCATATGGATGAATACAAAGATGGAGAAGATTCATCAAAATCTAAAGCTAAATTTGAGGAAGAAGAGACAGACAGTAGTGATGATTTAGCAAGTTTGGAAGACATTAATGCTGAATTTGATCAGATTCTCTCTGCTTTTCAAAATAATCATAAAGAAATTATTTATTTTATGCTTATTACTTTACAGAAATACCTTTATAGCTACTCAAAAGCAGAAGAATTTCTTGATATCCAATCAGATAGAATAGAACTAATAATTAACATCATCAATTCGACTATAAATCATAAAGTCATAGTAATTTCTACGCAGATTTTCTACTTATTTGTTGAAATATTGCCACAAGAACAAATAATTCCATACTTTTCGGATTTTTTACAAATATTAAAATTAAAAATAGACGAGTTGCAATTAATAAGTAAAGCCCCTGCCATGTTTGACTTAATATACCAATTTTATGAAAACAAAAATACAACAAATATCGCAATTGATGAAATTAATCTCGAATATTTACTTCACTTAACAGAAAACATTAATGATATGCCATCATATCAGTTTAATGGATGCATGATATACTTACTCTCCAGGAAAAAAGATGAAAGCTTTTCAAATTTGATATTTCAATATATTGGGCGATATCTTCCTATGTTACATGATGAACATAACTACCATAAGACTGTTTCAACATTCCTTCAAATAATTTCCATTGCAATAATTACAAAACTGTTATCATGTCAACAAATTATTGAATTAGACGTACCCAATTCAATAGTTTTGCTTCTTGGATCTGAACGTCGTAGATTTGTTGATTTGGCAGCCAAGATTATCGGATATTTAGCCAAAATCCAGATATTTACTGATGTTTCTCTTGAGTTAATATTTGATATTATTGATCATTTTAATTCTGCTGATCTTACAGCTGATTTGATATGGATGATGAGTAACTTACTTGAAAACGAGCAGTTTCGAGGCCAATTACTGAATAACGAAGCGCTTGTAAGGATTTGCATGCTATTTCATAACTCTTGTTTCAATGTTAGAAAAGAAATTGGTTTATTACTTATACATCTTGTTGATTACATTTCTGATTCATCATTACTGAAAGAAAATGATATATTGGAGATTCTTCTTGAACTTATTGCAGGAAATGAGGAGAGAATAGTTTGGTCTGGTGTCCTTTGTCTTCCAAAGATAATTAGCATATTTAAAGGGGAAGAAAGAGTTGAATTTCTTAACTTTCTAAAAGAAAGTCTCTCTGATTCTATTGACAATCTTGAAGAGAGAGATTTCGATGAAGAATACCAAAATTCATTAGATATTATTTTTGCTGCAGTAGACAGTCTAGAATAGGAATAATCACTTTGATTAACAATGATATTTTCATTAATGTGTGTTCATAAATCATAATTTAATTCATTATTAAGATAAGAAGATGTCTCAGATTGATTCCTCTGTAAGATTCGCTTGTCTTGAACATTCTATGAAACAAATTGTTCCAAAGTCTCAACGTCCATCAGACATTATGTATTAATAAAATCATGTTAACTTCTTAATTGTATTTTTTTATTTTATTTTTACTGAACGAGGGAACGGTATAGGAATGCTTAATTTCATGCCTATCTGATGTTTCCATTAGATTCATACAAGTGATAAATGAATCATAGGATAGTTTTTTTTTCGCGAATGAGTTAATAATTTATTGCGAATAAATTATTCAGACAGAATGTAGAAATAAGAAACCTTTTCATTTTCTTAATTGGCGTTTGAATTCACCCATGTGCAGAATTGTTTTATTTGTCATATTTCGATACAAAAAAAAAATTACTGAAGTAATCAGTTTAATTCCTCATTCACCTAGAATTTACAGATAATATCATGAATATTAGCTTAATAAATTTTACATTTTTCTTAATATATTTTTTTTTCATTCTTTTTTATTAGGCAAGATAAGCTTTTTATTTGAAATTTACATATCTATGGCATGATTGTGTATGGGTGCAAGGAATAACATTAATCACTTCGGTCGAAAGAGTGTCTCTAAGTGGTCGGTTAGAACCCTTAAAAATTTTAATGTTTGATCAAGGCATTCACCCAAATAAATTCAGTGAATTGCGAGACATCTATAAATATCACATCGACGCATACATTACTTTGTATCAGTTGAAAACGGAAAAGGAAGAAGATTTAAACTCGATTTACAAAATGATCAAAACAGAATTGATTGATTCAAAGGAATATCTCCCTAAAAATATTATAAGAGATATTTTAAATATCAATCGGTATAATAATCGCTATACAAAGTCATATTTATTTCTTGCCAAACTCATTTCTGATGAATATCATCTCAAAGAGATCAAAAATATTCCAACTATTTCTAACTTCTTGTTTTATAAAGAATATGGAATTAAATTAAACAAATCTGATGATTTTGAAAAAATTAAATCAGATAATCTCGATATTCATATAGAAAATACAATTTTCAAAGCAATTATGAATAATGACTTTGAAGAATTCATCATATTCACGGAAAGAGATGAATTTGATGAAGGTCAAAAACTTAAAAGCAGTTTATATCCATATTCTAAAGAAGGATATTCACTACTTGAATTATGTTGTTACCATGGTGCAGTTGATTGTTTCAAGCTATTAAGAACAAAATTTTATTCAGAAATTACTCAAACATGTTTTCATTTTTCATTTTTAGGATGAAATCAAGAGATCATGAGTGAATGTTTGAAATATCAAAAGCCAAATAAAGATTGCATGATATATGCAATTATTTCACACAACATTGATTTTGTTACTTTCTTAATGAACGAATACAATATCCAGATCGATTTAGATTATTGCGGAATCTATAATAATCTTGAATCATTTTTAGTTTATTTCGATCAAACTAATGATATTAACCAATGCTTTGTTTATTCAATAATGTTTAATGTTCCATCCCTTTTCGAATATTTCCTTTCACATGGTGCAAATATCAATGATAAAAACAAATATGGACGAACTGCTCTTCATATTGCAGCATCTGATAATAGTAAAGAAACTGCCGAAGTTCTTATATCACATGGTGCAAATATCAATGAAAAAGATGAAAATGGACGAACTGCTCTTCATATTGCATCAGATTATAATAGAAAAGAAACTGCCGAAGTTCTTATATCACATGGTGCAAATATCAATGAAAATGATGAAAATGGAAACGCCGCTCTTCATATTGCATCAGAATATAATAGTAAAGAAACTGCCGAAGTTCTTATATCACATGGTGCAAATATCAATGAAAAAGATGAAAATGGACGAACTGCTCTTCATATTGCATCAGATTATAATAGAAAAGAAACTGCCGAAGTTCTTATATCACATGGTGCAAATATCAATGAAAATGATGAAAATGGAAACGCCGCTCTTCATATTGCATCAGAATATAATAGTAAAGAAACTGCCGAAGTTCTTATATCACATGGTGCAAATATCAATGAAAAAGATGAAAATGGACGAACTGCTCTTCATATTGCATCAGATTATAATAGAAAAGAAACTGCCGAACTTCTTATTTCACATTGTGCAAAAAAATAATATTTCCACATCAGATTACTCTCTTTCTCTGATATATTTTACATGATAGTAATGATTGATGAAGAAACGTTTTTGGGTAAAAAATTTATTATTAATAATTTCAAATTCATATTTTTGCTTTAAAAAATTATTCCTGGTTCTATTTTAGATTCCTAGATAATTGGATTTTTAATTTCTAAAGGAATTGCTTGCTCAAAGGTGAACAATATTGATATAAATTCAATGAGTTCTCTCGAAAATATTCACCTTTTAATATTCAATACCATTGTCCATCTTTTGTCCAAGTAAAATAATGCCGCAAGGGCAGGGAAGACCAAAAAAATCGAAATGAGCGAGTGGGATTTTGATATAGCTCATTAAATGAAAATTATGAGATAGCATTGTGGGTTTTCATTCACCCATAAGTGTCACACTTTTACATAGCATTTCTGTCAAATATCTTAACGTAAATACACATGCAACCCCAGGAAAATAATTGAGAATATTTTACATAGAGTTTGCATGCAAATGTCATGTAAAACTCTCAAAAGAGTGATCCTTATGTCAATAGGAAAACTCATCCAAGTTATTATCCTAGGTATAGGAAAACTAGCATTTAGGTAGCACGAACATATGAGTTGTATTTATTTTTGGAGAAAACTCCAAAAGATAAAGTTCTGATTTGCTAAAGCGAACAAATATAACAGAAATAAGTGGCTGAAAAGGCGCATCATTTAACATGGTAAATAAGTGTTGGTTTGGACGAATGTTTCTAAATTTGTAGAGTAAATATAATATGATGTAATTAATTGAATGATTATAAAACTGGAGAGTTTTATATATATATATATCCAACCATTCAAATTTTTTGGGTCCGTTTTTTTCTATCAAATCATAATCCCAAAATAATTTGAAGGGTGTGATATAGCGAATATATATTGTTTATATATATATAAATTAGATACTTCTCTAAGTATATTGATTCATGATTATCTACAATTCGAGTTTAACATGTGAATGTGGTTATATTAATGAATATAAGAATGTTTTCTTTGTATATTATTTGTTTAGTAAAGCTTATTTATATACATAGTTATAAAATGGTTCATTCACGTATATAACAGCCTATAAATGTGGAATCAAGTTCGCATAGTTTACTTTGAAATGTTTACGCGGAATGATTAATAAACTCAAATTTATTGTCACTTTTAGAATTCTGAAAGATCATCATTGATAGCTTGTATGAAGAATAATCCGGATGGTTTAGCTAATCCAACCGCGAGAAAACTTCGTATTAATGTTAGAGCAAATAATATTTCAAAAAATCAAGAACAAATTTCGAATATTGATTCTTTAGCAGCTGGTTTTAGGGATGAAGATGTCTTATTTGACAACCCTGCAAATGAAAGCCCACCAATTAATCTAAATCAGAGAATGCTATCGTCTGGTATTTTTATCCCTCCTCCATTAACTGATTCTCTTGCAAATTTTGGTCCTTTGGGAGCTGAAAATGATAAATTAGATCAATTTAATATGGATTTTCATATTGATTACAATGCAACTGAAATGCCGAAGCCTATTTTAGAAAACGAAGAAGAACCACCAGCCAATGGAAGAAGGCCGTCATTAATTTTAAATCCTTCAAACTTCAACAGTTCTTCGAATTTTCAAGGATTTAAATTTCAAGAAGACCTCAATGATTCTTCGTCAGAAGACTCTGTAAATGCTCCTTTCGATGCTGGAAGTGACTCAGAAAGTACTCAAACTTCTTCTCAAGTTCCTGGCTCAAAACAGCCCATTATACCTCCGGAATTACATACTCCTCCGTCGAATTCGTTATTCCGTCTTCCACGAGGAGATAGTTCTTCTATGTTTGATTTAACGAAATCTTCAACAAGACATCGGAAAAAGCGAAGGAAAACAGCTAAAGATGAACCTAAAGAATCAAATGATGTTGAATTGCAATCTATGGAAAATTACGATTACGAAGCTGCTTCTTTGAGCTTATTTGGAAAATCTTTGAAAAATTTACAAGAAAAAGCAGAAATTCCTGTTCAAGAAACCAAACCTGAATCATTTGATTCTTCTCAGTCGAAATCTGAGCAAGAAAATGCTTCAGATTCCGAAATTTCGAATTCCAACCAAGAATATTACGAATATACAAATTCTGACAATATTTTAGAAGCCCAGCTACCAGATGTTGTTGAACCAATTGAAGAAGATGACTTTGCTCCTTTCGATAACCATAATATTTCTACAACTTCAGATAGTGAGAAATATGATGCAAAAGATGTTGATAATGAAGAACCCAATGATCAGCAAGATTGGACTACATTCAGACTTCCGTCTATTCCTGTGGCTGACAATTCCTCGTTTGATATTGAATTAGATACGGTATATTCAATCTCCAAGCTTCTATACGAAGTTAAAAAATGTAAATAGTGTTTGTTATTTATGCGTTTATATATGATATTATTTTATTTTTCCGATAAAATTTCAAAGCAAGCAAAAATAATTTCTTATCAAAGCCAAGAGAATGATATCCTAATTTGGTTTCACCAGTTAACAAAGATATGTTAATGTATGGGCTAGTTTCAAGCATCTTGTGATTCAGTTAAAATTTGATGATGCAAGATATACATATATTATGCGATATTTAGTTTGTAATTTAGGCAAACTGCATGATGATAAGATAAAAACTTTGTTTTCCATTATAATCTAATTCCAACAGAAACCTTACCAAAGAACTCTAGTTTAACAACCAGAAACAGCAAGCTTAAGGAACTCAAATCAAAATTTAACCTCAGAATTAATAGATATTAAAAATATAAAAAATGGCCAGTAAAAAAAAGTAAAATATTTCATAGAAGTAGTATGTCAAGCTAGACTACTTGGTATCTTCATATTGATTTATTGCAAAACAAGCCAATTTTGAACAATAATATGAAAAAGAACAATCTACTGATTGATTTCTTTATTGGCCAATACCGCCGATGATGACGTTGTTAATTGGATAAGCAATGACCTTGAAGATGAAGCCAACAGAGCCGAGAATAAGGAAACCAACGGCAGATGCAGAAGCGGAATCCTTAAGGACCTTTGTAGATGGGAGTGTGCAGCGCTTGAGAACCTTGACGCAGGACTTGACGAAGTTTGTGGCTGGGGCAGCAACAATGTCGAGGGCTTCCATTCACTTTTTTGGTCGCTTCACTGTCAGAAATCAGCAAATGACTGGCAAAATACTCTTTCTCTGGATTTAGACCATAACCTTGTATCCCATAATGTATTGTAAGGTATTTCATGTATTTAACGAAAGGTTTTCATATTATATCGTAAATTTTTCATGATTTCGATTCCATATTACAAATTTACTTGGATTTGTATAGCCAACAAGAGGAAAAATTATAAATCACACTAAATATTACTTAATAAATATGTAATTGGTCGCATTTACCATTGAAAAAATTTGTAATATCAAATATAAGCTAATAATATGTATTAACATCAAAAAATACATATGAATTCATGATGTACTAGAGAAAGTTATGATAAATAATAGATTCTTACATCTTTATTTCGAATAATTTGAATAAAATTATAAAAAAATCAAATGAATTTATACTTATCATATTGATAAAAACCAATATTTTATAATATATCACAAAAATATATAATATACAAAACAAAATAATAAAAAAATTACAAAAAAATTAAAATTAAAACGATTCGAACAAATGTGGATGTAATGCGCAGAACTTTTCAGCCTCTTCTCTTGACATTTCACCCTTCTTCATTGAAATTCTGACCATTATAGTTTTAATTTGGTCGGGAACTCCAATTGGTGGTCCGCAGTACATAATTACGCAGTTTGGATCCTTCCAGCTCTCCCATACCTCATCCATCCTGTCCATTAATGCAGAAGTAACGTACGGATTTGTTGTTCCTTCCCTTGAATACGCTACAAACAAATTTTGTAAACATTTATTTTCCACAAAATTGTTGAGAACATCATCCAAGTAAGGATACGTTCCTTTGTTTCTGCATCCGAAGAAAAGGGAAGCGCTTCCGATGTTCAGCTTGTCCTCGTATATCAATGCTTGTCTATGTTGCAACATTGACATCATTGGAGCAATTCCGCAACCGATAGCTACCATAATTATTGGAGTATCGACGTTCTTGGGGTAATAGAAGATTCCGTGTTGGGTCTTCAATGCGATTTTGGACATTTCTGGGATACGTTTGAGATATGAGGTACAAAGACCGTTTCTCGAGTTACCATCTCCGAATATTCTGTCGCTTATGATCAGATCTATCACGGAAGAGTTTGTCGGTGCACTGGCGATGCAATATAACCTCGGCCAAATATGAGGAATACAAGACATGAGAATATCGAGCGGCGGCTTGCAATGCCTGGAATACTCCAGAATAAATTCCGATATCGATATGTCCTTTACGAACTCGTCAAATAATCTTGAATCGCTTGGATTCAAAAGCCGATCGAGACGTTCGACAGCAAACTGATCGTCGCAAAACTGCCGAAACGCTCTCAAAAGATTACGGCTCGGAATTCCATTCAAATCGAGATATTGCGAGAAAAGTTGTTTCATCGTAACTCTCGGCGGAATTATGTTGTATCCTTCTGGCATTGACGATTCTACAGTGATTATATCATCGGGATCGAGTTTGAGTTCATCCAAAACCGCTTTTACTGCATCTTCATCATTTTCAGGGAGAATTCCGACCAAATCGCCTGTTTGATAGATAACTCCAGGTGGAAGCTTGATCTGGTACTTGTGCATCTTTGGTTCGAAGCCTTCTGGCGTAATTACTTGAGATGTAACTAAAATTCCGTATTCGTAACCTAATGGTTGTTCTTTCTCCTTATGTATTATATCATCTGGGTTCTTTGATACCTTTACTGTGTAGTTTGTACTGATTGCGAGGTCTGGCATCTTAAATCCGAGCATTGTTCCGCATTTTGCAGCCCAAAGTTCAAATAAACACTCTCCGTGGTCAGGAGATGATGAATCGAGTTCGACCATCTCTATTAATCTCTTTGATTTGTGCTGAACGAAGAGTTTATCCAGTTGATGACCGCAAAAACAGTATTTCTGGTAGTCTTTCGATCCCAATGCGCAGATTCCGTATGACAGATGTGATAAATCTTCATTTGAGTCACTCAGCATCTCTACAAACTTCTGTGCGTTGTTTGGAAATTCGCCATCTCCAAAAGTGGAACAGAAAATGATGATTTGTGATGACTTCTGTAATGTCTGCATCGTAACCATGTTCAATTGTACTGGTAATGTGTTGAAATAAGAAGCAAAGATTCTTGCAAGGCGAGAAGCTGTTCCTGATGAAGATCCGAACGCTACAATAGGTAGAGATGTAATGTTGCGCTTCATTTCGAGGAATGGAGTGTCTTTCTTTGAAAATGTTGTATGAAGTAAATTATTATTGGAATCTCCGACAGAAGCACTGAATAATTTGTTGTAAATGAGCTTGATATCATCCATGTGCTTCTGTGGGAACTGATAAGGAAGCTCTTTCTCGATTAATGCGTTTGTTTCCTGAATTTCGGCGGTTTTTCGGGACATTTTTGGCTGGCCACCACCGTAGAAGCATCCGCCTGGGCAGGCAAGTACTTCAATGTAATCGTATTCGTGGAATTTTCCTGATTCGATGAAATCTCTTGCATCAGCGATAGAATTGCAGACGGCAGCTCTAACAGTACGATTTCCGATAGTTACTGATGATGTTCTGATCATCTTGAAGTCGTGTAAGTGTTCAAAGTTGAAATTATTTAATTCTTCGTTATTATATTTCTGGTGAAGGTAGCAGAGCGTTGGTTCTGTAATATTTTGGCAGATCTTGCTATCTAGAGGCGTTGCTGAGTTATCGGCGAGTATATTGTCGAATTTTGAATCCATTACGTCATCAAACTTTATATCGAAGGTATTCATCAATTCCAAGAACTCGTTTGCTGTTATTACAGCATCTACCATACCATTAAGTGACTCTCTCTTGATTTCGTCCTTTGCAGCGGTACATGGTAATAATGAAACGACAAAAACCTTCATAGGATCGATATTCTTGAGGTTTGAGAAGCAGTTCTTGATAAGGCTGCCTGTAATGATATGAGGGCTCATCGTTGTCGATAAATTTTCTGTAAGATCCGGGAAAATTTTCTCGATAAAGTTGACCCACGAAGGGCAGGAGCTCGTAATCATTGGTAGTTTCTCTCTCTTTTCAAGTCTTTGCATTAATTCTGTGGCGTCTTCGATGATAGAAACGTCTGTTCCGAATTTTTGGTCGAAAACGTATCTAAATCCCATAATTCTTGCTGCTCCGATGATTTTTTCGACTGATACTTGGTTCGTCAAGTATTTGGAGTGTGTGTCAGAATTAATTTTAACAAAAGGAGAAATTTGTAAAATCATCGTTTTTCCGGACGATATAGCCTTGATCAATTGAGGTACCGATGAGTTATGAATCAGGGCGTCTGTTGGGCAGACTGTAGTGCACATTCCGCACTGTATACAATCATTATCGTTTAATGAGTGAGATTCTTCATCAAGAGCACCTATGCATTGAATATCACTGCATGCTCTAACGCATCGACCACAATTAACGCAAAGAGAAGGATCAAAAGAGAGTGCATGAGTTTTTTCGGCTTTGCGACCTCTGGTTGGCTTCTTATTAGTTAAGTATTTGTATATTTCTTCTATTTCGGGTGTTAATGGCATCAAAGACATATCATTGAATTGTGAAAGAGCATCTAACGCTTTTTTCTTGACATCTGGTGTATTCGTCGTAATTTCCATGTTATTTACTAATTTCGTTGAACATGCTAGTGTGTAGTTATTCCCTGCTGTTTTTACAACGCAGAGTCTACATTTTCCTTGTGGTGGGATATCTGGATGTGCGCAAAGTTTTGGAATATAAATGCCAAGTGATTCTGCAGCATCCATAACTGTCGAACCCTTTGGTAAACAAACTTCAGTACCATTCACTTTTGCGCAAATCATTTTGGAAAGAAAAAAAAAGCTCTTGAAAAAAAAATTGAGAATATAAATAAATAAAAAAAATATTCATAAAGAAAACAATATGAGCATTTAATCATATGTAATTTTTTTCTTGGTGATTGAAAAAATAATTAATAAACTTTGAACTTCAGTCATTATATGATTATTTGTGATTGTCATATAATTTACATCACATATTGAAAAGGTGACAGAGCATAGCGGCAAGGATTTGAGTGTTAACGGGACGGCTTATTTCAAAATTTGAGATAATTCAATTATTGAAATATTTCTTTACATTTTGAGTGTGTAGATCGGGTTTTCCTTTAAAAATAAAACCGCACAGCTTTCAATCGGAAATTTGACCATTAGTTGGACATTTAAAGACTTATTATATACGTTAATTTTTTAAAGTTTCACAATTTGAAAAAAATCAATGAATGACCTAATTAGAATTAAATTATTAAGAACCGAGAATTTGTTGTTTTAGACATGAATAACAATATTCTCTTGATTTACAATTTTGAAACTCATTCGCACGTCAATCTTATTGATAAAAAGCAAATCAAATTTATTATTTTCATTGTTTTATTTGTATTCAATATGAATTTTATGATTTGAGATCATTTTTAATTTATTGATTCATAGGCAATGCAATCAAAATCTTATCAATAATTTTTAATATCATTGTGATTGGATTCTAGAACTCAATGTGTTTACAAACTTCTAAACCAAATATTGAACTTCAAAGTAATCAAATCAAAAAAAATTAGTAAACAGAAATGTATAAGCAATTTATGTTTTTGTTTCCGCATATCCCATGAGAAGTATATGACAATACTATGTGTGTCTATGCTTATATTCGACAATTACCTAAAACAATTATTCAAAAATTAGTAACTCGGCTCACATAAATGGTAACATACCATCAGTAACGTAAATTAAATTAATTACTGAAAGAGAATGTTATAATCTCAAATATTTGTAGTGATTATATAATTTCATTAAATTTAGGATTTCAATTCTATTGTATAAGGTATGCGATGTTAGGCTCGATAAATTTGAAAGAAGTATGTGCAAAAAAAATAAATTAAGAATGAATAAATATTCCATTAAGAGTTAGTTTACTTGATAGTAAAACTTAATGGATGCTAATCTAATTGTGTAGTTTTATCATATGGGATATCGGTCAGATTTAAGTATGAAGATACAAATATAAAACGAATAGTTGAAAATATGCAGATGGATACATTGTATCATTGGTTGTTTTTGATCGTTGACTGAGTATTTCATATGAATTTTTTGGAAAGAATTGGTTTGTGGATATTATCTTTACCAGTAATAAAAAAATTGTTACAACGTATAGGTCATCTGGTAAAAATCTTTTTGAGATATAACGTAGGTATTCTTTTTAAAATTTAATGGTATTTGTGTAGTTATATCCCCTTTGTTCGTTGATATAGTTTAATTTTTATTCGAATGTAAATATCCTAGCTATGTACCTTGATATTTTCAACTATAGCTCTAAAGTAAACTGGTCAATAAACACGCTTGAATAGCGGAACTATCTCATCAAAATGAAAAATGAATTTGGACGGTGTAATTATATATACTTTAGCATGTTATTGCAAAGTTTTCAATAACGATTGCTAATACTAAAAAAAAATTATATTCAAAAAATCAAAAATATATATTTTCTCTAGTTTCATAGTATATTTCATAATAATAAAAATAATAATTTAAATTACACGATTTATATAGTGTAAATATTGATTATTTCATGAAATAATATCGAATTAATTAAAAAATTAAAATGAAAATTTCAAAAATATTTTGAAAAGTATATTTATCATACCGAGATCTACAAAATTACACCTGATTTTTAGGAAGATGTAAAATTTTTGGAAAATTATGAAGCTTGTAATCTATTGGGGGACTCTAAGAATTCAAGAATAACCCATTTTTGAGTTGAATTTCCATAATCTTGATTTACTTTCAGTGATATTTCAAAAAATGATTATGTCAGTCTTTTCAATCATTATCATCACTCTAGTGATAAACAAATTTTAACTGTAATTCTTTTTCGATGTTATCAATCTCAATTATTTTTTCATTAAATCAATTTTTAACCAAAATTCCACATTAAGAATAGTATATAGTCTATTGTATGAGTTATGGCATTATGAAAACATGAGGCAAATGAGATACTTCCCCGTATTGCAATTTTGCATAAGATATCAATCACTATATTAAATTTTGCCCTAATCGATCCAGAAAAATCATTTTGTGAATCGAGTTATATGTTTCTACCATATTTTTTGATGTGCTATTAATCTGTAATTTTAAAACAGGATAATTTTTCGAAAGCTATTATTGATTTTCCAAGACATCTTGATTTATCACTTTTCCGGTTGTTCTGATTTTGGAAATTTTTATTGACAATTTTCGTTTCTCACTGTTACAAAAATAATGTAAAATTCTATTAATTATCGACTAATCATACAATATATTTTAACTAAAACAATTTTTTTCATTCATGAATAAATACAACAAAAAGATATACAAATAACGCTTATTCTGGAGGCCACAAAACAGGTGGTAAAGGTGATCTACTCATCTGCAACATAGATAAAGGTTTCGGCGGAGTTTTTCCGTGAGGAATTAAAACATTTCTTCTACTGAGTGGCTTTTTAAGCAAGCCGAATGTATTACTACCTACTATTGATGATCCGAACGCTGGAGAATCTGTAGAATTCTTCCTGCTAATTCTGAAAGAACCAGATGAACCTTGAACTGTCTGAACTCCACAGGCTGATGCTACAGAAGGTACTCCTTGGTTTTCGAACTCATCTTTTAGTAGTGATTTCAGTTGAGGTATAGACAATCGTTCGCTTGGATTTTTATTTATGCAACCCGTAATTATTGATTGTAAAATTTTAGAGGTCTGCGGAGGAAAAGGAATTGAATTCATATTGAGGTACATTGAAATTACTGTGTTCATAGTTTCGTAATCATATCCTGTTAATAAAGTATATAAAGTCACTCCTAAGCTATAAATATCTGCCTTCATAGGATCGTACGGGATAGTATCACTAACTTCTGGTGCAACAAAAATTTTAGTGCCGACGTAACTACAACATTTGTTTTGCTTAACGGTGTGGGATAATCCAAAATCAGCTAATTTAGGGTTACCAAACTTGTTAATTAGGATATTTGCCGGCTTAATATCCATATGTGCTATATTTCTTTTGTGTAGATATTCCAAAGCTGATAATAACTGATAATAAAACTTTAATAAAGTTTTGTGATTCATTGCACCTTTATCTCGTATGTAATCTGAGAGATTGCCACCAGTACATTCTTCTAATATTAAGTAATGAAGTCCGGGGGATTGGAAATAAGTATAGCATTGTATAATATTTGGATGAAACAGCTGAGAAAGAAATTCTAATTCGGAATTGAATTCATTTTCTCTGGGGATAATTTTGCATACGAAGAAATCTTGATATTGTAAACTAAAAACACGGAAACATGAAGAACTTGCACCACCACCAATCCACTCGCATAAGTTATAGCCATGATTCGCTAAGCATTGCGTAATTTCAGCATCTAAATCATTCGAGGGATCACTTTCTTCGATCATTTATAAATTATTCTTTTACAACTTTTGAATTATTACTCAAAACCGTCGGGAAGTATATAAATTAATAAAATAAAGGTTGATTATTTTTACAATCCTCACTGAACGCAGCATAATTTACAACATTAGATTAAGACGATATTGTGTAAAATTTTGAGTAAGATATATTCATGGATTTTAAGAGCCATAAGAATTTGTGGAACATTATATTTTGAAATATCAGGTTTTCTTAGAAACCCACATTTACTGTCAAAATTTGAAAAATGCAAATGTCTGAGGAGCTTCTCCTCATATACGGGAAGAAGCTAAACGTCGATGATATGGATACCCAGATGGAAGTTTTCTTTTTCGTTCCAAATTTTATTTCAAACGCAGCAAATTTGGGATGGTTTTTAGAAAATCTCCATTCGTTCAAACATCAATATACTAGAGAAGTCTCCTTGGGCTATATAACACACTTTATTCACGGATCTTGGAATATGATTAATCCTAATTTACATGATGATATAATCGCTGAATTTTTCATTAAAATCTTTGAAGATCCAAATTTCATGCAGCCTAGCTTTCTCACAAAGACATATGACACTCAAGCAGACCTAGTACATCAATTTTACCCAGAAATTCTTCCGAATATATTTAATGAAATCGTTAAATCACCTAAAAATCATTTATATGGATTTCTATCGGCATGGAAATACTCGCTATACTCAAATTCATCCGTTTTTGTTCGAAATAACGATGCAATTTTACAAAAAATGTTGGAAGATGGATCCCAAATGTTACTAGTTGAAACAGTTATCAAAGATCTTGAATCAGGTATTGATGGATCTTCGAAAGCTTTTTCAACACTCGTTGAATGGATTGATTCTTCAGTTTTAGGTTGCCTGTCAATATTAGGTGATATCATGGCCTTGTTCCAAATACCAGAAGCTACAGATTCAGCTATAATGTCATTGACAAATTACATGAAAAGACCAGATTCTCTAGATGCAATCGTAGATTTCGTAAATTCATCACAAATTGCGACAATTCTTGGAGAAATACTTACGTCAGATTGCTCAGAACTCAAAATGATGCATATCTGCGAACTTATTAACGTAATGGTTACTCCTATCGTAGAAACAGACGAAGCAGAGCAATTTTTGGAAATAGCTAAACTTTTATTTCTCCAAAATGTCAAAATTTCCAATTTGATTACGGATTTTATCCGTTTATTTGCAAAATCTCATCCGGATTACGTCGACGTGATAGCGAATGCAACATTGGAGAAGTTATTAGAGATCATACAAAGCGACAGACCAGATAAAGACCTTGAAATGCAGTCTCCTTTGAAACTTTTGAAGTCTTTATCATTAACTACATCAAATCTACAGCAAGAGTTCATAACTCTCTCGAGTGGAATATCACCATCCGAAAATATTGATGGATGCGCCGCACTTCTTGCTTGTTTGACGGATATTGTTCCAAATGAACCCGAAATCGTGGCAATGTTCAATGGTTTGTTAGAAATTGAATCGAATATAGAATCACCATATGTCATCGCTTTAGGATGCTATGCGAAAATGGCGATTCCTTTCATAAGAAAACCAGAGAACATTGATTTTACGTTACAGCTGTTCGAGAAGTGCGCGCAAACTGTAATAATGCTTGAAGAAGCCAATGCTACGCACATTGACGACTATTTATTTAAGGTAATTTCAATAGTTTGCAAATTATACCCTCAAGGTGTTTTTAACATCGAGAACTTTGAACAAATTATCTTTGCTTTTGTTATATCAGGTCGTGCAGTTCTTTTAGATGCTGCAAGATCTGTTTCTAATCAACTTCCTCCAGATTCAAGAGTAATTGTTTTTTCTGCATGCGCAAACCACTTCGCTGAGATATTCTCTGATCTCACAAAGCTCCAAAATGACAGTATAACCCCGATTTTTGACTTCATTGCTGGTATGAATTTGTCAGATTGCGACCAATCGGTCTACAAATTACTTGCCAACTTTATTTCGGCGGTAAAAGAGATTCCTGACCAGAACAAGCTTTATCTCTCCTCATACGCTAAAGCTGCCGTTCATGTTTTAGGAACAGATGGTTTTCCTCTTTTCTGGGACATGCTTGGTATGATTGACTGGGAAGTTTTTGCATCTATTGCTGATGCGGCAGTCTCGTTGTCCAACCAGGATGATATAAAAACAATTGGACATTTGATCATCTCAAAATTAACAACAGTTCCAACAGGTAATGAATCACCAATCCACAGCTCAGACAACCAGGATATGTACAAGCAGTTCCATATTTCTGCATCTCTTTTCTTTATAAAAAGTAATTGTTTCCACTTACTCGAAGAAGACGATCAGAAGGCAATAATATGTCTTTTCTCAGATGTTGTTTCGAGATATGTCGCCGATTACTCCGTAATCTCCGAAATTATTACTTTTGAAAATTCCATTTTAACTCCAGAGAACTACGATTTAATGGTTGTTTCATCAGCAACTGTTGCTCGTATCATATCACCTGAACCGAAGGAAGCAGACGAAAGAGAAATGGCCGCAGACCTTCTCAGAAAGTATTTTGCATTTTCAAGGCATTTGGCATTGATTGACAGACAGTTGTTTGTTGATGGAGCATCTGGTGCATGCCAGGGATCATCTAGTTGCCAGCCAAAGAGACAGGAATACGCAGAAATAGCTTGTATCGAAGATGAAAACGAGTTCAACACAAGAGTTGAACAATTTATTAGCGAAGCAATGGAAACATTTGTTTTAGGTCTTGAAGAGGAACAAGAACCTGAAATTGCGGAATAGAATTGAATTTTTTTATATATAATTTTTAATTTTGTTTTTTTAAATCAATAATTTAGTATTATATTCTCTTCCTTTTTTAGTTTATTAGTAAATTATTAGATAGATTGCAGAAGAGGGAATCAATGTCCTTTATCGATTTTTCTTCGAAAATCATTGACCGAAATATTGAATAAAATGAACTAATTTTCTCATTTGAATGCTGCAAATATAGAATCAGATGGTCATATTAGCCTATTTGACCTAATATGCTGTCTTGACTTTAATTCGAATTTTTGACAACTGGCGTGAAGCTTCATTGAAAATTAACCATAAACATCTGAATTGAAGGCCATATCATAGGGGCGTAAGGGCACCCTTAAGCATCAAGATATATTTACTTAAATATTAAGAGTGGAGGCATCTCAAAAAACAGTGAGAAAAAATGAGAGGTGATATAAGTAAAAATCGTTTTATGTATAAATTCTAATGGGAAATTAAGCTGAAATGTTTTATATTTCTAATGAAATTTATATATAAAAGAACATTATATTTTTGCACCATGTGAAATAAGAATTTCAGCTATCTCTTTACTATTAGTTTCTACTGCAATATGAAGAGCGATTTTTCCATCATTATCTTTTTCATTGATATTTGCACCATGTGAAATAAGAAGTTCAGCGGTTTCTTTACTGTTTTTCAATGCTGCAATATGAAGAGCGGTTTTTCCATCATTATCTTTTTCATTGATATTTGCACCATGTGAAATAAGAAGTTCAGCTATCTCTTTACTATAATGACGTGCTGAATAGTGAAGAGTGGTTTTTCCATTTTTATCTTTTTCATTGATATTTGCACCATGTGAAATAAGAAGTTCAACGGTTTCTTTACTACTCCAACGTGCTGCTTTATGAAGAGCGGTTTTTCCATCTTCATCTTTTTCATTGATATTTGCACCATGCGAAATAAGAAGTTCGGCGGTTTCTTTATTATCATTACGTGGTGCGTAATGAAGAGCAGTTTTTCCATTTTTATCTTTTTCATTAATATTTGCACCATGTGAAATAAGAAGTTCGGCTATTTCTTTACTATATTTATGCCATGCTGCATTATGAAGAGCGGTTTTTCCATCATTATCTTTTTCATTGATATTTGCACCATGTGAAATAAGAAGTTTGGCTGTTTCTTTACTATTTTTAAGTGCTGCATTCTGAAGAGCGGTTTTTCCACATTTATCTTTTTCATTAATATTTGCACCATGTGAAATAAGTAGTTTGATGATTTCGTTACTATTATTTTCTATTGCGTAATGAAGAGCGGTTTTTTCATCAATATCTTTTTCATTGATATTTGCACCATGTGAAATAAGAAGTTCGGCTATTTCTTTACTATATTTATGCCATGCTGCATTATGAAGAGCGGTTTTTCCATCATTATCTTTTTCATTGATATTTGCACCATGTGAAATAAGAAGTTTGGCTGTTTCTTTACTATTTTTAAGTGCTGCATTCTGAAGAGCGGTTTTTCCACATTTATCTTTTTCATTAATATTTGCACCATGTGAAATAAGTAGTTTGATGATTTCGTTACTATTATTTTCTATTGCGTAATGAAGAGCGGTTTTTTCATCAATATCTTTTTCATTGATATTTGCACCATGTGAAATAAGAAGTTTGGCTGTTTCTTTACTATTAAAAAGTGCTGCATAATGAAGAGCAGTTTTTCTCTCATCATCTTTTTCATTGATATTTGCACCATGTGAAATAAGAAGTTTGGCTATTTCTTTACTATTATTTTCTATTGCGTAATGAAGAGCGGTTTTTTCATCAATATCTTTTTCATTGATATTTGCACCATGTGAAATAAGAAGTTTAGCTGTTTCTTTACTATTAAAAAGTGCTGCATAATGAAGAGCAGTTTTTCTCTCATCATCTTTTTCATTGATATTTGCACCATGTGAAATAAGAAGTTCAGCGGTTTCTTTACTGTTTTTCAATGCTGCAATATGAAGAGCGGTTTTTCCATCATTATCTTTTTCATTGATATTTGCACCATGTGAAATAAGAAGTTCAGCTATCTCTTTACTATAATGACGTGCTGAATAGTGAAGAGTGGTTTTTCCATTTTTATCTTTTTCATTGATATTTGCACCATGTGAAAGGAAGTATTCCAAAAGGGATGGAATATTAAATTTCGGAGATTTAATGAAGCATTTGCTAATATCATTAGTTTGATCGAAATAAACTAAAAATGATTCAAGATTACAATACTTTTCACAACAATATAAATCAATCTATATATTGTATTCATTCTTCAAGAATGTAACAAAATCAATGTTATGTGAAATAATTGCATAATCCATGCAATTTTCATCTGGTTTTTGATATTTCAAACATTCACTCATGATCTCTGGATTTCCTCCTAAAAATGAAAAATGAAGACATTTTTGAGTAATTTCTGAACTAAATTTTGTTCTTAATAACTTGAAACAATCAACTGCTCCATGGTAACAACATAATTCAAGCAATGAATATCCTTCGGAAGAATATGGATATAATTCGCTATACAGTCTTTGATCTTTATCAAATCCATCTCTTTCCGTGAATTGGTTGAATTTTTCAAAGTCATTATTCATAATTGCTTTGTAAATTGTATTTTCTATATGAATATCGAGATTATCTGATTTAATTTTTTTCAAAATCATCAGATTTGTCTAATTTAATTCCATATTCTTTATAAAACAAGAAGTTAGAAATACATTCAACATGGTTGACTTCTTCCACATGATAATCATCAGATATGAGTTTGACAAGAGATAAATATGACTTTGTATAGCGGTTATTAAACGGAATGATAAATAATATGTCTTCAATAATCTTTTTGGATGAGTATTTCTTTGAATCAATCAATTCTGTTTTGATCTGTTTGTAAATGTCTTTTAATTCTTCTTCTCTTTCCGTTTTCAGCTGATACAACGCATTATATGAATCAATGTAGTGTTTACAGATACTTCGAAGTTCGCTGAAATTATTTGGATGAATGTCTTTTTCGGACATTAATAATTTTGAAAAGGTGACATTTGTATTTTAAGATACAAATTTCTTTTAAACTCATTATAAGAAAAAAATATTATGTTTGATATGCGGAAATCAATGATCACAAAGATTCCGGAAATAATTTCGGATCAAAATTCGGATACTTTTCACACTTTTTCAATTTGCGTATTCAATTTTCAGAGACTTTCAAAACAACAATGTAAAAAAATATTGAAAAAGTGTATAAAGTTTGCAAAATATATTACACGAAGTCTCAATTTCTGTGTAATATATTTATGATATAATTTAGCATATTCTGAGGCAAATTGAATGAGTGAAGCGGTTTTTCAATTAGACTCATGAATTATGAATTTTAATTAAATTCATAGATGTGAAATGACACAATGTCTAAAGCAATAAAATTTTCATCCAGACGATTATATTCGAACAAAACTATATAAGTCTGTCTAGACTTTTCAATACTCGATTTTAAGGTTCCGTTAAAATCGATCTAATCATTGAAAGCCATGACAGACTTTCATATTTCTTCGGACTATTTCAGAGAATTGTACTCAGGCTCAATTCTCTGAAATGTCCGGACAAATTTGCTAAATATCTTTTAAACTCATTAGAAAAAAACAAATATTATGTTAGACAGGCCGAAATAAATGATCAAAAAGATTTCGGAAATAAATTCGGATCAAATTTCGGATCTAATTTATGAATTTTAATTAAATTCGTATATGTGAAATAACACAATATCTAAAGCAATAAGATTTTCATTCAAATGCTGTTCTATCTGAGAATTACACTTTTCCGACATTTTTAGGTCGCTTCGCGCCCCTGACAAAACGCCGGAAAAGTGTAAATTTTTACAACTTACTTCAAGGAAATTATTGTATTTGAGGTATCGATGAACACGGCAAGAATCATAATGCTGATGTTCATTTGCTTTGCGAAAAAATAAAAATAACAATCACAGATGTTTTCGAAACCACTAAAACCTTAAATGTTTATATATATATATAAAGTACTCACAAAATCTAGATTGAGAGGCGGTCAATGACTTTTGAGGGGAAATTAACGCATGGAATTTAATATTATTTAGGTTGATATTCTTGCTTATTATTTCAGAAAAAAATCTTAAAAATTTCAATTTGAAAATTGAAAGCAATTCAAAAAAATTGCTCACATGTAAATTTTAATATCCTATGCATAATTTCATATTTTGAACATTTTATATTTTTGTTTAAAACTTAAAATTTTGCGAATTTAATATAATTTATAAAATATAATACGTATATATATTTAAAATACACTAAATTTAATTGTTAATTGACGTTTTTGGGAATGAATTTTATCAAAACATGCCTGAATCCGAAAATTTGAAAGAACGAATTACACAATCTAAGGGTTTCGTTTTGCGAAAAAAACGTACAATACGCAATTTCGCTAAAAAAACATTTAGCTAGCAATTTCGACATTTGATTCCACTCAAGACGTCACTTTTTTAATTTTGCGGTATCATATTTTTGGAAAATCTTTATGAATATTATATAAAAAGTCTCTTTAATATCTATATTTCATATTTTTATCGATTTTTAAAGTTTTTGCGAAAAGTATTCAATTATTTTTGCTATTTGGTCGGGTAAATGTCAGATTTGCGACATTTTCTGATATGATATTCAGATTCTACGTTGATAATAATGCATATAGAACCCTCTTGCTATTGTGTCAAAATTGCGAAACCGATAGCAAAAATATCTCGCAATATCAAAATTGAGATATTGAGTGAATTATGCATTATAGAGATTAAAAATCTGATTTGTGAAAACATCTCATCAGTTTCTAGCTAATTCAAAAATCTTTACTATCTTATTCGATTAAAATGAAAAGGGAATAGTTTCATTATGCTTTAAATGACAGCCTTATAATATAATCATAGTTTTCGCTCAATATGCAGCATTTTTTTTTCGAAATCTATGGTCAATATCCTAAATACTGATTGCTTTGCATTCATATCTCTTACATTTTCTATACCCACATCACTATTCATTGCTATTCCTATCTTTTTCATTTTTGTTTGTTTCTCATAATTTCTCAAAAAACATGATAACTTGATATTTGTAAATATCATACTTTATAACGTAAATAAGAACTTGACCTATTAAGAAAAGCAGTAATGAAAAGAAAATCTGAAATTCATAAAAATTACAAGTTTCTGATGACAATTAGCTTAATTAAACCAGGTACAAGATTATATAATTGTATTTTCTATCCAATTATCCATATAATATCTTATCCAGAAAAAATAACTTGATCAATACCAAATGATTTTTTAACTAGTAAATAAAGTATTTTCTTTACACACACATTGTATATCATAGTTTTTTTTGGTTTCGCAAAACATCCAAAAACAAATATGCTATAAAAGTGACAATTTTAGCAAAACGAAACCCTTACACAATCATATATGTAGAATTCAAAATACAAACTTAAAGATTGTATACGTTTAAAATTATTCAGATTGTATTTGATTTCCACTCATTCTGTTTCTTTTGAACTCTAACACTAACATTTCATGATGATTACATGATCCATTTATACATGGTTGAATTGTTCCAGATTCTACCAGAAAATCAATCCAAATTTCTCAATGCATTCATGTTGATTGGACAAAATTTAAAATTTATCAGCCTGTTTCCAGAGAAACTCATATATTCCCTAATGAAATGTAATTTTTGCTACATTTATTTCAATCAAATTTCAAAAAATTGACTGCAGAGCTTGAAAAGGTGATGAATCATGTTGTTATTAGATGTACATATTAGATTTACTATTTCCAAAAAAATGCTCAAATTTGAATAGTTTTTAGAAAATTTGGAATTACACTCCTTACATTATATATAATTAAATGTTTAAATTTTATTTATTTTTCCCTTTTAATTTTATAACGTGCTCTATCAAAACTAACCTCTCAATTGAAGGCCACAAAATCTAAGTAGTGAGGGTACACGAATTTTGTATGGAGTACGGTTCAATTTTTGAGAGCCTCACTACTTAGATTTTGTGACTACCTTATATATATATGTATATATATATATATATACATATTCATATTTCTATCACTCTTCATGCGATAGATTGTTTTGCTTGGAATCCAAATATTTGCAAAGCGTTATGTTATAATAGATCTTCGGAATTTGATCGAAGGATTTTCTATAAATCACTAAAATTACTAGAAATATGTTTGTTGGCTTATTATTTTAAGATCAATTTCAAATAAACTAAGAAGAATATCATGTTATTTTAAGTCCGATTGAGATAAATAAAGTTTGGTGATCTATAGTGTGAAGACACAAACTTACAACATTCCTTTATGCCAAAAAAAAAATCAAATTTGAAAAATAATAAACAATGATATTATTTTAGATATATATATATATAAAGAAACAAAAAATATAGTATAAAGTAATATATTAATACAAATCAGCGAAACCGCGGGAAACATCTCTTCCTCTCCCGCTTTCTTGGACCATGTTGACAATCAAGTCATTCCAATCAGACTTCTCAAGCAAATCCTCCAAACAAACACTCATCTTGAAAGGAGCCCTGCTTCCATTTGTTTGGTCAGAAATCCATGTTGTAGAAATATCTTCTTTGAAGTCATCGCTCAGAGCGAACAAATCATCAAAAACAAACACGCACCACATAGAATCACTCGCCAAGTTCTGCTTGATTATTCCTCTTGCGATATCCTTGTTTATCTCCAAAGGAGCGACACCATTCATTTTTAGAATTTGGTGGTAAAACAGCTGAACATCAGCTTGTTCTTGTCTCCACCAAAGAGTCAAATGAGGCATGTCGTGAGGGGAAGGAGTGCAAATTGACATGTAAGGGAAATCTTCTGTTGCATCGAATCTTTGTGTCGATTCTCTTGGAATTCTTTGTACTCTAAATGAACAAATTCCAACTCTGTGCAGAGCTTTTTCTTCGTCATTTAAAGTTACACCTAAATCATATCCAAAGAATTGGATTGGCGCAGAAGCAAATGGTCCAATGTTTTGTGCACCGTTTTCATGCCACATAGAGAGATTTGTTCTGTAATAAAAGTCAACAAATAACTTGTAAAGGACTTGTGCATCTCGTTCTGGAAGTAGTTTGAAGATTGCGGAGTCAGTCATTGAGAATCTCGGGTAGTATTTCTCGTGTGGAGCTGTTTTATCAGGTATCAAACAGACACTTTCGAAATATGAAAGTAAAATTTTTTCAGCTAAAGAAAGCTGAAGCTTTTTCTCGATATCTAAGTCGGCAGCGATATTCGCGAGAGCCTGTTTGATCGAGGTATCAGTCTCGTAGTCGGCTTTGAAGCGCCAGTTACCACCATCGCATGTTGCGAGAAGATTTATGATTTGCTCGCGGACATTCTCGGGAAGAGAGAAGCTCAACGCGTCGGAGATGGGGAAGATAGGACGGCAAAGCTGGGAAATGTCTCTCAGACCAAGTTCGGTAAGAGATTTGACGTCAACAGGTGACGAAGGGACAAAGTGGCCCAAAAGAGGATTCTCGACATCGCATGGAATATTCCAGCAACGGAACAATCCGAGTGGATGGTCGAACATACATGCCGAGAAAAACTGACTTCTGAAAAAAATCTGTTGTTTGATCCATTGGTAGTTAGTTTTCCGCATCTGCTCCCAGTTCCATGATGGGTAGCCCCAGTTCTGGCCATGGAATGAGAAAATATCCGGTGGAGCCCCAATATTATACTCTTCATCAAATAACTCGGGATGGGACCATGTATCGGTACTTCCATGGCGCTGGCCAATAGTCATTGTGGAGCTTAGAACTACTCTGGAGCTACGGGCGTACTCACTGACCTCGGCCATTTGCTTATAACAGTTGAACTGGACCCAGGCGATAAACAGGCAGTTGATATCGCGCTTGCTTTCAATAACGGGTGTAAGGAGTAGATCAGGAAGCGCAAAATCTGTAAATGGAGGAAATTCTAATTTTTCGGATTTTTCGTCATGATTTGGCGGTGGATTTTTCTCCAGCCACTCATCTCTTAAACTGGCCCAGAGAGAGTAGTTTTGAAGCCACCAATTGTTAGATGTAACGAATTCGCGAAATTCTGGATCTTTTCGGAGCTTTGAGCGATCAATTGTACTGAAAATCTCTCGTAATGCGTTTATTTTCGCAAGATATACGTTCAAATAGGTCGATCTCTTGACAGTTGGGTCAGATTTGTATCCTTGAACACGGCTAAGCGTTAAATAGATCGGGTTGAATGCAAAGGCCGACACTTGACGGGAAGGATTCGTTTCCGGGCCATCAAGACCTCGATCTGTATCTTGTAAAGGAAGTAAATGGATTAAAAGTAGATTTGCGCGGCTAGCCCAGTCAACTAAGAGTTTTAGGTCCATGAACTCGCCGACTTTTCCGAGAGATTTTCGTGAATGAATTGAATAAAGACTTGTGATGATTCCAGCACCGTGAAACTTGACTACAGGGAATTTAAAGAGCCAATCGCTTATGATTAAGACACTCGGGTTCTCAAATGGGAAATAAAATTTATGGTTAGGACGATGTTCCCATTTTGGTGTACTGTCACCATCTTTGAGTATCAAATATTTGTAGTCGAACGGTCTCGTATCATTCCGCATATCGATTGCTATTTCCCAGTATAAGTTGTTAATCGGAACCAAAGGAACGTATTTCTTCCAATTTTCGAAGACGGAAGAATCGCCTGTGATATAAACACGGTAATTCGGGGGTAGTTGTAACACTAAAAGTCGAAATCGAACCTGTGTAATTTGAGTTGGTTTCACATCTCTGAGTATTTCATGAGTTTTGTTGATAGGATGGTAATATATGACATCTCTGAATGTATTTTTCAAGAATACATGCTCCAGAAGTTCGATTTGAGATTGAAACAAATCAGATGTCATAACTAGATAAGGAGATTGAGTTACTTCACCAATAACTATCTTTCTGTTAGGACCAGAGTCCCAACAAACTTCGGCATTTGTATCTCTTCGGACGTCACCTTGAAATCTAGGATCATTTGGATCAAAACTTGATGTAAGGAGAATGTATTTGTATTCGATAGTTACAATTTGGCGTATTGGTTTCCTAAATGTGATCTTTCCAACCCAATTCAGAGAATCATTCGAGTCTCGCACGTATCTCATTGCAAAAGCACGAGTTCGAGACCACTCTCCTAACAATGGATGATCTCCACTGATGAACATCTGCTGCCCGGGGTATGTTTGATAGTTTGTTCTGAAAATAAGTGTTATTTCTGTGGAGTCTGTGGGCAGCATTTTCGAAATCTCCACAAAAAAGTGAAAATTTTTGTCAGGAGCTGTCACGTTTTATGGTGTCACGTTTGGAAATTTGAATTGCTGATAGGACCACACATTCTTACCTTTATGTATGGTTTTCTGCCACTGTAATTGTCATTGCTAATGCTTCAGATGCTATTTACAGGCATTTTCTCTGTACGAATACAGCTTTTTTGAGGTTCATATGTGAAAATCAATTTATTCATATGAATATGATAAGCTTATGAGAGAACATCATTTTTAAACACTAATAATTGCTTGGCCATTCTAAATGAAATATTGATATTTTATTAATTCAATCAGCACACAGCGTCAAATGATCTGGACGTTATATAAAGAAGGTAAACTCACTTCTAATAACATAATTTTGACTCTTTCCATTCCCAACAATTTACGCCTTGACGAGGATTGGTGCAATAAAACTAATGGATTTAATGCAATTATTTTTGTATCACATGAAGGTCGATTTGAAACAGTTAAATACTTGCAAACTGATATTAGTATCAGTTAGTTAACATGACAACCAATACTTTTACTCATGTAAGTGCATCTCATATACTTGTACGGAGCATGTTTTGCTTTTGAAGATATATTAATATGGATAATCACTACAAAAAAAAATATGAAATTAAATAAGTTCAAACAGAATTTCTTTAAACAAATAATATATTAACAAAATAAGTTATTTCTCTTCAACTTGATCTAATTCTTGTCCAGTTGCAGCAAGAACTGTATCAAATCTTTGAATTGAATTCGTTTCTCCTCCTTTAACAAATGCTTGACCTTCTCCATATACTAAATCTGTTGATTGAGTTGGGACTGCAACAGGAGCTCTTCCAACCTTTCTGGCCGTTCTTGGTGAAATTGAACCAGTAATTGAAGTCTTTGGCCTTCCACAGAAGAGGCAAACAGGACCTTTCCTAACGACAGGGCCTTGATCAATGACTTTAACTGGAATTCCGGTTGCAATCTTCTTCACTTCTTCGACTTCATCTCGTGTTGCATAATTTTCAACTTGCTGGCTTAAATTATTGACAGTTTCCTTAATTTGATTAATATAAACTCTGAATTTCTCGAATAATCTCTCATCAAATTCTCGATCAACTTTTCTATCCAAAGCACTTAAAACATCAATGTTCTGCTTTTCAATTTCATCCATTCTAGCTTTTACGTCTTCTATTTTGAGCTCTGAAGCGATTCTTAAGGAAATTGTTTGGATATCTTCCTGAGTTAATCCTGTCTTCTTCTTTTCTTCGCCAATAATGATCTTCTCTGTTGTTCTCTTCGAAGGAGCAGCAGTAAGTCCCGAAATTTTTGGAATTTTTCGGTCTCCAACTTTATCTGGCTGAATTGCAACGAAATTATCCATAAATATAGCAGGAGCATTCTGAGCTAATTGCAAGAAAGGTATTTTTCCTAAGCCAGCACCTTCAGCTATGATGTTATTCATAGTATTATTAATGGCCATCATTGCTCTTGAGATATTCTTTTGATAAATCTCAAAATCATCACCTGTATCTTGTTCAGATTGTGATTGAGCACCTGGTTGAACGTTATTTGATATCAAATGCTTATGTTTATCTCCAAAACCATTTTTGAACTCTTCAAATTCTGTTCTGAGGTGAGCAAGTGCAATTCTAAGTTTTGCAGCAATAGATCTATCATTTGAATTACCGCTTTCATCTTCTAAAATATTGTAAACGTTATTATTATAATTTTCGAATTGTCTATCAACATTTCTATTAATTTCATCAACTGCATCTCTCAAACGTCCATCAATATATTCTTTGTTAACAAAGTTTTCTTCATTCTGCTTAGATTCTTCAAGTTTTGTTTGTAATTCAGTAATATTAGCTTCAATTTTTTCAAATCTCTCTGTAATGTTTTCCTTTGGCTGATTCTTTAGGAAGTCTTGTACGCTATTTTGTAATAACTCAAATGTTGAAGTTATATTTGAATATGCTTGCTCATTCGAGCTTGTTGTTGTCATCATAATGTCATTTGCGCGCTCTTCAATCATATTTTTGAGCTTTGTTTCAAATTCAGCAAGATTTTTTGTCATTAAATCATTTTTGTTATTTAAATCTTCGATATCGTTCTCATTTTGACTAATTCTAGCTCGAATTTCTGATTGGTGATTGTCATACTCATCTTTTTGGATGCAATTTTTTAATTGTTCTTCTAATTTTTCGATTCTTGAGTCCTGAAACTTCATTTTCTTAAAAAACGCAGAGAATAATGTTTGCAATGATTCGGCTTGTATTTCTACTTGAAATAAATGCTCGGATGCAATCAGGCTTGTTAAATCGTTCATATCTTTTTTACCCAGAAAAAATAACAAACTTTTTTTATTTCGTCAATAACGTAAGAAGAGAGATTTCTTAATACAAAATTAATTTATGTCAATGCTATTAACATCTGGTGTTCAACAGATCTCCCGGCAAGAAAATGCTCTTTGGACCATTCTTTCCCTGATGAGATTGAGATTTTTAAGAATTATTACGCTTATACTCAGCAAGATTCATTCTTTATCTAAACATTATTCTATACTATATATTCTAACTCATAAAAATCAAATTTGCTTAGTAAATGTGGTTATATTTATTTTTTTCTCTTGATTTAATGTATTTATTTCTATGTGAATGTTATATTTTGAGATGCAGTGTATTTCTTGCAAGAGTATTTTCATTCAATATCAATATAAGTAAATCAGAATCTAGAATCAATGGCGTATTCCTCTCTGTGCAATTTCAATGACTATACAGATAATCTGGATTGGCAAAGAATGAAATAAATATAATCAGATCATCAGCGAAAAGATATGAAATTTGTAATCTTTGGAAGGAAAGTGGAGAACAGCAACAATATTGCATAAAACTCAATCCATATGAATTTAGGTGATTTTTATGGAGTTGAATAGCAAATGTAACATTTTCTTGGTAGAAAAAGTGACTGAAAAGTGCCAGGATGGATTCTCTCGAAGATTATGGTGACTCCTCATTAATCGAGCTCTATAATCAAGAGAAAGAGCTCACTGAAAGAATGCGCTCTGAGCTTTTCCATCTACAGCAGGAAGTTGAAACAAAAGAAAGAGAAAGAGAAAAGATAGAAGAGGGAGAGCTCAATGAAATCAATAAAAGACTCGTTCGTTTGAAATGTGAAAATCATATTTTGCAATTAAGAGCAAAACATGAAGAAAAAACAAACGACGCAATCTTATCAAAGAATCTTTCAGTTATTAAACGAGAAAGAAACATATTAAGCGAATATTCGCAAGATATGGAAAAGTTTTCCAGGATACAACGTGAAACAATTTTAGATTCTATTAACCAACTCGTTCAAAAATGCCAAAAACTGATGTCAGAAAACGCTTTAACAGATGAAGTTATTAAAGAAACTACTGAATCTCTGACAAAGTACTTCAAAAATCATCAGGAATCGATGAATGACGAAGCAAAGAAAATCGATCAAAAAATTGAACAAGAAACGAAAGAAAACATAGAATTACAAAAATCTATAGAACTAGTTAGCGCTGGAATCAACACTAACCGTAGAAGAACTAGCATTGGAGTTGACACCCAATTTGGCGGATCTAACTTAAATGCTATAAGAAGACATAGCGAAATAATGCCGATCTCATTGAGATTACGGCAAAATCAAGTTCATCTTAGAAAATAAAAATTTAGTATATTTTTTGTGTCAATTAAATTGTGTTTAATACATATCTTATATGTACTCGATCAAATAACTTAAAATTATGGTTTGTTTTTATTGAATATCAAAATTTGAGCAGAATATATCCTTAAATCAATTGGAGTTGCTTTCTTGAAGGGAATAATGATATGCTTTCCATTTTATACCTTAAAGTCTATTATTATACATGATTTTAACTAGAAATTAAAAAAAAAATTATCAAAATAAAATTGTTTAAGAAATACATAATAAAGGTAGTTAGATAACAATGTGTAAAGGACTGACTAGGTTTCCTCATTCATATGGTTTGATCTTAAAAGAGGAACATATATCTCATTTTAATTTCGCTTTTTTATGATAGAAAGGCTGAAATCTCTAGTTTCTTCATAGAAAAGAACTAAAGATCGTTGTATTTCTTCATAGTTTCTTGTATATGTTCTTCATTTTCTTTTCTAAGTTTTGCGTTCTTTTTATAAATGTCTTGTAATGAACTTTGGAACCTCGCATAAGGTAACTGATCTAATATAAATTTAAGAAATTGAGCGATATAATTTACAAGTTCGTTAACTAATTTGATGAGTATCTGAACTACGTGAAGGTTCATGATGTACTCTTTCCATGATTTAGGATCGGCGTGTTTGTCAATAAACGCATATGTAGATTTTGATATTTCTTTAACTTCCTCAATGAATTCTGTAGCACCTTTTCCAACTTCTTCTATAATTCTTTCTCCTTGCTCTGAAAGTGTAATGAAGAATATAAAGAAAAACATTTCGCTGAAAACAATTAAAAAAAATATTTAAACCGAAATTATATCAATCAAAACTTACTGCGTGTATGCTTGAATTCATTGAAAAAAACAATCCTTAGCTTGAAATTTCCGAAAATTTTCGTTGAAATCTAAGCCAATCGCCGTAAAATTTTCAAATTCAAACTCTTTTATGAATGATATGTATTGTCAGTCTCAAAATTTACCGAAATTTTATCAAAAAAATTTATTGAATGGGAGATGAGTACAAAGAAGAGAATATTCTCAATGAATCATTGCATAATATTGCTTCAGATCTGCCATGTGGTGATGAAAATGAATCTTTGATACGTGGAGATAATGTACAAAACTTTGATTTAATTAACCTTGCATATAAAGAAGGAAATATGGACCTATTTCAGCAAAATATTGTTTTATTTACATCAAATAGTCAATGCTTTCAAATGTGTGATTCAACATTATTTTTTCATCATGAAATACCAAATATTATTTCCGATGTTTTAAACCATGCAGATTCTCTCTATACGGAAGATCCAAATAGATTGAGAAGTATAATCCTGCGATTTATTAATAGTTTTATTATTCAAAAAAATCGAGAATTTTTAGAATCCTTTTTAACACAAGATTTCTTTACTGATTATATCACAATTATTCAATTGCGTGATGTGGAACTATTCATTCTAGTTTCTTCACTAATAGTCGAATGTTTCAAATTTGATGAAAAATATTTACAACAGTTTGTTGAATCAATACCAATACAGACAATACATGAAGTATTAGCATATAATAGGCTATCAGTTGGTCAGCAAAACAAAATTTTGGACATAATATTTTACATTTTTTCAAAAAACGCACAATTATTTGAAATTGACGATGTCATCAAATTTTTAGAGAATATTTTTTCGATTCAGATTGAATTTAAGAAAAAATTACATTTAATTGAAATTTTATCAGAATATCCGGATCTATTACCAACAATTGGTGCAAATGAATGCATATTTGAGTTTGTTACTGATCTTCTTGAGAATCTCAATCCAGAAATCAAAAAATCATCAATAATTATTCTAACAAAATTATTTGTTCATCCAGATTGTGATTTATTCATTGATTTAGAGCGAATAGCCGAGATTATTGATCATTCTGAGAAAGAACTCTCTCAATCTGCTCTAGAACTTGTACAAGTCATGTGTTCAAATTTGCATTGTATTTCTTATTTGATTGACAACAACGTGATTGAACTTTTGAGATCATATTGCGATAAGAGTTTTATGCATAAGAGAATAACAGCTATTGCAGTATCCAATCTTATTTTGAACACTGAAGCTTCGATTTATGAGATTCTTTTTAATCACGGGATCATGGAAGTTCTAATTAGTTCTGTGGCTGTTGATGATGATGAAATTACGAAGTCTGTTCTCACAGCACTTCTTTATTTCATTGCTGTAAAAGATCAACCAGATTTGTTTGCAAAAGTTGTCGAAGAGTTCAATAGAAATAATGGCCCTGATATGCTAGATTCTGTTGATGACTCGGATGACCAAATTTATGCTATTTTAGGAAAAATTAAAGAAATTATTATTGGTGAAGAAGAAGAATAAATGTTTGTATTGTTATTATAATATTTACGTGTATGTTTTTATATTTAAATGATAAACAATGTTAAAAATCAGAATTTTGAAATTTTCAAATATATTGAGGTTATAAATCAAACATGAATCGCCCATATGAATTCATGTGATATACTGTTTAGATTTATTATAGTATATTGGAGATTTGATAACTAGAATAATTGATTTCAACCCATTGAGAGAAAAATTGACGTAAACTATTCAAATTTGATAGTATCTTTGAAAGGGTTGATCTAACTCTTAAAGAAATACCCGTTTTTCAAGATCAACGATTACATATCTCACATTGCTAAGGCACGTATAGCTAAAATAATGAATAATTTTACGGCTTTGTTCAAAGATTTGTTCAAATTATTGTATTTTTATTATAAAAGTGATCTTTAAGTATGAACCACGTTACCGGTAAGTTCTCATACATGACGAATACTGCTTTTCAATGTATCCTATTGTTTTGAAATGGTCAATTGATTGATTTTGTTTACTGTTAATTGTCACTTTTATTAATATTTTATAATGACATTCCCATTAGAGAAAGAAAAGTATAAATTAATAAATGAAGTCGGTTTTGGCCCTCATTCAAACGTATACGAAGCTCTTTGTACCGAAAATAGCCAAAGAGTTTGTGTTAAAAAAATTAATTTGATAGAATTTCCTTTTAACACAAGAAGTCTTCAAGCTGTACTTGCCACATGGAACAAAAACAATTGTCCATACATTTTGGAGTACTACGGATCTTTTATTGATGGAGAGTATATGTGGATCATCCAGGAATTTATGGATGCTGGATCTCTCATCGACTTAATCAATAAGAGCTTCCCGAATGGCTGCAAAAACGAAAAGTTATGTGCGGCAATAGCTCATAATGTCCTAAAGAGTCTTAGTTACTTTCATTCTAATAACAGAAATCATTGCAACTTAAAGGCATCAAATGTACTTTTCAATCATAAAGGCGAAATCAAACTTTCCGATTTTAACATCTCAACGTCAATCGTACAGACAGGCAAAATCAGACAATCGTTGATTTCAATGAATAACGATGTGATTTACCTTGCTCCTGAAATTTTAAATAATGGCACATATTCATCCAAGAGTGATATTTGGAGTTTTGGACTACTGATGCTTAATCTTGCTAATGGACACCATCCATACGAAGGAATAAAAGTTATGGAAGCCGTTGTTAAAATCATGAATAATGATTCTCCATCTTTGAATGATGATTTCTCTCCTGAGTTCAAAGAGTTTATTGCTGGATGCTTAGATAAGAACCCCGTTACAAGGCTTTCGGCTGACGAATTATTACAACACAAATTTTTACAAAATATAGAGCCGAACCAGCTCGCATCTTTCCTCCACTTCTCACATACACCTGAAGTTCAAGTAGATCATGCTCAGAAACCAGAGAGGCATGGAAGATTTTTAATTACAAGAAAACCATCAATGGAAATCATTGCTGATGAAGCCTACCAGACAGAACATCAGCTCAATGCTGAAATTACACTTCTAACAGAAGAAGTTGAAAGATTGGAAGAAGAAAATCGAAAATTAATTGAAGGCTTTAATGAAGTGATGCGCCAGATCAAGAGCTTGGCCTAATTGATTATATGTTTTTGTATGATTAACTATTTTTTTGTAAATTATATTTAAAAAATTGATTTTCTTTTATGTTAGTAACTAACTATAAGTCCTTAAGACCTGTTTTATTGTGTAGGTGTATGAGTTATACTTAAAATGATCTGTTTGCATATGAAACTATCAAGGAAATGGATTTTTGACATTGTCAAAAAAACAAATTTGACAAGTAAAAATAATATTTTCATTTCATGTTACAATTCTCTTTATCTGAAGCACCAAATACTGAAAAATTACGACAAAGATTAACAACACCAATAAGTGCAATCATTTCACCAGCAGAAAATACAAATATTCCAACGATTGATTTGACTTATGAACAAATTCCTCGTTGCCGCAAATGCAATGGCTATATTTCGAATTTTTGCAAAAGAGATGAATCATCATGGACATGTGCACTCTGTGGAACTAAGAATAACGAAAAAATTGAAGACTTCCTTCCACATTCTGAAGATATCGAAGTTAAAGTCGATGAACATGTCGGAATTCCGATTGTTTGTTTATACTTAGATCTTGGTTTCCATGATGTTGATCTTAAAGTCATGAGATCAGGAATTATCGCTTTCTTAAAGGCTTTCAAAGATACAAACTTCATAATCATCTTCGGCGTTCAAGTTACTGAGCTCTCGATTCTTTGTCCTCACATTTCTTACTACAAAAAAGGTGATTTTGGACCAATCTGTACTTACAAAGAAGGAGACAAAGTTGTTGATGCACCAGCACCATTAGTAAACTTCCAATCATTCCCAGAAGATATTACTCCATTCATTTTCCACTCATCCCAAGTAAATTCAATAATTTCATCGATTGAAAAGCTTTCTACATGTCCACGCCCACATTTCTCACAATTGGCATCATGTGCTTACAAACTTTCCGAATATTTACCATACAATCCAATACATTTTATTGGAATTACGCCAGAAACAACTTATCTCGACAGTGCCTTCAAAGATATCTACATGTCATTGATAACAATCGATATTCTTACACCTATATTCAATCAGGACAGTGTTTCTTCTGCAAAACAATTACCAGGAAGGTTATTATTCTTTAATGCTGATACTTTCCTCAGTATGCTTGCATTTGCTACACGCGAAAGGCCTTCTTTCCAACTACTTATGGGATCCAGAATAAGCAGCGGCAAGGCAGAGTGGAAATTGAACCCTTTCCCATTCCAATTCGAAAATCGCGGAGTATTTAATGCCCATTCCATCAGTTTAAGGAGACAGCCATTCGTATTAGACATCCATCCAAACGGTGGCGATGAAATTGTCCTACAAGTAACCGCAAAATTCATAACATACAAAGAGAAATCCCAAAATTACCAAGCGGTTCTCAAAATTTTCAATAGAAAAGTGAAGTTATCGTCAGACATACCGACCATTTTGTCGTCTGTTGACACAAATGCGTTATTATGGTTATGGATAACGAGGACATTATCAAATCCATCGCATGATGTCATTGCTGCTTTGTTTAGAGTTATTGCAAATTATATTGGGTCATTACCTGATGATTCGCCAGCAATTCCACTTCTTACGTCTACATGCTGTTCATTGAAGTACTACGGACTGTCCAGTGAACAGCCTCACCTTAAATTAATTAGCCAAATGACACTTTGTTCGTTACCTCCACGAATGATATCGATGGCACCTGATGTAAGAGGCGAACAGAACGCAAAGGTATGTACAACTATATCAGGAGTCTACGCAGATAACCCTCAAGACGAAAAAGCAGCCCAAGAAGCAATTAAACTTGGATTTACCGCTTCAATTGTGTCTCCTATTCCTGAATGGTGTTTGCAAACCGATCAGAAGAGTCTTGACTTCCTTGAATCGTTAATTCCAGACAAATAAATATCTATTATTTTTTGTGCTGTAAAAATATATATATTATAAACTTACATCAATGATATTTGCCTCAAATATGTTTGATTTAACTTAGCATTGCAATTCATCATGAAATTTAATATTCTGATTCATATTAACTGAAATTTGATTGTCTTTTTGAAAGTATTTGAGCTACATTTGATGTGTATATCAAATTCTTTATATTAAGATTGATCAATCTTGATAATAAGAATGAAATGAGTCAATTGAATTATTAAAAGAACTTTAAACGAGACATTCTTTCAAGGATGGGTCATATAACTTGAAAATAAGATGTTTGGTCTGAGCATAAAGCAAGAATGAGAATGATTGATGAGATTATGTTCTGGAAAAAAAAATTTTTTTTATATAATCAAACATAAATGTTATCAACTTTTACAAAGATCTATTTCAATAAAGACCAACAAGCTTTGGAGAAAATTGCGAATGAGATCTGTGACAGTGCAAGAAATAGCACTAACAAGCTCAGAAAGAAAAAATTCAAAACATTTGGATCATCTTTCTTCCAAACAGTCTGCGATACACATATATTCTTGGTAAACATCATCGGTCCAATGAAGACACCTTCATTTTGGAGTGAAGCTTTGTCATCTGGCTTATTTTTCTACAATTTAGTTAGTGATGAATTAGAAGAAACATACAGAACACTTACAATGAACCTTTTGACTCAATTCAATTTTGTTCATAGAATAAATGATGTTACTCTCAGTCTTGGTGTTAAACCAAGTTTGGTTCCATTTACTTGCGCAACGATCTATTCTGGCTATCAAGTCTTAGTTCTCAGATGCGCTCATGGTTTCCATACAACATCTCTTGTAGATTTTGCTACTTCTACCTTAGCAATTGCAGGAATCCACGCTTGTTCAACATTTGTTGCAAGATTCATTTCCAAAAAGCTTCCATTCCTTCCGTACATGGTTTACTGCTTCCCATTAGCCTACGCTTCAACATATTTAGTACAAAGAATTGGAATTTACGGAATTCCAAGTGCCTGGAACTATCTTCAAGAAAGTTTCTTAGACTTTGTCATTAAAATGACAAATAAACATAAAGAACGTCCAGAAATTCCACTTGATTTTGAAATTCCAACACAATTACAATGCGCGATCTGCAGAGATCTCTTATTCGACCCTGTTGAAAGTCTTGGATTCTTCTTCTGCAGCGGATGCCTTAATGAATGGATGAAGAAATCTCATACTCATCCAGTCACAGGAGAACAGATTTCAAACGAAAATATCAACAAGTCTATTGAAATGTCAGCTGTTGTTAGTGCTTATTTAAGAAATATGGAAAGAACAATGAATCAATAATTTTTTTTTATAAATAGATTGTAAATGATCATTATATCAATATTCATCTTTATTTCTTAGATATAGTTGATTTGTGATACTTTCCATAATTGATTCTTTTATAATAACTTTAATTTTGATTCAAATTTTGCATTTCGAAATCAAATAATGGAGAATATTGGTAAATTAACTCATCCGTTCTAAAATGATTTCATCTTCATTATGATGAATGAGTTCCTAGTGTTTTCTTTGTAGTTTTCCAAAACAATTAATGACATGTGATATGAAATTGGAATTAAATTTGACAGATATAAAAAAAATGAGTTCTACTGAGATAAATAATATATGCTCAATGTTTCCAGATGCTGATCCACTTATAGTTACTGAACTTTTCAAGGAACTTGGATCTGCAGATCGAGTTATCGATAGATTAATTAATAACGATGAATATACGAAATTTAAATCAAAAAACAAGTCCAAAGAACCAGCACATGATCACAAGAACTTCGAGCAAAAACCTCGCAACAATTTAGACAGACCTTATCAACACAAACCTCGTTTTGAAGCGAAACATGTAGAACAACCTGCTGCCGTCAAGAAACCAAAGCAGCCTGTCTTTAGTAGCTCGACTCAAATGACATGGGGAGAAATTAAGGCGGATAAAGAAGGAAATCTAATCGATGGTAATGAGATTAGTACACCTCCAGAAAACCCTCAAGCCAATGCTCAGAAACCTACTGTTACATCGAATGCTACACAAAATAAACCACAAATTCCAGTTCCAGAACAGGAAAATCCATCCCAGAAACAGACTAGGCTTTTTGCTATACCTGACATTGCAAATACTCATGCAAAGATTAATTTGTTTGGAGAATTCAGTAGAAGAGGTCCATCTAAATTTGCTGCGCAATAATTTTTTTTGATAAATATTATATATATGTAATTTTACTTAATCTTGATAGTTCTACAACTACTTCTTGATTTTTTCCAATAAACAATGCAAAAAAAACTGTATTGCAAAATATATTTTTTTGAAAATTGTTATTTGAGTTCAAATGTAATGTACAATGATTTTATTTCCAAAATACATTAATACTACAATTCTAAAATATTTGATTTTTACTAAAATTTTTTCAAAAATCAAAAAACACTCTGAAAATATAAGAAATTTAGAAATAAAAAATTGATTTCAAAATTTTTTTAGATTTTATTCAGCATAAAGTTCGTTTAATGCAAGGATCTCCTCCACCAGCACCACTAGAAGATGTCAAATTACAGAAGATAGAGGTAGCTGGAAACCTTGAGCACATAGAAGATCAGCTCCGAGCAACAGAAGAAACCAATGCCATATACAATTCAAGAATCCAAGCATTAGAAGATGAATTAAGTCAACTTAATAAGAAGTCAAAAAAGGCTTTTAAATATTTAAACAGTCAATTAGAGAAACATCAAGAAAAAGGAGTTGTTCTTCAAGAAGTTTACAATAAATATCCTGATATCCAATTTATGGACCAACAAATAAAAGTAATAGAGGAATATTGCAAGAATAGCCAGCAATTTCAAGATAGAGTCGTTGATCCTGAATTTTTACGAGAGATGGGCATAAAGAAGAATACCCAAAATCCTCAAGAAAAACTCATCAAATCCGTCGATTATTTGATTAAATTATATCAAGCTAGATATAAGGGCGTATTTAGTTTTAAATTAATGCCTTATAATAACCATACAGGAGAAGAATTAGACATCATCAATCTAATTACAGCTCTAGAATCATCGATCAAGAATTCTGCTAAAAAATACTTAATTGAAACCGAATCATTAAAACAAGAGATTCAAGAATTGAGAGATGAAATCGAAAAACTCTCACGAGACGACTTTTGATCTATTTTACCATGGTTCATTATATGTTTCCATGATATTTTCTATTTTTTTTTGTAAAATTTGTTATGTAGGACTATATAATTATCTATTTTTCATCAAATCGAATTAATTTCATCACAAATCCTAAATGTGTCTCATTGGTATTACTTTTGTTCTCTCGGTTAGTATATTTGGGCTTGAATTGTGTTATTGGAATGAATAGTTTTATTCCAGGCCAAAATTACTCATTTGCTACAATTTTTTATACTTATACTAATGCAAACCATTGGAAATGGGCAAAACGACCAATTAAATATTCAATCTCATTTTTTAATGTGAATATTGATGTATGCATAAATTTGTCCTTTCGAAGATACTTTCGCACATTGATTAAATTAGTTAATAAAAGAATTTTTTTTATCAAAGATAATAAAACATAATTTATTCAACATTGAAGTTTTATCCAGTAATATACGGATGTTTAAGTAATTCAGCTGCATCTGGCCTATCATCAGGATTAGGTTGTAGGCATTTATCAATGAAATCTAGTATTTTATCAGAATGTGAGAGATAAAATTCATTTTTATACGATCCATCGGTCATATCAGGGCTTACTCTGTAATTACTTACTTGGAAAGGAAAATGTTTTTCGATTAGGTAAAATGTCAGGATTCCGATACTCCAAATATCAGCTTTTTCATTATAATTTGTTCCTGATATATTGCTTTCAATAACTTCAGGTGCTATGTAGTCCATCGTTCCGACTAAAGATTGTGCAGTATCATTAGCAATAAACTTTGAAGAACCGAAGTCACCTAAGAGGACATTATCATTTTCATCAAAGTATATATTTTCCGCTTTAATATCTCTGTGAATAATATGATGGCTATGTAAATAAGAAACCGCTTCTAAAACACTCTTTAGAATAAGTCTAGCATCGTCATCAGAATAATTATCTAATGTTTCTAATCTTTGCGATAATGTTCCATTAGCGCAGTATTGCAAAATTATATAAGGAAATTTGTCTTGAAGAAATGCATCGTATATTTTTACTATATTAGGATGATCTGAACTGCACATGTTATTAATTTCTCGACGAAAGATTTCTTCAGTAATATCGGCGGTAATTTTTTTTATTGCGATTCCTTGGCCTGAATCTTTTAGTTTTCCTTGATAAACAATTGAAAATGTACCATGACCGATTTCATGTAAATTTGTAACGTACTGTGAATCATTCCCAAGATAATATTCTTGCATTGAGAGATGAAATTAAAAAGTGCCATTCTTTTTTTTTCCTTTGAAAAATACAATAAATTAGAAATCCATTCATAATTAAAGCTCTGGAATAACGTTACATAATCGATAAATCAAGACCTTACATTGCTTAACTGGTGATGGTATTTTGGCATTTTCTTAGCTATTTTATATATAAAAAATTATTTTGCTTTTCGAATCTGTTTTTTCCCACATGACGATAAAATCTGGCTTATCAGATAAGTCAAATCTCGAGTAATGAATCTATGAGGTTGAATTAAATCAATTTGGTAAAAATAGAGAAATTGAAGCTTATAACGTCGAATAAGAGGATGTTAGAATGCTTTAGTTATAATAGACAAACATTTTTTCCCAATAACAACAGCATTTTGAGGAAATTGCAATTTCATAATTTTACAATATTCGCATTATCTGACTGATGTCGTGTAATAAACAGAAATTCATCAAAAGTGACAGCTCTCAATTTTTTGACATTTGTAAATTCTAAATTGAATGAGAAAAATGAAATAATACTAAGCATAATACAATATTCTAGATTTAATTATAATTAGGAAAAAGTTAGTTTTGAGAGTACTTTTCATAGGCATATAGAATGAAATCTTCTGAAAAATAATATCACATAAACTCATATTATTTTCTAATATATAACTATTTTATATAAAAATCAAATTCAATGATCTTAAAAGCGAAGGATAAACCTCAAAATTTACGAATATAATGAGTGGGAATATAATGCTTATCTATCATAAAACCATATGAAATATCAATTTTTGCTTTACGCCTAATTTTTGACGACAATTAGCAAAAAATGTTAAATGTTAACACTCAGTCCATTTGAATATGAAAAATAAAATTGACTTTGATTAAATGTTTTTATTTATCATGCAATTCTTCTTGCGACCAAAGATTTGAATAAAAGTTCAAAAAATAAGATAGCTTAAAAAATAATATACGGTAGTGTTTACTAATAGATGAATAGTATATAAATTCTATTAAAATGGATTTGATCCAAAAAAATATATAAAATTTGATCATAAATAAAATCGTTTTAAATTACTTCTTCATTTAAATTATAACAATTATTTTTGATTTTATATTTTTTTGGATCAAATCCATTTTAATAGAATTTATATACTATTCATCTATTAGTAAACACTACCGTACATTATTTTTTAAGCTATCTTATTTTTTGAACTTTTATTCAAATCTTTGGTCGCAAGAAGAATTGCATGATAAATAAAAACATTTAATCAAAATCAATTTTATTTTTCATATTCAAATGGACTGAGTGTTAACATTTAACATTTTTTGCTAATTGTCGTCAAAAATTAGGCGTAAAGCAAAAATTGATATTTCATATGGTTTTATGATAGATAAGCATTATATTCCCACTCATTATATTCGTAAATTTTGAGGTTTATCCTTCGCTTTTAAGATCATTGAATTTGATTTTTATATAAAATAGTTATATATTAGAAAATAATATGAGTTTATGTGATACTATTTTTCAGAAGATTTTGTGTTCTTCTTCAAAATTTTATTTTTTATTAAAAAGAATCTTTACATAATATACATTTACTTTAATTAATATTTAAAAACGTGCTCTATCAAAAGTTCCAAAAATTCAATATTTTAGCTTTTCTGAGGTGTCACTTTTGATGAATTTCTGTTTACAACAGAGACTAAAAATTACCACAGACTATTTCAGAGGATTGAGTTGCCACTCAATCCTCTGAAAAGTCTGAGGTAATTTGCAAAATTGTATTTTTAATAATATCATTGTGTTGACTATGAAAATTTGATAACTATTTCATTTAAATAAAAAAGAACAATTCAATATTTGATATAATGAATCGTTAAGGGTGCACCTGTATGTACGTTTATTTGAGAGGAGGAGGATTACCCTCTAAATTTTGAGGGATTCGTTAGTTTATTTTCTCGATGAATATGCAATAAAATTTGATTTTTACCTTATCAATATACTGTTCCATATTAAGTTCTGTCAAAATGTAAGCTATTCAATTCTATCGTCGGGGGAAGTACCACAAATCTATTAATTTTTTTGTAAAAGTATACAAAAACATATGGTGTTCAATTAGTTTATAATAATATAAATATTAAGATTATCCAAAATAAGAAAAACTAGGTTTTGAGAACACTTTTGAGATGATAATCAAAATATTTTGATTGAAAAATAATATATTATTTATCAGATATAGAATGGATTTTTTCAAATTTAAAAATTCTGAAAAATAAACAGTTTTGTAAAGTAAAAAAAATGAACGAAAACTCGAGACCTCGTATTCCAAATGAATGGGTAAGATATATGTATGAAAAACTTGAAAGTGGTGAGTAAGGATGTCAATTTGGAAGAAAAGTGAGAAAATTTTGATTGTGAACTCTTCTCTAATATTTTGGCTCCTTAATATATTTGAATCATGATCTTTGAGAAGAGTTCTCAAAAGTATTCACAAAAGCTATTTTTCCTTGAAATTTAAAAATCCAGTTTAGTATATATTACCGAATTCAATTCCCTAGATATTTCAAAATATTCTATGAGCATTTCAATTTTTGAAAAAAACTTATTTTTTCCAAATATATTTATTATCATATTTCTAATAATATTTCCTAAAGCGTCACTTTTTACTTCCTCGATGATTATTTCCCTCTCAAAAAATTCAATAGCTTACATTTTGACAGAACTTAATATGTAACAATACTTCATATAATATACACATGTTCATGTAAAAACTTTTTTCCAAAATCCTCAGGAATTAAGGGATTTTTGAATTTTAAGAATTTTTTTCGAATTTTTTCGAAAAAAAATATTTTCAGAACAGCCTTAACGGCTAAGATTTAGGAACAATGTTAAGTATCAAAAAGAAAGGAGGTCTGATATAGACAACATATATCGTTGAAGGTTGAAAAAATCTCTAATATTTGAGCCCAAAATTTCAAATTTTAATTTTTTGAAAAAAGAGGCCACCCGTATGTACGTTTATTTGAGAGGAGGAGGATTATATTTTTGAAAGGGTGAAACATTATGAATATGTTAATTATATAATAATATGTATTATTATAAAAAAGAAAAAATAAAGCACGTTAAAATTTTTCTTTCTTGATTTTTTACAAAATCTACTTAGAATTATGCAAAATATGACTAAATAATTATAAATTTCAAGTTAAATTTTAATTTTGATAAATAATTTAAATTTCAAAATATCAAGTTCAGTTCGACTATGTATGTAGTAATTCCTCAATAAAGTGCCAAAACCCTATTAAAATATATGAACATTTTCAACATTTTAATGTTTTTATTTAAAAATTTGTTGGAATATGAGCTTCAAACAATTATTATGTAAATAAAAATAATTAAATATATGTATTTATTCGTATTACAACCGTAGTAAGTCGATTCTTCCTTTCTTCTACTGAGTTTTGAATTTGATTTCGAATTGGAAAGAGATTCAAAGGGAAAATACTAGCGGATAAAAACTACCTCCATGAAAGGGTCATAATGGAGTCAAGTTGTATTTTTTGATATTTTTTGCTTTTCGAGCCTAAATAAAGTACTCACAAAATCTAGATTGAGAGGCGGTCAATGACTTTTGAGGGGAAATTAACGCATGGAATTTAATATTATTTAGGTTGATATTCTTGCTTATTATTTCAGAAAAAAATCTTAAAAATTTCAATTTGAAAATTGAAAGCAATTCAAAAAAATTGCTAACTTGTAAATTGTAATATCCTATGCATAATTTCATATTTTGAACATTTTTTCTTTTTGTTTAAAACTTAAAATTTTGCGAATTTAATATAATTTATAAAATATAATACGTATATATATTTAAAATACACTAAATTTAATTGTTAATTGACGTTTTTGGGAATGAATTTTATCAAAATATGCCTGAATCCGAACATTTGAAAGAACGAATTACACAATCATATATGTAGAATTCAAAATACAAACTTAAAGATTGTATACGTTTAAAATTATTCAGATTGTGTTTGATTTCCACTCATTCTGTTTCTTTTGAACTCTAACACTAACATTTCATGATGATTACATGATCCATTTATACATGGTTGAATTGTTCCAGATTCTACCAGAAAATCAATCCAAATTTCTCAATGCATTCATGTTGATTGGACAAAATTTAAAATTTATCAGCCTGTTTCCAGAGAAACTCATATATTCCCTAATGAAATGTAATTTTTGCTACATTTATTTCAATCAAATTTCAAAAAATTGACTGCAGAGCTTGAAAAGGTGATGAATCATGTTGTTATTAGATGTACATATTAGATTTACTATTTCCAAAAAAATGCTCAAATTTGAATAGTTTTTAGAAAATTTGGAATTACACTCCTTACATTATATATAATTAAATGTTTAAATTTTATTTATTTTTCCCTTTTAATTTTATAACGTGCTCTATCAAAACTAACCTCTCAATTGAAGGCCACAAAATCTAAGTAGTGAGGGTACACGAATTTTGTATGGAGTACGGTTCAATTTTTGAGAGCCTCACTACTTAAATTTTTTGACTACCTTAGCTAGCCAAGATAATGCCTAAAATAAGGTTTTAAATTCTGAAGTTTACATGATCCTCTCGTGTGCACCCTTAAATGTTCATACAAAAAGTCATCGTCCTTTCAAATGATAAAGAGTTATTAATTAAATAATTATTGACTATTTTCAAGTGTGATTTTAATAAATCATAATTTTAAAATAAAACGTTTCAGATATTAATTATGAAAAGTCTTATTTTAATATATTCATGTATTTTCAATCAATCTCCTATAGTTTCCTCAAATCAACGATTAAAAAATTGCCTACGTTAATTCAATCTCTGTATTATGGGTATAATTCTCTTAATTATATTTCATTAAAGCCACAAAACTGCATTTATCATTTCTGAGAAACCGATCAAATAAATTTTATATAAAAAATTTTACAATAAATGAATCTTACTGAATACCTTGAGAGCAAAATAGGAATTGTTTTTGCTGTTGCAATTAATGATAACCATTCAGTGAAGCGTAATTGTATCATTGCAGGTTGCGTTTTGTGTATCGAAGCAAAAGAAGGCGAAAATGCACTAACTCTTTTCCTGTCACATTATACTGTTGAATTCAAAAAGCGTTCCAAGCATTTCACAATCATCCTTAACTCGAAATACGCTGCGATTCCAAAGAAATACCACTTAAAATCAAATCTTGAACAAGAAACCGAACAATTTTATTTTGCCATATCCACAGCTATGACATCGTTTGAATTGTTTGAACCCAAACAAGCCATCTTTAATGTAGAATTCATTGGAAGGCAAGATTTAGTTCAGGCAAAAATTGTTTTTTACGAGGATAATTTTGAGGTACAAACAGATCAAGGACAGATCCTCCAGAAGTATTATTACTCTTCTGATCTGATTTGCTACTCAACACCTATAGATCCGCTTGAATTGATTATTGCAAAAGAAAAGTACGATATATTCTCATTCATTTGCAGCGACATGAGTCAATTATGCGAGATAATGGTGCTTGCTAACTCAAGAAGGCCTCATAAGTATTTCGACGAAAATAAGAAGAAGAATTCAGGTCAAAAAACAATTCTTCAGAGACAATTCGACTCTCTTATGTCATGGGAAAAGAAGAATAAGTCAGCAATGAAGCATACAAAGAGAGCAGGCTTTAGAGCTTTGTATGATGTTACTCCTGTTGAGTATTACAACGGAACTAACGCACAACCACCAAGTACAAGCACCGAAAAAGGAATTCCTATTTCTCCATTACGTGGCTATGACTTTGATAGAGAGATGGAAATGCGTTTATCAAAAGTTACGGAAGATCCAGACTACCAAGCGGCAAAAGCCACACAGGAGAAGTACCTTACAGAAAAGCCGGAAACTCCATCAAATACCCCTCAAAACCAGCCAGTCAAATCTATCGACGAAATTAAAGTTCCTCTTGATGAAGATCAAGGACCAGTCATCAAAGAAAACGAAAACCTTTCAAATCTTTTCAAACCAAACTCTCCAATGTCTTCTTACCAGCAAAAATCTCTCGCAACTCAAAAAACGCTTCCTGAAGTCATCTTGCATCTCCAGAAAGCAGGTATGAGAATGAACAAGCAATCTTCGATCCAGGTCCCCAAGACTTATACGAATATCGACAATTATTTCTTTACATCCTTAGTTACAGCTAAACCTCATGATTTCCCATCATATATGGCTACAGCATTATTACATGGATGCAAGAATATTCCAAAACTCTACGAAGCTCTTTGCAATATTCCATTCCAGATTGGAGATGTCAGACAAACATTACTTGCAAGGCCTTTCAACGATTTCAACGAGGCTTGCTACTTCATAGTCGAAATGACTAACAAAATGCTCTTCAAGTACTTCATTCTCGCTTTAGAACCCGAAATCAAATTTAAGCGCGAAAATTACAGAGCTGATTCATTGATTCGCATTCCAGGCTTCTGTACCCAACTCTCATCGATACAATGTCCTCAGTTAACTCCAATCTTCAATCCAAGTCCTCCAAAAATTTATTACGAACATTCTTTCGCGATTTGCCTTCAAGACGCTACAGATCAGTTTGCTTCATCACCATTTACATACTTGGATGCACCAATGGATACCGAAAATCCATTTTACCTCATTATTGAGAATATCATGAATTATATCAATCCTTCGAGGATTCCGCTCGACAAAATCTGGAACCAGATTGATAACTTTATCACAGAAGATATGGCTTACCTCACAATCGAAGATCAAGGAGTGAGAGTTGTTGCTTATATCCTCGGAATGCTTTCCAAAGAGAGATTGGCGAAGTGGATGTTCTTTGGTTGGACAAAGCTCAAGATTCTCTTGAAGCTCAACAAAAGTGATAAGTCCTGCCTCTACATGTTTGCTGCTCTTGTAGATACTGAAAAAATCATGAGACTTATCGTCAACCAAGATAATATCTTAGACCTTGCTAGTAAGGTATACCCAGTTCTCCAAAAGAATTTTTCAATTTCTTGTTAAATAAATTTATATATATATGCTTTTCAAATATAATCAATTTTTGGACATTTTATTACAATACAATGAACTATTATTATACGATTTTTTATCCAAATTATTGATTTATGATATTTCAAAAAGATTATTTATATGAGTAATTACGAACTTTTTTTAATCGACAGATAATTCACAAATATGTAGGGTTTGATTTTTACGAAGGCTCAAGTAACGGTACAATACCCTACTTTTCCAACATTTAGAAAACATGCATGACCCTACCCAGGGTCCAAAAATTGGTATTTTCTGCGCTCAGGCAACATGAGTTTTTGGGCCGCCAAATGAATAGCTCAAATAGTTTCCTCATATAGAGACATGCTTATGCTTAGAGTTTGAAGGGAATCTAAAGTGATTTTTTTCTGCATTTCGAAATCTAATGCAATCTTAAAATCATGATTAAACTGCGAATCTGGGCGCAATTTTTTAATATGTTAATATATGAAGGTACTCCTACTACTGTGAATGCTTCAAATGAAAATTCAAGAAATCAGATTAATTTGATCACATTAGTATAGTAGTGGTCAATCCAAAAACTCATATGTTGATATATAACCTATAGAGATGATAATTATCGACTCTTCATTGAAATGCATAAGATTTAATAATCTCATAGATATTCTTTTTAATTTTCAGTATTTCGTGTGCATTTAGATTGCATATACCTGTATATGATATTTCTAGAATGTTTTGGTTAGATATTAAGTTTTTTAGATTAATATTTTAACATTTTGATAAAACAAGCAATTGTTCCATTTTGGAATCGCGATTGAACTCTAGTTTGACTAATATGATGTTGTATGATCAAATGAATTCTAACTTCATGAGATAAATTTGAAATTTGAAAATGCGATATCTGACTCAAATATTTATCTGAGCACATTTAACATTCAATTATAAACTAAAGTAATATACAGCAGATTCGATTTGGCTTATATTTTAAATATTCAACAAATAATCTTATAAAATTGTGCTATTCACGTTTCTCAAAGATGAATTAAGCATTTACAACTTGTGCATTGATGGAATTAGATATGGATTCTAATGTTAATCGATATTTTGTAAATTGATATATATTTTATCATGGTTTGACATTTGATCGTGTTGAAACCGGAATTGCAATATGCATCATCTATATATATAATTGTCAAAATATGAGCTATAGATTTTTAAATTATGCTCCTGATTATGAGTGACTTATATGATTATATTGAATTGAGTAGTAAGAATCATAAATATTAGAATATTACGATAATGTATTATAACCTTATAGAAGCTTAAGGCTAAAAATGATGATGAAAATGTAGCTCAAATTTAAGTCTAAAATTTGAAAAAATTAAGTGCTTATGATAGTATGACGATATTGGTGTTTGAATGTAAGAAATTAGAGATGTATTAGAAGCATTATGAGAAAATAATAAGATATAAAAACAAATTTTATGAAATAATTTAAGTTATAAGAGGTGTTAACATTGGTAATGTGTGTATAAGATAGTAGAATTGTATTGGATCTTTGATTAGTATTTTATAACAATTTATTAATGTAGATGTGATTAGAATGTTGGATTACAAAGGAGAAAGCGGATTGTTCACTCTTGTTGGTCTGCATGTGTCATTCCGGGAGACATTGCCTGTGCATGTCTCCCAGAATGGCAATATTGCATCATAACTGAATGCAAACTTTGACTGACAAGAGTGCATTGTGCACTCTTGTTGGTCTGCATGTGTCATTCCGGGAGACATTGCCTGTGCATGTCTCCCAGAATGAAACAATTTATTGCAATCAGAATACTATTGCAAAACTTTGACTGACAAGAGTGCATTGTGCACTCTTGTTGGTCTGCATGTGTCATTGTTCGGTTTATCATCTAGAGCTTATATAAGATGCGAAGAAACTTCAAAAAAAGCTAACCGGTAAAGACAGCAACTTGCAACACCAAGTTGCTCACGTAGTGATTACAAGCATATCTGCAAGGCAAAGTCCTCAGGATGCAGAACTTTGCCTGCAATCAGAAAAGAGATTGCAGCAGAGTAACCGGTAAAGACAGCAACTTGCAAAGTCAAGCAGTTTCTGAGATTTTGATTTATAAATCATAAACCTTCATGCTTGATGATTTTGTAGAATTGTTAACTCATGTCATCAGTTAATGCTCACCTAAGGGAGGTGTTTTGCGGGAGCTGGGGGTATCTTGGTGAGTACTCAGGAGGCCAAGAAGGGCACCCCAACCGACATTTTGCTGATGGATTGAGTTCGCAACCATTTTTATAACCGTAAAAACCGTCGGGACAAAACAACTTGAATAATTGAATTTTTTAATGATAATGATTGTGAAATAACATGTAACTATAATTTAAGAATGCCATAGGGAACAGGACAAATTTGCCACACGGCACTTTTTTTAAAAAAAATTAATGGAGCGGAGCGATACTCTGCTGCAGGAGCCCTAAGGCTCCCAATCATTACGAAAGGGAGCCTCAGGGCTCCTGAGAATCCATCAGCAGAGGCCTTTTCATTTGGCCTCTGCTGATCAAAGATTCGGCGAAGCCATTCTTCGTCTCAGGAGCCCCAAGGCTCCCAATCATTACGAAAGGGAGCCTCAGGGCTCCTGAGAATCCATCAGCAGAGGCCTTTTCATTTGGCCTCTGCTGATCAAAGATTCGGCGAAGCCATTCTTCGTCTCAGGAGCCCCAAGGCTCCCAATCATTACGAAAGGGAGCCTCAGGGCTCCTGAGAATCCATCAGCAGAGGCCTTTTCATTTGGCCTCTGCTGATCAAAGATTCGGCGAAGCCATTCTTCGTCTCAGGAGCCCCAAGGCTCCCAATCATTACGAAAGGGAGCCTCAGGGCTCCTGAGAATCCATCAGCAGAGGCCTTTTCATTTGGCCTCTGCTGATCAAAGATTCGGCGAAGCCATTCTTCGTCTCAGGAGCCCCAAGGCTCCCAATCATTACGAAAGGGAGCCTCAGGGCTCCTGAGAAACCTCTTTGAGAAGGTTTTCTTAAAGAAAACCTTCTCAAAGATGATTGTCAGCATTCACTCAAAATCTACCAAGAGTTTCAAAGTTTCAAATCTATCTGAAATGAAGCTTTGAATCTCTTGTATATCTAATTGTAGAGGTACCTTTTCAAAATGTCTTCTATTGATTAAATTTAATCAGTAAAAGTCATTTTGAAAAGGTACATCTCTATAATTGCTATTGAGCATTCACTCTTGGAACCTTGGAGCTCTTGTGTAGTGCATGAAAACTCCAAGATTCTAGCATAAAACATATATCATAGACATAATTTCTTCAAATATAATTTAAGGTTATTTTTTAAAATCAGAAAAAGCGTAATTTAAGGTTATTGAAAAATTGACACTTGGCAAATTTGTCCCGCACTCGTCCCCCGGAATCAAATAAATTATCATATCGAGAATCGGAGATCCTTGCAGTTTCGATTTTTTCGAAAAGTGAGAGATTTTCCGTTCTAATAAATATATTTGATAACCGGGGTGTCCCCCGGAATCAAATAAATTATCATATCGAGAATCGGAGATCCTTGCAGATTCGATTTTTTCGAAAAGTGAGAGATTTTCCATTTTAATAAATATATTTGATAACCGGGGTGTCCCCCGGAATCAAATAAATTAGCATTACTAACATTCCTTTTTTATTTAAAATTTTCAATTCTTAAAACAAAGTTTTACTTCTATTTAATTATTTGCCATGAAAGTATAGAACATTAAAAATTCATCCTACTACCTCCACCCTTATAATACCTTCAAAAAATTATATCTCAATTTATTTTCTATCTTTATATTGATGTGCTTATTCAAAAACACTAAATCATAAGTCTTCAGTTCTCAAAATACTCTCAAATTATCTCATTGCGCATATTTTGAAATTTGATAATTTTAAATTGTTAAAAAATTCATTAATCACAGTAAAATATCTATATACAACAATTAACTAACTGATTCCACATCTTGAACATTCGCATTTATTTAATATATTTGAATATCATTTACATCTTATTGAATTAGATCATAAATCACAGTTCCCTAATATACTATCTAGCTAACCATTATTGTTGCACAACTTACATGTGATTAAACACACGTGTATAATTCTGTACAACTCATATCTCTATCAATACTTTATTTATAATCAAAACAAAGGTTAAAATTGTATACCCTGTCACTGTAGAGTATTCTCCCAACTTTAAAGTGAAAATCAAAATTTGATATTTTAGTAATTTCATGTGAGATCGTTATTTTATAGGAAAACATACTGAAAATGTTTATAAGATGTTTCTCTATCATATGCCAAAATATCATGGTTTAAACGCTCTCCTAAGTGTCTATAACTGAATTTTAGGGCAATAACCTTATTCTAAATGTTGGGAAAGTAGGTATAACAATCCAATAACATTATTAGAAATGGTTGCAGACCTCAAAAATCATATGAATTTTATTATGACTGCCTATAAAAATGCAGATTTTAAGCTTATAATAGTTCGATGTAATTTAATTTTCTATTGTTAATGCGAAGCGAAAAGAAATGAATAATTAACAGTTCAGCATATCTCCCTTGCACATTAGAAATCAAATGCCCATAAAATTATTCCAAATAAATCGGAATTGAGAAAGTTTATCTTATATGAGCGTAAAATTATTCTTGGAAGGTAATGAAATAAGATCGATTTGAACTCAGACAGGATCAGATAGTCATTGTACACTCAAATAAAAGGAAATTCAAGAAGTTTTGAATCCAACCAAAAAAAAATCCGTGCTAAAAATCAATTAGTATATAATATATCTAAACAACAATTTATACAATACATAATTTCGCTAATAACTTTTCTTTTCTCTTTTTGATAGAAGTGCCTGGATCATCTTTTCTTATTTCTTTTAGCGTCACCTGTTTATTAGTTTGGCTACGCTTGAGAACAAAACAAGGGATATCAGCACCTTTAACTGTAGTTGGTTTCGGAATATGAGCGTAAGAAGTATCCTTATTCTGCTGAGTCTGTACGTAATTGCGGAGAAATTCACTAGTAGGAGACGACGATCGCTTGTTGAACGTAGGCATGTTAGTAAATGTTTTTGATTGAGAAATTTTCTTCTTTTTGAATATTGTAAAGCAACGCCTATAGTACTGAAGCGGTGGAAACTTATCGATTGTGATATCTCCGGTGGTGCTTATCGAGAGACAGCCGCCATAGTTTTCGACATTTCCGCAGTAATTGGATGCTGAATACACTGAATAAACTTTGCCACCAAAGAGAACTGCAACACCTTCATATTGGACCTCGTGAGCCCTGATAATAAGTTGAAGGTTATTCTCTTTGAGAAATTCAGTCAATAAGTCCTCACCAAAGAGTACACCTTGACCTCGTGGTGATTTTTTGAATCCTGAAATTGCTTGGTCAGGATCAGACCAAACTAAACAATTGATTATTGGGTCATCAAATGTTTCTGCGGGTAATTCGATTTTCGAAATACTTTCTAGAGATACATTTGGACCTATTCCTCCGTGGACGCAAAAATATTTATTATCAATTACTCCAGCAAGAGGAAGAAATGAAAGGGTTCTTGCAAGCATCGTAAAGGCTATGTGCTCGATAGGATGCGATAATATATCATTGAAAAATCCGTTATGAGTGAAAATAGAATGAAATTCGTGATTACCTCTGATTATTACAACATTGTTCGGATAAATACATTTAAGAAGGAAAATGAATGAAATAGTTTCTATAGAAAATTCACCTCGATCGATTATATCCCCTAAAAATACAAAAGTCTTTTCGATTGGTAATCCAAATTTTTGAATAAAGCGAATTAATTCGAGAAAATGTCCATGTAAATCACCGATTATAACGCAAGGAGACTGGATTTTTGCTAATGGTCCGGTTTTCTTGACTAAATCTAACGCAGTTTCAAATATCAATTTTACGTCACTACTGTCGAGCAAAGGCATAGTCAATGTGGATCGCCGAGTGCTGACATTATCTACGTCAATCTCTAAAGTTTCTTGAAATCGATCAAATATAGCAAGTATCTCCCTCGAAGACATTATTGAATAATTTAAGCGGTTTTCTTGAAAAATATAATTGATTCAATTATTCAACCTCGATTTTGTAAAATTTAAATCGTTACACTTACATTCATCGACCTACTATCAGTTCAATATAATTCAACTAATTACTTTTAAAACCGTAAATTTTAAATGATTATTATTTAAGAATATCCATATAAGTAATTTATTTATTAATTATGAATCAATTTATCAAATGTTTTGAAAGAGCATTCAATTTTAATAAGTTTTTATAAATTCAAGAATTTTTTCATTTTATAATCATCACCTTTATCTACAAAACAAAATAGTTAATTAATTAAATTGAATATGATTTTACAAATTACAAAACCTAAACAATTTGCTAGTTTGATATATTAATATGGTATATTAAACGATCAAAAATGAAAAATTTGAAAAAATATTTTTGAAGAAAATTTTTCTGAATAAATACTAAACAAATACTATTTAGCTTATCTGTTAACTTTTCAATCAATTTCACGCCCTTTTAAATCATATCGGCAATTCAAAAATTGAATTGATAATTTCAAGAAAGTTGGATGGAACAATTTTATTGGATTTTTCGCAACCCTCACTTCCAAAATTCCATAGAACATGAGAGACTAACAAAACATGTTTTAATTCGAATATTTTAGTCGGGACTATTTTTTCACATGGATTAATTTGGCTTTATCTATACTAAATTTCATTTAGAATGTATATGATATAACTGAAGATCAATTCCACATGATCATATGTCGTTATTTCTCGTTTATCTTTCCATATTTTTTTTGTGTTTCAATATATTGAGTCTTTATTTCGTTAAATGTGAGTCATCAAACCAATGTTTCATTTGGTTGCTTCTTTTAATGTTTATTTATTTTTTTAAAAAAAAAAAATCAGATTAAATGAGAAATGCAACTTGATTGTTAAACATTCCTATAAACGCACATCTTATTAAAGATATAAAAAACAAAGCAATTTCAAAATTTATTATTTTTTAAATATTTAGTACATTCTTGATCCAAATCGTTTAGTTAATAGAAAAATCTGATAAATGTTATCTGATTTCTCTATTATTTGAAAAAATGATAAAAATCTGAACTTTTCAGATATTCAATTAAAAAACATTCATTGCATTGTTCTGTATCATCCATTTATTTATTCCAATTAACAATATTAACACTATCAAAAAATAATATTTTTCGAGAATTGCATTTTAAGGCCTTTTTAATTTATTATGTAATAAACAGAAATTCATCAAAAGTGACAGCTCTCAATTTTTTGACATTTGTAAATTCTAAATTGAATGAGAAAAATGAAATAATACTAAGCATAATACAATATTCTAGATTTAATTATAATTAGGAAAAAGTTAGTTTTGAGAGTACTTTTCATAGGCATATAGAATGAAATCTTCTGAAAAATAATATTCCCACTCATTATATTCGTAAATTTTGAGGTTTATCCTTCGCTTTTAAGATCATTGAATTTGATTTTTATATAAAATAGTTATATATTAGAAAATAATATGAGTTTATGTGATATTATTTTTCAGAAGATTTTGTGTTCTTCTTCAAAATTTTATTTTTTTATTAAAAAGAATCTTTACAAAATATACATTTACTTTAATTAATATTTAAAAGCGTGCTCTATCAAAAGTTCCAAAAATTCAATATTTTAGCTTTTCTGAGGTGTCACTTTTGATGAATTTCTGTTTACAACAATTATAGGTCATCTGAAGTTTTGTGAGCAAGAATCATTCACGACATCAAAATTTTAAAGTATTTTTGAGCTTCTCGAATTGTAAAGTTCAATTACCTTTTTTAATATACTAACATAGTTATATATTTTTAAATCATTTTATATTATCTTTTCCGTTTTACAAAAACTTCCACCGACTGGAAGTATTTTTATCAAATATTGTTCACAATGTAATGCTGTACTATTTTTATTATTAAACAATCAATTATTTCAATTTCATCAATACTGAAGTCTCATCACACTTTTCAATGCTCGATTTTTAAAAACTGTTTAAAAATGGAGCTTATATTGAAATAGTGTAGAGACTAAAAATTACCACAGACTATTTCAGAGGATTGAGTGGCAACTCAATCCTCTGAAAAGTCTGAGGTAATTTGCAAAATTTCAATATTATATTCAAGTATCTCTAGCAACATCATATATTATTTAACCTTCAGTTTTTTATGAAAATTGAGAAATGCTTCATGAAAAAGTCGAAAATAGATTTTCAAAACAAAAAGTTTAGTTATTATAATTTACCATGCAGAGTATTAAATGAAATCTAATTTTTAAATATGGCAGAAATTGAGATGATTTCAAAAACCTCAACACCCCAGAAAAAAAGCTTGAAATTTTTTAGAGGAAAAAAAATTTTTTTCTAAAATAACAGAATGATTTTTCTTTGGCTTTCTTTCGCTTCTGCAGTAAATTATTCAGTGTATAAGGATACCAAAGGAATATTCTATAAATGGGCCGATTGGCATTACAGTTTAATGAAACTTACCTTTAAAAAAGCAAAATTTGTAACACAATTTAATTTACAATTATCAGTTCCATTAGAAGAATGGGTTAACAATGCACTTTCCAGAGCAACTACTAACTCAACTCCAAAAATTTCCTCGTATAAAATTCTGAATGATGCTTTAACTACATTATTACCAACAAAAATCGATGCAACGAATATAGATACTATCAAACAAGTTAAATTCGGAAATCCAAGTGTAAGCGTTGACTTCGGATTTGATTTCAACACTTTTATCAATGAAATCCAAGATGACGTACCAAAAAACCCTATTAAAATCCTTCTTGGATTTGCACTTTCTTCATTCATACTTGTAGCTTTAGTCATCATCGCACTCATTACACAAGTATTTTGTATTTGCTGCTCATGCTGTGGTTCACCAGTAGAAAAGAGGTCTCCAAAGATATTACAGCTCGTCTTCTTCTACTTATCCATCTTGCTTTTGTTCCTTGGCGCAGTTTGTGTCTTCCTTATGATTAACCAACTAGATCAAACAAAACAAGCTTTCTTTGATATAGATAAAATCATTGACAAGACGCTAGCTGAACTAGACTCAAATGTTACAGTAATTGAAGACATTATCAAGCCAATTGAAACTTCAGTTCTTGATGCAGTCAACAACACTCCCAAGACATATCTAACCATTATAGATAACGTAAATACCACATTGCGACCTAAGTTTGACTACCTTTACAGTGGACTTACAAAAGATGGCTCAATTTTCCCACTTTTCGCCGCAAGCTCCAATATCTCCAAGATCATTTCCCAAATTAATCATGAGATAGACAATATTAACTCAGATCCAACCATTTTACACAAAATTAACAAAGTTAACATAAATGATGACGTAGATAAGGCCAAAGAAGATGTTGACAAGCAGTACAACAAAGCCAAGAACAAGATCGATGATTATATCCAGCAGGCAAAGGACTACGACGTTCAAGGCGAAATTGATAAAAAGAATTTCTCCGAAAAGTTGAATACAACTAAATATTTCGACAAGGTCCATGAATTCTGCCACAAGGATCTTACTCTTTCCAACCTAATGGGCAAGGATTTGTCGAAATACAAGAAATATTTCTTTTTCATTGCTCTTGCCTTCTTAGTCTTTGCATTTGCACTGTTGATTCTCATTGGTCTTTACATATTTGCCTTCCATGGCCTGTTCTGCGGCGTTTTCTGCTCAAGATTCAACTGGATTTTCCCTCTTATTTGCGTTATCTTAATAATTATCTTCGGAACGGTATCAACAACAGCCTGCACGTTGATTATCCACGTCAACGACCAAGTTATGCCATCAATCAACAACACGATCCAGACACTCCTCAGTTTAGTTGATAATTCATCCATCGGATACCCATCATTCGATATCCCGATCTACCACGAGGACACAACGAAGTATTCCTTCAAATTGCCGTTCTACCAGACATCAATAGCGGGCTGGGATCCTCTTGGCAACCTCCTGAACTCATCGTACAAAGCAGGCCTTGGCAATTTCCTCAAATTGGACAAGATCGGACCATTCTACTACATTGCGGCCGTAATCAACACTGATGCCATTGAAAAACTCCATTACGCGGCCAAAAGCGTCATTTCCTATGAAGCAACAGACCAAATCAACAGCAAACTCGGCTTCATACTCAACGCACAGACCCTCCGCGACCTTTCAGACCAAATTCCTGACTTTGACAAGAAGATTAACGATACAATTAATGAAATCGACGACGAGGCATCAAACACACAAAATGCAACAACCAACACATCCATAAATAATATTAAGAAATGTCTTGAACAACTCAGGACAAATTTGGATGAAAAAATTCCGATAGCGTTCGATTCAATGAAAGACCACGCCCGTAAATTCGCCACTGACTTTACATGGGAGAATATTGACACTTTTTACGGGTCTACTGTTGAAACCAGTTTAACAAATCTATTGACACCACCGTTAGAAGATATCAATACATTCCTTACTAAGTCCATTTACAACATCACATCAAACAATCCAACAATTTCATTAATACAAACACCACTGTTTTTAGTCACAACATATATCATCAGGAATTTAGGAATTATGTTTTCATTGATGTCGATTTCCAACTATTGTTTCCTTGTCGGTGTCCTCATCATTGTATTTGTCCTCAGAAGTAGACTGAGATACATTGAAGACCCGCCTGATCCATACGAAGAAGAGGAAGATTACTTCGATTACGATTACGACATGGATGACATGTACGATGATTACGACGACGAAGGTGATGATGGAGATGATGAATCAGATCACCACCACAGTCATCATCACAGCCATCACCACAGCCACCACCACGGACACAAAGGAAGTGGTGCATTTTGGTTGGAACACAATTAATAATTTATGTATTATTTTATATATTTTTTTTGTTTATCTTTTACTTCAGGAATTCAAAGAGAGAGAGAGAGAGAAAAAAAGTTTTCATTTTTTTTTTGAAATAAAATTTTTTTATTAATTATTTTTTTTTATTGTTTTGGAGGATATAATTTGAGAGACAGACGCGAGGATGTCAACTGGGTGTAAATGCATTCTTTAAGGGTGCACTTACTACTGTCTGATATGATCCCATAATATATCAATATATCTTTATTGTGATTGCAAAAAAGTATAACAGTAATATAAAGTACTAAGTAGTGATTTAAAATAGCTTCTTCCCGAACAAAATTAATAACCTTTTACCTTAGAAAATTTGGATAAAAATCTAGAATGTCAAAAAAATTGAGAGAATGTCAGAAAGTGGTAAGAGCACCCTTAATATATATATATATTCTTATCATTAGGTGTGTACTTATCACTTTCTGACTTCTTTTCATGACATCAGTATGTGGTGTATTTTAATTCCAAAAAAGTATAAAAACCATATTAGGAACCATGTAATGCTTTAATAACAAAATAAGTTGTTTTATTCCTTAACAACGGTTTCAATTATTTTATCTTTAACACTTTTGATAAATTTTATTTCATTTTGATTTTTTCATCTTTACTTTAGAATGTAACTCTGTAATAATGTCTTCTAATTCATTCTTGTGATTGACCGAACCTCTTCTATTTGTTTATCTGTAAGTGTAGTATGAAACTTTGCCCATGAACATCCTTCTCTTTGCAATTATAATAAAAGGGATCACTTAGATTTTTATCATTTAAATAATCGATATATGTATGACCTTCATCATCTTTTGCCGTGACATCTATATTTGGCTGAGACAATAGGAAATCTATAACTCTTTCACCAGCCATTGCTGCTTCAATAAGTGGCGTACTTAAATATCCAGTTCTATCATTAATATCAATAAAATTAAGAGCAAATTTCACACCTTCTAAATTTCCACCATAGACACAAAATTTATGAAGAATTGTTTTTCCATTATCATTCTTAATATCCATTCTTGCACCAAATTTTTGTAATAACTTAATAAGTTTGAGATTTTCCCTATTCACTGCATAATGTATTATATTGTTTTTATTAGAGTCATAAAAATAGCATATATTTTCATCTACAGAAACTTTAATTGTAGATTCGTCACCTTCTTGTAATGCTTTATTAAGAATATCATAAATTGCATTTCGATGTTCCCAATCACTTTTATATATTTTACTAATTCCTCTAAGTTTATCTGTGTTTTCTTGTGTTGTAGAAGTTGACTTTGGTGTGATGAGTGTTTGTGCATGGTTTTTTATCTCAGAGAGAAGAGGGAAATTGAGAAGTTGTGAAAGAGAATCTAAAACAAACAAGTAATTGATTCCATCGTTAAGAAAATTGATATGGATGTGCTTCAATATCTCAAAGTGGTCTTCATTGCTAAAAAATTTAGAAATATTTTTAAGGATCAAATTAAATTGCGGAATTGTAAGTTTTGCGTTGTCAAGAATATGACAAATCTGATCTTTTGTTCGCATCTCAAAGAAATCTTCTTTATAAAGCCACTCTTCAACGTGCTGACTATAGTAATTCAGAACATTACTCATTTGATAAGTAATTGACAGTTTTTTTTGAATAGTGGAAAAAATTTTACGACTTTCCTAAAAAGTAAATTAAGTTAAACATCCACGGCACATTTTCAATACTATTCCAAAATTGAAATTAAAAAATTTCCTTATCTTGATTTTTTTGAAGCTTATTCTTTGATCAAAATCAAAAACAGAATATAAATATGATGTAGATTTATTAGATATGATTAGATATTGGCCATATTGAGCATTAACGATAGCTTTCGTTTGGCCGGACCGTGTACCCTTAATCAAAGATAATCTCATAATGGAATATGTTGTCAAAATTTACACATTCAAATGCCCTTAAAACATATTCTAGAAAGTTAATTTTTCAAACCAAAATATGTTTTGAAACCAAAAAATGTTTATCATTTGATCATCTTCTAACTCATATATTCCACATGAATAATACAGAGAAATATTTACATGTTAATTCCAATACAAATGCTCCGAAAGATACTTTTACCCAGCATAAAGATAAAGCAAAGTGTATACTTGAAAAGTGGCATAAATTTTCTTGTAAAAATAAAATTTAGAAGAAGAAAAAAACTTTTTTAAATTTTTACTGAATTACGTTCTTGACGAGTTCAAGGATGAGTGGAGCCAAAACGCTATCCTGCATTCTGATACCAGCCTGAACTCTTCCACCATCAGAGAATGAGAGGAAAACGACCAATCCTTCACCCTTTGATGTCTTTCCAGAGAAGTAAGCAGTGTTATCCTTCTTAGCGTTGAAGTATAATCTCTTTGAGTTGAACTGGTTCTTAGCGACAGGGATAGAGTCGACTCTTGCGTTGTCTACTGTTGTTGTGAGTTCTGTTGATGGAGGAAGTGACTGCCAGAACTTGACGAACTCTTCTCTTGTGAACTTACCACCTTCCTGGTCTGTGACCAAGATTGTTTCCAGTTTCATTGGAACGTGGAAGATGATTGGGGAAGGAGCGTTTGTGAGAATGGCGACATCTAAGTTTGATGATGTCTGTGCTCCCTGTGTGTAACTTGCATCGAATGCAATTGAAACAGTGACAGAAATTGATTTCTGTGATGGCAACTCCTTCGGGAATCCGGATTTCTCTGGTGCGTAACCGAAGATGTTCTTGTTGAACGCGATGTCCTTGATCTGGTCAGCGTTCTCATTGTAGTTTGTGATTCTCATAGTGATCTGGCTTTCCTTTCCGATCTGTACCAAAGCGGCTCTGACTTCGAGTGAATTCGATGACTTTCCATCGACAACAATTGGGAGATTCATTCCTTCCGCGACACCACCATCTCCGCCGAGGCTTGCGAGACTCATGATCTTTACGTTGTCGACAAATTCCTGTGGCTTCTTGTTGTACAAAACTGACAAAGTGCCGACCAAAGGAATGAGAGATTTGACAAGTTCAGCATCGCAAGAGTAGAGCTCTGTCTTGATGAGAGGCTTCTGCTCTGGCATGATGACTTGCTGTGCGTAATCTGGGCACTCAGAAATGAGCCAGTAGTACTGGAACGCTCTGTCTCTGATTGATGGGTTGTCTACTTGTGATGTAGCCATTGTAATGACCTGCTGGAACATCTCTTGTCCGTCTTCCTGGTTGACTAAGAAGTACTTGAATACAGCGGTGAGAATGGCAAGTTGTACATCTGGTGTATCTTCAAGGAAGTCATCGATGAAGTGGGCGTCCAAAAGATCGCCTGCGTTGCCAATTCTGTCGGCGTATTCACCAATGATCCAGACCATGGCGGCTTTGGCACGATGATCGTCAAGTTTGGCACCGAGAGCTCCGCAGATGTTGGCGAGAATGCCGAGGTACTGGTTTGGATATCTCCTGAAGATATCGGCGGCAACAACGATGCATTCTTGAACAACGTATTCGATCTTGTTGTCAACGAGAGCAACGATCTTGTCGACGCAGGATGAAGCAGCGGCTTCGAATGTAATGGCGATTTTACCAATAGCGGCGATGGATTTGCGGACAAATTCAACATCTGCCTGCTGAGCGTAATCGAAGAGTTCTTCAAGTACTTTGCCGACATTCTGAGCGCTGCAGAGTGTAAGGATGACATCGAGCTTGGCTAATTTGATGTATGGTGGATCATCGAACTTGCAGAAGAAGATGGAGACTTCGGATGAGAAGAGACGTCTGTAGTGCTGAAGGAGAATGAGAATGGACTTGATGGCGGCGTATTGGACTGGAGCTGTGTTGTTGAGTAATGTAACAAGAGGAAGAGCAACTCTTGTGAGGGTTTCTCTGACCTTGGATGGGTCATCGATGTAAAGGTTCATCTGGAGGCAGCAGCGGATAGCGGAAAGGATGACAGCGGCATTTGCATGGGATAATCTTGTAGAAACACGGGAAATGATACCACGGGCATCGTTGGCGTTATCTGGCTTGAAGTTGCATGTGTAATCTAAGATCTGGACTTGAGCCCATTCTGTTGTTTGATCGATTGATGCAAGTAAGTTGTTGATTGTGGAGAATGATGGTTCGAAAAGTGGCTGGTCGCGGCTCTGGTTAATTTCGAGAAGAGCGGAGATAGCATTGGCAGCAACGTTGGGGTTAGAATCTTCAACTAATCTCTTGAGCTGAGCGCCAAGCTTGAATTTCTCGACGAATGAAGCACGTGACTGGTGGATGGATAAGATAGAAAGAGCAGCTGACTTTCTGACGTATGGATCATCAGAAGAGCAAGCTCTCATAACAATTGGGATTAAACGATCGATGTTAGCATCGTTGATGATACGGCCGATCTGGCGGACAACGACACCCTTCATTTGTGGATCTGGCTTCTCGAATTCGTTCATTAATAATTGGACTGTTAAATCTGCAAGGTTTGGCTGAGCTTCAACATAGCGCTCTGCGTAAATACCGATAAAACGACGGACCTTGATTTCTTGCTTTGGATCTGTTGTTCTGTAGCCTGAAACATTTGCGAAAGCACCTGAGCAATCTACGTTTTGGGCTTCAAGGGCTACAAGTCTTTGGAAAGCAAAATCACGATCTTTCTGCTCAGGAGATGCAAGCTTCATTGTCATCTCCTGAATTTCGCCTGCTTGTTGCATACGCGACATTTTTTGAATGTGATTTGAAAATTAACGATAGCTATCTCTTTTTTATAGTGATATGAAAAACAATAGGTATTATTTTTATTTGGGATTTGATATAATTACACGATTTACAATAATATTGCCATATAATATATTATGTTTCTACAAGGAATAAAATTAATTATTTTTGAAACCTTGATCTGTAACTTTATTTCATGGATGAATCTTTATAAAAAATGACGTGAAACTAGAACCTAATTTAATCTTAAAAGAAATAGCAATTTTTACATTTCCGATTTTTTTATTATCCAGAAAAACGACAATGTAATTATAATATTAGATTTGTATACTACTGTATTTAACAAAAACACATTAAAAACCAAGAAAAACAGAGAAAATTAAAAACAATTATCAAAATCAAGCATTAGATCACAAAATCATGATGAAATCATAATCATTTGTATCTGGCATTTATAATTCTGATTACGTGACATAAAAATTAACCTAAATTTTGAACTCTGTCAATCTCGATCGATTACAGAATTAATGAAAAAGCAAGAATATTTATAAACAATACTATCTATTTATTAACTAACAAAGTTATAAAATAACATGATATAACCAATTTCTATATAAAAACCAATTTTTTTGGTATTGTTACCACATAATATCATCAATCTCTCTATATCAAATTATCTTTCCAACAACACTTACTGCATTGGAAAAATAATAAAAAAAATCTATAAAAAAATACAATATATAACAAATATAATATACAAACAATTAAGTATTCACCCAATCCTGTAACAATTGAGTTATTTCTTCCATACCAGATGCTTCTGCGTACGAGAAAGGTATCAATCCTTGTGCATCTTCGCAATTTATATCAATATCCTTAGCTGTCAATAGGATTCTGACTGTTTCGAATTCACCCTCTTGTGCTGCGTAGTGTAAAGGTGTCATAAAATTCTCATCTTTACAATTTACATCGATTTCAGGTCTTTTTATCAATTCTGATACTGTCTGAGTATTTCCATCTTGTGCTGCTATATGCAAAGGTGTCATTCCCCATCTGTTGACCGAATTCACGTCAATTCTGTTGCAATTTAGTAATTCAACGACCATTCTTGATTCTTCGAAGAGAGCTGCTGTATGTAGAGGTGTCATTCCGGTACTATCCTTTGCATTGACATCCAGAGAGTTAATAGATAACAGTAATCTGATGGAATCAGCTGCACGATTTTTCACGGCATAATGTAAAGGTGTAGACTTATCAGATGAACGACTATCTACGTCCAATGTATTATCTATGCAATATATAATCTGTCTGACGTTGTTTGATGCAGCGCTTTCGTGGAAAACGTTTCCGAATTTCGGATGTACTTCTGTAAGATCGTTTAAATATGCGAAATGTAGCCAATCGAATATATCAAATCTGTAGAATCGTGTTGCTATCTGAAGACATCCGCTAAAGTCGCATTTTCGCTGCTGGCAAATTCTAACCATTTCGACATTTCCGCCTGCAACAACGAATTGGGCCAATGTCGATCCGTTGGCATCCTCTTGGTTGAGATCGGAGCCGTTGAGAAGTAAAAATTTAAAAATTCTTAAAGATCCGTAAAAAGCTGCGTATTGTATTAGGCTTGGTTCGCTTTGGACGAAGTGGCATGACTCAAATACTGAAGGACGAATATGGTGATCAAGTGAGAAATTTGGCGAATTTGATAATTCTTGAAAAAGATTGATATTATCTGTTTTAATTGCTACATTTATCGATTCTGGATAGCCTCCGGATAGGTAGCATTCTTGTAGCAACCTCCAGTTATTTCGATTAAGATTTGTAATATTATCGAAAAAATCTTTAAGAACTGGCTTGCAAGATGGAGCCGCCCACTCTTCATAAAACAAATTACGCAACGTTGAAAACAGCTGAGTGTCGGCAATTTGAATTTCAGGTGCAAATATCGCGAATATTAAGCAATGGTAGTATTTAAGATCTTCATGCATCTCGCAAAAGTGTCGTAGTTGTGCCACAACGTCAGTGGTTGTCATATTTAATGCTTTTATTAATCTTCTAAGAAATAAAAAATCTCCGACGTTTGACAAAAATTGTTCTATGAATGGTTTTGGAGTTAGTAACATTCGTACAATTAATGGGCGGATTAATGAAAGCGTACTTATTTCGTTTGAATGAGAATCAAGTTCGACTATTAAATTTACATATAATTGAATGTTTTTTGGACGGATAGAAACTGAGTTTATGATATTCCAAAGTAATTGGAATATCCTATCTTGATCTTGGACAAACACAGACAACAATAGATCATGGGCAATTTGTGGTAAAGAAGCAGGAGATATATTTATTAGCCATTCTTGAAGCTTAATGACAAGCTGAGCTTCTTGAAAGGCACTCTGCTCTATAATTGCATCCTGATGATTCATATTTTTTTATTGAGTTTTGAATACTTTCAAATTTTTGAACTTTCTACCCGTAACATTTTCTATGAAAAAGATTTTTATGGAGGGATTTTTTCCAAAGGAAATATGTCATTTCTCGGATTAATTTTGTGGATCAGGTTTTGAATGAGTCTTCAAATCTTTTTGTTATTATAATCAGATCGCAGATTTCGGATCCCTATATTTTAGCATTTTATAAAATCGCATTGGCATGAGGGACCAAAATAATGGCAACGATGACACTTTTATTTTTTTGAAGTCAATAAGTTTCATCAAATTTCCCATTGAAATCGATTATTAACAAATAGTTCTCGAAAGCAAATTAGGTATTATTTTTCTTGCGCTCGCATCAACTCTCCACCGCACGCATGAAATTCATTCTGTAGGCTTGTTTAATAAAAAAATTGCTTAATGCACTTTGGGAGTAATGACACATTATTGGTTACTTAGTGTACCTAATATAGAAGTTATGCTTTTGACTAGCAATATTAGATTTTATGCACTTTGTCCGTAAAAAAATAAAAATTGACATATAATATTAACAAATTAATGCAGACTAGTCGCATTATTGTTGCATGCTAAGTTCGGTCAACGATAGAAATTGAGTGGAAATTAATCGTCGAGGAAGTACGATTATGTAAAGTAAAAAAATGTTGTGGGATTTTTAATATTATATATTATTTTATAATAAATTTTTTGAGTCATTTTAAGAAGCACATATAATTTTTTGAATTTAAAAATTAAAGTAGTGTCAAACGAATTTATCACTTAATTTAATACTCAGATTTCTTAAAATTAATGAAAAAAAGGTTTTCTGAGAACTTTTGAGAATGGTTTTCAAATTCCATTATTGAAAATATATAGTTATTGTATGAAATTCAAACTCTATATTTATTAAAATTCTAAATTTTTAATAAAATAACTTTTCAGAGGAATATGATTTTGAATGGTTGATTAATAAGTATAAAAATGTCTACGATTTTAAGGAGGGAATTGTTCCTTATGAGGTATACATCATAACTATATACCTCATAAGGAACAATTCCCTCTTGATATCCTGGATATTTTTGAATATATTTTTTTAATTAAAGTTCTCAAAAGTATTATCAAAAGTGATTTTTAAAAAATATCTCCAATTAATTAACTAATTAAAAGTATTATATTTTTAAAATTAAATAGTTTTTCAATTTTTTTGAAGGAATTGAGATACTTCCCACGACAATAAAATTGAGAGGTTTACATTATGACTGATCTTAGCATGCAACATTATTGCTACAGATAACTAAAGCTATTTATAAAAATAGCTGTGAATACAGATTTTTAAACAAAATTTTAATATTTTTTATCAAATATTGAGTTTTAATCATATAGAAATGGCATAGATTAAAAAAGTAGAAAGATATAATTAACTCTAAACATTTTATATTAATATAACAGCAAAGATTATTACATGAACAATAATATTTCAATAAGCCAATGCATTTCATTAAAACTAATAAATAATAGACCAGTCACTTTCCTGGCTTCTTTTTTCTCTTCAGATCTTTTATGTAGTTAGAAATTCCATCAATTGCAGATTCTGGGAGCTGTGTGAGATCAATACTAAGATCATCTTTCTGAGAATCGATATTTACACCACTAAGGGCAAGAATTTGTAAAACATGCAAAATTTCTGAGCTTGAAGAGAAAAGTCCATTGTCAGCCAAATCTTTTAGATCACTAGATGAACTCTTCTTTGTGAAGTCATATTTTGAATAGTATTTTGCTAAAATTTCTGGAGAATTTGTTAGCTGTTTTGTAATTTTATCGTAGTAATCTGTGACAGCTTGACTCCACTCTGAAACGTTAGCATGCCCTATCTCGAGTAGTTGTTTTATAAAGATTTTGGAAAGAAATCTAGCGATATCCGCAATAAATGATAATTCTCCATTATATTGAATGGAATTTGACCAAACAAGTCGTATGTCAGAGATCCAATCTTCCATTCGGGTATACTTGCGGTCCAGAAGTTTCTGCCTGATGGTTCCTAAATCTTGAGGATTTTTTATAACTTCATAATAATCAGGAGCACCATCTTTTTCAGGGTCAATTGGCCTGGAAAACATTTTGCTCAAGGGATGCGCAATTAAAATATCTGTAATTCGGAGGCATTCCTTGAGATTGCTTTCCATTCACAGAAATTTCAATCTAAACGTGACAATTTTGGCGCCCGACGAATTTGATTTTTGAACAAATCCAAAGATTAAACAGATTCAAAAAGAGTTGGTTTCATAGTGGTATAATCTAACTTGAAAAAAGCATGTTCTGCAATGTTGAGTCAATCTGTTTCATTTTTCTAAACAAGACTCTTTTAAGTACAGTATATTTGCAAAAACCAATGCATTAGCTCATATCAATTTCATTATGTGATATATCCTTCGTTAAGCAAATAATCATTAATAATTTCCTGATAATACTCATGACTAAACCATTGAAAAAAGCTTACAGCTGCAACGTATTGTATTGGCTTGAAATGAATAATAATCTAACATATTTAGTAAACAAATATACTTATCTTAATAGAATGCATTCTATTCTATTAACAAAAAGATCCCATAATTCTCAGCTTAAATGGAGTTGATAGACTCCATTTTGGTTTCAACGCGTGAATAAATTTCTAAACTCAATATTCATCATGGAATCTCATCCGGATAAGAACAATCAGAACAAAAATAATTGTAGATATGTAAAACATAGATTTAATAATAGAAGAATTAGCCAACAATAATACTGACGGAATCAGCAACGGCCTTTTTGAATTTGTCATCTTCGATTGGAGATCCGACTTGGTAAAATGGATTCATAAGCAATTCAGCATAAGCTGTGTGAATTTGTTTGAAGAATTTCTTGATTAAATCAGACTTTTTCTTAGGATGAAGAAGAAGGAAAGCTGTCTGTCCAGCTGTGACATAAGCACTAATGGAATTTTGTTCTGATGTATCAATGCAATCGCGGAAAGCGTTCTGGTCTTTAAGATCAAGAGAATCTAAAGAAGCATAAAGGATGAATTGGTATTGGTATGATTTTTCTGTTGCAGCTGGGTCAAGAGCAGTCAACTCCATAGAAAACAGAAGATTGTTATTTCCGACAACAGCAAACATCTTTTTTTTGGGGAAAAAGTGAGTGTGTCACATTTTTATTTGAATACAATAAAAAAAATCATTACACAAATTTCCATCGTAAGCCAAACCAGAGCAAAATGTGAGAAATCATTTTATTTTTTTTGGTGTCAAATTAATTTTTTTTTTTTATTTTACTAAAAAAACACAATTGCATATGAGCAGTTTTCTTGAATATTCGAATTCAATAGAAGAAATGGTAGGTGAATCTCTTGATGACATAAATATGGCTCCAGATGAACGAATAACAAAATTTTACAATAATTTTTATGAAAAATACAGGGAAGAGCTGCCAAATACCTTTGTCCGTTGCACTTTAGCTGATGATCCGTCAACTTTTAAATACGACGATAACATTGTTTCCATGTCAACTGAAGTTTATCAATTTGAAAAAGTTTATAATTTTCATGGTTTGTATTTTTTCATTAGAGTCGTATCCTTAAACATGTAGAGGTAGACTGGTCATCACCTTACAAAGTTATTCGTTCAAATACAGATCAATATTCAAACCTTGTTTTTTATGTTCACTGGGACATTTTATTCATTCATACCAATCAAGCCCTATTCTTTTTAATATAAAATACCACTCATTATGAATGCTACACGGAAATTTATTGCTCATTTTAGTTATAAAGTAAATATTCATATGTGTACCAGCTTCTCTAACTTCTTTAACGGTCCACAGTTATTTTGGACCTTTTTTTATATATTTCATTTAAAATTTTATCTAATCTTCTTTTGAAGAGTATGAATTCATATATTTCAACTTTACAAATGAAGAATTCAGATGAAATATTCATGATTTTTTTTATCGAATTGATTTCGATTTTGTCACTTTTCCGAAAATTATTGTTAAAATTTATTAATGAATATCTTTCTGTTTACAATTAACATTGGCTGTAACACCACAAATATAGATGCAAATCTAACAAAAATAGAAAATAATATAACAAATCACATACAAAACAGTTCCGAAGCAGGAAAATTAGATATGAAAACACCAAATAATGAACAAAAACCTTCAGAAAAGGTCCCTCAATATTTTGAAAGCTCCAAATCAAATGCAGAACTCGGAATTCCACCACAAACAGAACAAAAGAAATCAATATTACTAAATATTGTTAAAGTAACTCCTTTAATTCTCAATCCAAAAGGAGGACAGGAAGTACATATAGTTTTTGCTTCACCATCCAAAATATTACAAAAACAAGGCAATTGTAGATTTGGGAAGAATATTGTACCTGCAGGAATTGCTGGAGAAGAATTTCTTTGTATCTCACCTCCTTCAAATAAGTCGGTATACGTGTCTATATCACTTGATGGGCAAGTTTGGGCTCCAAATGATGTGTTAGTATGCTATCAAGCACCTCTTTCAGCGAAACAGATAATATTCGATATAGTTGCATGCATTGTTGTATTCTCCGGCGTTCCATCAGCTATTAAACCTTATATTTGTCCCAAGAAAAAATCCAACGAGTTTGATATTCAAAAAGATGGAGAAGATGTTCCTCTTACTACAGCAAAAGAACAATTATTCGATAATTTTGCTTAGAGAATGATTTTTTACAATTATTATTCCTATAAATTTAAAATTGTATAGGAATGCAAATGTAGATTAGATTGTTGTATGTTGAAACATTATAATTGTTTTATTCTCATATATTATGTTATTTTTTTATTATCTTTTTATTGTTTCCCAATTCTAAATATTTGTATTGTCGTTCGAAATCACTCACCTATTTTTGAAGAAAACATAATATCTTTTTGCTTCTAATTTTCATCAATGTGATAGAATCAGTCGAATGATCCCTTCTCAACCCGAGTTCCATATCTGACAATTTAGAACTGGAAATATGGCTTTAGAGATTTTCAATTCATAAATTTTTAAATATTACATAAATTATGCACTTCAGGCCATAGATTATTCCCAGAAAAGCGCTTTAATGCCTAGTTTATTGAGTGAAAAGAATATAGATGTTCTATTTAATCGAGTATCGATCAGATTATTTTTTTTTGCGATTAGCAAACACAAAACAAATAAGATATCATTTTCAAAACCATTTTTATCACATTAAGATTTTACAACACATTTTTTTTTGAAAAATGTTGGCAAAATTTTTAGATGACTGAAAAAGAGAAACCCCAACAGCCGCCGGTTTATATTGGTATAGATTTAGGTACAACATATTGTAGTGTAGCTAAATATGAAAATAATAAGCTGGAAACCATTGAATTCAATGGAACTAGCACCATTCCATCAAGAGTCTACTACGGCGAATTCAATTCAGTTGGCTATCAAGCTCAACAACAAATGAAATTCAAAGATAAGATCAAGAATGTTGTTTATGATAGCAAAAGAATGCTTGGCAAATCTTACGACCAGATTAAGGAAGATATTCCGAACTGGACATTTGATGTCATAGAAAAAGACTCAAAACCCGTAATCAAACTAGATGGAGACAGAGAAATATTCCCATATCAAGTTTCTGCAACAATCCTTGATTACCTTCGTCAACAACTTGAAAAAAAGGGTATCCCGTTAGATAATGTTATCATTACAGTTCCTGCTAATTTTGATGAAGCAGAAACCACGGATGTCAGGAATGCAATAAAAATTGCCAAATTCCCTCATCCTGAAAAAGTTACATTAATCAAGGAACCTTCTGCTGCTTCCATTTGCTTTGTACACACAGCTAGTACAGCCAATGCTCGCGCCCTCATTTACGATTTCGGTGGCGGCACGTTTGATCTTTCACTTGTTGAAATCAAAGGAACAACAATTGAAGTGAAAGATAATCATGGCGATCCCCACTTAGGCGGTCGTGACATTGATAATAAAATTGTTGATTTAGTTGTTCAGAAAATCAAGCAACAATATTCAATTGATGATCAAGAAATAGAGAACATCAAATACAGTATTTTGGAGGAAGCAGAAAAGACAAAGAAGGTTTTTTCACCAAGTTTCAGAATACAGAAGATATCCATCCAAAGTACAGCTAAAGAAATTCTCGAAGTCACAATGACCTGCAGAGAATTCGAACAAATACTTGATCCATTGGTTGACAAGACAATTGCATTAGTCGAAGAAATTCTTAAAAGAAATGGTGGAATAGATAAACTTGACAACATCATTCTCGTTGGCGGATCATCACTTATCTATTACGTGAGAGATAAACTTGAAGAGAAATTCGAAGGTAAAATATTGGATTCAGTCAATCCTTTGAACGCTGTCGCACTTGGAGCAGCTTATAAATCTTACCTTGAATTTAAGCCAAAGAAAGTCTCAGCACCGGTTCTATGTGTAGATCCACAACCTGCAGCACCAACTCCACAAGCACCTCCACCAAATGTTGGACCAACTCCACAACCAAATCAATTTAATGCTGCAATAACTCCACAACCAAATCAATTTGATGCTACAACAACTCCACAACCAAATCAATTTAATGCTGCAATAACTCCACAACCAAATCAATTTGATGCTACAACAACTCCACAAACGAATCAATTTAATGCTGCAATAACTTCACAACCAAATCAATTTAATGCTACAACAACTCCACAACCAAATCAATTTAATGCTGCAATAACTTCACAACCAAATCAATTTGATGCTACAACAACTCCACAAACGAATCAATTTAATGCTGCAATAACTTCACAACCAAATCAATTTGATGCTACAACAACTCCACAAACGAATCAATTTAATGCTGCAATAACTTCACAACCAAATCAATTTGATGCTACAACAACTCCACAAACGAATCAATTTAATGCTGCAATAACTTCACAACCAAATCAATTTGATGCTACAACAACTCCACAAACGAATCAATTTAATGCTGCAATAACTCCACAACCAAATCAATTTAATGCTGCAATAACTCCACAACCAAATCAATTTAATGCTGCACCGACATCTCAAGCAAGTAAAGAAATTCAGAGAACAACTTCAACAAATGCTGTTGGAAATCAACAACAATCTGCACCAAGATATTCAGGAATTGTGCGGGCAAATTCAACGAATAGTGTAGGAAGTTCACAATCAACTCCACCAGACGCTGAAGCTCCAACAAATGAAATTGTCCAGTATGATTGTGTTTCTATTTCATATGGATTGAGGATAAGACAAGAGAGATATTATAAATTCTATCCAATGATTAAGAAAGGAACAAGACTTCCAGCAGGTCCAGTCAAGAAAACATTCAAAACAGTTGATGATTATGTGGATTCGATCGATTTGAGAATTTTCCAAGGCAATGAACAAGATATCGAAAAGTGCAAGGAGATCGGAAAATATCTAATCACAGGCCTTGAAAAGAAGAAGAAAGGAGAGGAACATGTCGAAATTACATTCATGGTTGATGAGCAAAACATATTGCACCTTTATCATTCAATCAAAGGCAAAGAAAACGATGCTCATGAAGAAAAATACAATCTCACAGAACTAGAGAACAAACATGCAACTCTTACAAATGAACAGATCGAACAAGCTCGTTCAATCACAGGAATGGATAAAAAAGATCCAGAAAATGAACTCCAAGAGTTAGAAGACGTATTTACTGAATACCGTTCAAAAGTAAGAGGAGGAAAATATCCAGAAGCATTAAAGGAAGTCAAAAGCATTATAGACGTGATAATAGATGCATATAATATTGAAGATACAAAAGAAAAAATCGAAAAAATTGAAGAAATCAAAAAGAAAAAGGAAAAATTTGTTGAACAATATCGTGAAATTATTGAAAACTAAGAATAAAGTTACTATTTAATTAACTTTTCATTGTATTTATAAATAGAAGCTTTGATTTAATAATATTATATGAAAATTCTAAATTATATTACAATTCACGTGGTATAATTTTGTAATTTTTTTCCCAAAATTCTTGAATAACTTTTGTCATATGAGCTATTTCTAGTTAATTTAGTAGTAATACTTTATGCAAAAGGATTACCCTTCAACAGCAGCATTCTTTATCTTTGCTAATGCCAAGTACTCCACCATTATGTGATATATCAAATGGGTTATAGACATTTTTTTATTCCATTTTATAGTAATTTCGTCGAAGAAATTCCGAAATCTAAATATTTTGGCGTGTCTTTCTATCAATATTATATTTGATTTCGATTACTTTTCATAAAGATTCAAGAAACATCGCTTTCATTCAATTAATGACATGTGACATGAAAATCAACAAAATCTGCAAATGTTTCCTAACCAAGCTTCTTATTTAAACTTTCATATCATTCATGCATACGTAAAAGAAATCGTTGCTCGAAAAACTATACGAGGAGGCGGAAGAGAAATGGGTATTACGATTGATGAAATTTATAATGAGCTTTCTTTCATATTAAGTGCTCAATTTGGCTTTTGCCCCATTAATAAGTTTGATATACAAAATGCTTTAGTCATGCTTGAAAACAACCAACCAGTTTTCCTTAACTTTGTTTCACCAGATCACAACGTATATTGGAGATTAACTGCACCAGTTCAACGCCAACCGATGTTCTTCGAACCAGTCAAGCAAATTACTCCCGAGTCGAAGATGGAAATGAAGAAAACTCCGTCGGCAATCATTGATTACTCTATTATGCTCAAATCAGAAGAGGAATTAATGATGGAGATGGAAGTACTAAGGAAGAAAAAGGCAAATCTCGAAAAAGAAAACAACAGATTACGTGCCAGCGCTCGTTTGCTACAAGATCCTATTTTATTAACAGAAACCATCAGAAAAATGGACGTAGAAAGATACAATGCTAGTCTTGCTACTTCTTACGTCGATAGCAAAGTTGACAGATTACTTGATAATATCGATTCGACTTTATCATGTTAGAATAAAATTTGTTTGTATATAGACTGTTATTAAACAATCTCGGATTATTTTTGTATAATTCGTATGACCAACAATAAATTTATTTGAATTTCTCACAAATTATCTTAAAAAACAATAAAAATTTGAGCTGATCCAACAAAGGTTATCAGATTTAAGGTCTAATTTTGCTTATTATTAATTTTCAAAAATACAAACAATTTATTTATCAACAATCATTAAATATTATATATTAGATAAAGGTTTCTTTCCTGAATCACTAGTTAACAAGTTCTTTCTTTTTCTCATTTCAATAATTTCTTCATTCATCACTTTGAAATGTTCAGACTTCTCTTTAAGTTCTTTATTCTTTTCAACTAGATTATAATATTCAGATCCTTCAGATTTCATGGCATTCACTTTTTCCCTTTCAGCATCTAATTCTTGCAAAAACTTATCTAAACCATCTTTTGCCTCTTTAACAATATTATTCATTTCAGGAAGTGTTCCTATACTATTCAATGACTCTAAATCTTCGATTTCACTTAAATGTTTGGTGCTTTCGGTTGATTCCATTATAATAGAATCAAAATCTAAGCTATGCTCTGATTTTTGCTTAGATTGAGGTGCTTTGAAAGCATTATTTATGTTCTCTACTCTCTGCTTCTTAATCTTTTCTGTCATTTCATTTACTTCATTTTGAAGAAATGAAAAACGATTGGCAACTTTTTGCGATCTCCTTTTGACTTCTTTGTAGTCAATGATTAACTTTTTCCTTTGAAATTCTAGCTCTTGTATCTGCAGGTCTCCATTCTCTAGAAGATATTTTGCTTCAATTAACTTCTGCTTCAATCTATTAGTTCTTTCTTCGCATTTTGATCTCTTTTCGTTCATAGATTTTTCAAATTCTTCAACTTTTTTGGATCCTTCGAACCATTGCTTTTCTTTTTCTGTCTTTTGTTTAATAACAATATTTATTTTTTCTTTTATACTTTTATGATCAACTTCTAGTGCTTGCAGAAGCAGTTTGCATCGATCATATTTTTCTTTATTTCTTAGAATCTCATTTTTAAATCTTTGGCTCATTTTATCTGCTCTGAATATCTCATTTGTTCCTTCATGACTGTTAGGTTCATTATTATTACTTAAGCTTCTGATGTGACTATATTTGCTTTGCAGACTTTGATATCTTCGTTCTCTGTCATTTTTTTCATTTTCAAACATTTTTATTTGTAATTTATATTCTTCAATCAAATCTTTCATTTCGTTTGATACTTCTTTCTTTTTCTTGGACAAATCTGCTAACTCAGTTCTAATATCAATGTCTTTTTGTTGAGATTTAGTCCTAAGTTCTTTTTGCAATTGAGTGTTTTCGTCTTTTAATTCTTTGATCTTTTCATTCATAAGTTTTGTGTCAGTTTTTGACTTCATTTCAAGCTTTTTAATCTCTGTTTCAGTATTAGCTTTTGTTTCATTTTTAATTGATTCAATTGTAGCTGTTTTTGCTTTAATTTCGTTAAGCCTATCATTCAATGAAACCTTGAGAATTATAATATTGTTTAATTTGTCATTTTTCTCTTTTTCAAGCCTATTTTTAAGTTCATTCCTTTCATTTACTTGATTACTTAGCTCTTTTTGGAGTGATTCATAGTAAAAATATAAGTTTTGATGCTCTTCTGTTAAGTGACTAAGTTTAATTTCGATTGATTTAATTTTAGATTGGAACCTTTCTGTTTTATTATCCAATTTTATCTTATTTGCATCTAATTGGATAATTTGAGCTCGAATATTTCCATAGTATTCCATTAAATTTTGAATTTTCATATCTTGATATTTTGTAAAACCATTGTTAGTTGCTAAGGTATCAATAAGTTCGTTAATTTTCTTTTCATTGTCATTTATCTCTACGTCTTTATCTTGAAGGGCTTGTGAAATTTTTTGAAGAACATCCATCAAATGTACGTTTATTAATTCATCCTCTCTTTGAAAGTAATTGAAAGAACTTTGGAGGATTTAATATTATATAATTGACAAGAACCTACTCCACACCTAGTTTGAGCACAAACTGAGTTTCATTTACATGTAGGAATCCATTAGTTGTTTATTTTGCTAATTTGTAACAATTTGTAAAATTTCTTCTTCATGAATTTTAGAGCCGAAGAAGACTTTTCTCTAAACGAGATCCTTAATTTCATATATTTGGGCTTAATCTTGTTTCATAAATTTAACATAACAAGATTATTAAATCTCATACCAAAGAAAAAGGAAACGAGTCTAATTTTGAGGCCGATACGAGAGAAGAATTCTCTGATGTTACGCATGAGGTCGCCAAGGGAAAGGTTCTTGTCAATGATGAAGCCTTCGACCTGGTGGAATTCAGCAAGGTGTGTAGCATCAAGTGTTTCGTTTCTGTAAACTCTATCGATTGAGAAGAACTTGCGTGGGCGGAGTTCTCCTGTTGCCTTGAACTCGTCAGCGAGCATCTTGAGTGTTCTTGATGAAACTGCTGTTGTATGTGTTCTCATGATGTTTGTGAGTGGAATCTGCTCAGAGAAGTCGTAGCGGAGACCGATTGAGCCGTTGCCACCGTTGACGTGCATATCCTTGACGCGGAGGAAGTAGTCGTGGTCTGGGATTGGCTGTGCGAACTCTGGTTTGAAAGAAAGTATCGTGCATATCACGGCATGGATGCTGCTGGCCCTGGAAGAGAGAGTCGAAGTTCCAGAATGAGTTCTCAACCCACTTGGATGTGTCCATTTTTTCGAAGCCCATCTGGAAGAAGATGTTACGGAATTCTGCACGAACTTTGAGAAGTGGATGCTCGTGGCCGCATGGGATCTTTGTGCCTTGTGCTTCGAAGTTGAGTGGAGCGAAATCAACGTTCTGCCATTCGCCTGACTTGACCATGCTCTATCGTCTTCTGTAGCTCTCGGCAACAGCCTTCTTGACCTTGTCCATGGAGTCAACGAATTTAATCACCTTTGTGGAGGATGAAATAGTTGACGTTGACCTTGGCGATAAGACCACGCTTCGTAAGATCTGTAACATCCTTGTTGTTGATCTGCTTGCCTGCTTCGAAGTCAGCAAGGAGTTCTTGGACCTTGTCTTTTGAGATATCGGCTGGAACGACGTTGCCACCATCGACTTTGATGTAGCCGGCTTGTTTGGCCTTGCCGAAGCATGGGGCTGCCATGGACTGGGCCTTGACTGGGAGTGGAGCTGGATAGATCTTCTCTAAGGCAGCTGTGAATTCGGCTGTGAGTTCCTTAGCGTTCTTGCCTGGGTTTTCTGAAACAAACTTTGCGAACTTGAACTCTGGTGTACCATTTTCTAAACGAGATCCTTAATTTCGTATATTTGGGCTTAATCATTTTTCATCAATTTAATCTGAAATGTTTGAGATCATTCTTCTCCATATACTTAGCACATAATTTTTTATCCTAATGAATTTCAAAGATATTTTTAATTGTATATAATTTTTTTTTCATGTCTGATCAAACATTCAACAAAATAAATACAGTGAACTCCGAAGTAAGTACAAATACTACATCGATGCATACATTGCGTTGTATCAGCTGAAAACGGAAAATGTAGAAGATTTAAACTCTATTTACAAAATGATCAAAACAGAATTGATTGATTCAAGGAAATATCTTCCTCAAAATATTATAAGAGATATTTTAGATATCATTCCGTATAATAATCGCTTTACAAAGTCATATTTTTTCTTGCCAAACTCATATCTGATGATTATCAAGTCAAAGATGCCAGCAATGTTAATCATATTTCAACCTTCTTGTTTTACAAAGAATATGGAATTAAATTAAACAAATCTGCTAATTTCGCAGAAATTAATCCAGTAAATCTTGATATTTCTTCTGAAGATACAATTTACAGAGCAATTATGTATAATGACAAAGAAAATTTATTTCTTTCACCGAAAGAGATGGATTTGATAAAGATCAAACACTAAAAAGCAGATTATATCCATATTTTTCCAGAGAATATTCATTGCTTGAGTTATGTTGTTACCACGGAGCAGTTGATTGTTTCAAGTTCTTAAGAACGAAATTTAACTCAGAAATAACTTATGTATGTCTAATATTTTCTTTTTTTAGGAAGAAATCCAGGGATCATGAGTGAATGTTTGAAATATCAAACACCAAATAGTTATTTCATGGAATATGCAATTATTTCACACAACATTGATTTTGTTACATTTTTGATGAATGAATATTATCTAAAAATCGATTTACAAGAATGTGGAAAATGCAAAAATCTTGAAGCCTTTTTAGTTTATTTCGATCAAACTAATGATTTTAACAAATGTTTTATTTATTCCGCAACATTCAATATTCTATCACTTTCTGAATATTTTCTTTCACAAGGTGCAAATATCAATAAACTCGAAGATAGACAATCTGCTCTTCATATTGCAGCACGTGATAATAATACAGAAATGGTCGAATTTCTTATATCACATGGTGCAAATGCCAATGAACTAAATGGCCCACTAGAAACCATTCTTCTTGCAGCAGAAAATAATTGTAAAGAAACAATCAAACTTCTTATTTCACATGGTGCAAATATCAATGAGAAAAATAAATATGGAGAAACCGCTCTTCATTTTGCAGCAAAATATAATAGTAAAGAGACAGCCGAACTTCTTATTTCACATGGTGCAAATATCAATGCAAAAGATAATAATGGAAAAACTGTTCTTCAATATACAACAAATTATGATAATAGTAAAGAAACGACAGAGCTCCTTATTTCACATGGTGCAAATATCAATGAAAAAGATAATGATGGGCAAACCGCTCTTCATTTTGCAGCATGCAATAATAGTCGCAAAGAAATGGCCGAACTCCTTATTTTGCATGGTATAAATATCAATGAAAAAGATAAAATGGAGAAACAGCTCTTCACAGAGCAGCAGAAAATAATAATAAAGAAACAGCTGAACTTCTTATATCGCATGGAGCAAATATCAATGAAAAAAATAATCAAGAAAAAACCGCGCTTCATTCTGCAACATACTGTAGAAATAATAAAGAAGCAGTCGAACTTCTTATTTCACATGGTATAAATATCAATGAAAAAGACAAAAATGGAGAAACAGCTCTTCATTATGCAGCATGGAATAATCGTAAAAAATAGTCAAACTTCTTATTTCGCATGGTGCAAATATCAATGAGAAAAATAAAAATGGGCAAACCGCTCTTCATGCTGCAGCATTTTGTAAACGTAAAGAAACAGTCGAACTTCTTCTTTCATATGGTGCAAATATCAATGAAAAAGATAAAAATGGGCAAACAGCTCTTCATTACGCAGCAGAAAATAATAGTAAAGAAACAGCCGAACTTCTTATTTCGCATGGTGCAAATATCAATGAAAAAGATAATGACGGACAAACCGCTCTTCATATTGCAACATTTTGTAAACATAAAGAAAACGCTGAATTTCTTCTTTCACATGGTGCAAATATCAATGAAAAAGATAAAAATGGGCAAACAGCTCTTCATTACGCAGCAGAAAATAATAGTAAAGAAACAGCCGAACTTCTTCTTTCACATGGTGCAAATATCAATGAAAAAGATAATGATGGAAAAACCGCTCTTAATATTGCAGTTGATGAGAATCATAAAGAAATGGCTGAATTTCTTATTTCACATGGTGCGAAAAAGTATTCTTTCATCAGAAGATTCTTCTCTTCGGCTTTCGAAAAGAAATAACAAATAATCAATTAAGTTTTTAGCCCTGATTTTATTCGTGAAAACAATTTTTTTTTACAATTTAATAATAAAAATTAAAAAAAAAATAAATTTTTGATGAGAAGAAGAAGGATATGTTTAGAATGTAAGGCGGCACATTGGAACGTTCTCGATGAGGTCGAGTGAAACGTTTGGTCCTTCGAGTTTTCTGATTTCATCGATCTTGTATTCGATCATTGTTGGTCTTTCGAGGCCGAATCCCCAAGCGATGACTGTGTACTCCTTTGGAATTCCCATTGATTCGAGCATTTCTGGTCTGAACATACCAGAGTTACCGATTTCGATTTCTCTGCCGAGACCTGGGTGGTAAGCGAAGATTTCCATTGATGGCTCTGTGTATGGGTTGTAAGCTGGCTTGAAGGAGATGTCGTTGAGGCCGATACGAGAGAAGAATTCTCTAATGTTACGCATGAGGTCGCCAAGGGAAAGGTTCTTGTCAATGATGAAGCCTTCGACCTGGTGGAATTCAGCAAGGTGTGTAGCATCAAGTGTTTCGTTTCTGTAAACTCTATCGATTGAGAAGAACTTGCGTAGGCGGAGTTCTCCTGTTGCCTTGAACTCGTCAGCGAGCATCTTGAGTGTTCTTGATGAAACTGCTGTTGTATGTGTTCTCATGATGTTTGTGAGTGGAATCTGCTCAGAGAAGTCGTAGCGGAGACCGATTGAGCCGTTGCCACCGTTGACGTGCATATCCTTGACGCGGAGGAAGTAGTCGTGGTCTGGGATTGGCTGTGCGAACTCTGGGTTTGAAAGAAAGTATCGTGCATATCACGGCATGGATGCTGCTGGCCCTGGAAGAGAGAGTCGAAGTTCCAGAATGAGTTCTCAACCCACTTGGATGTGTCCATTTTTTCGAAGCCCATCTGGAAGAAGATGTTACGGAATTCTGCACGAACTTTGAGAAGTGGATGCTCGTGGCCGCATGGGATCTTTGTGCCTTGTGCTTCGAAGTTGAGTGGAGCGAAATCAACGTTCTGCCATTCGCCTGACTTGACCATATCTTCTGTAAGCTCGGCAACAGCCTTCTTGACCTTGTCCATGGAGTCAACGAATTTATCACCTTTGTGGAGGATGAAATAGTTGACGTTGACCTTGGCGATAAGACCACGCTTCGTAAGATCTGTAACATCCTTGTTGTTGATCTGCTTGCCTGCTTCGAAGTCAGCAAGGAGTTCTTGGACCTTGTCTTTTGAGATATCGGCTGGAACGACGTTGCCACCATCGACTTTGATGTAGCCGGCTTGTTTGGCCTTGCCGAAGCATGGGGCTGCCATGGACTGGGCCTTGACTGGGAGTGGAGCTGGATAGATCTTCTCTAAGGCAGCTGTGAATTCGGCTGTGAGTTCCTTAGCGTTCTTGCCTGGGTTTTCTGAAACAAACTTTGCGAACTTGAACTCTGGTGTACCATTTTCTAAACGAGATCCTTAATTTCGTATATTTGGGCTTAATCATTTTTCATCAATTTAATCTGAAATGTTTGAGATCATTCTTCTCCATATACTTAGCACATAATTTTTTATCCTAATGAATTTCAAAGATATTTTTAATTGTATATAATTTTTTTTTCATGTCTGATCAAACATTCAACAAAATAAATACAGTGAACTCCGAAGTAAGTACAAATACTACATCGATGCATACATTGCGTTGTATCAGCTGAAAACGGAAAATGTAGAAGATTTAAACTCTATTTACAAAATGATCAAAACAGAATTGATTGATTCAAGGAAATATCTTCCTCAAAATATTATAAGAGATATTTTAGATATCATTCCGTATAATAATCGCTTTACAAAGTCATATTTATTTCTTGCCAAACTCATATCTGATGATTATCAAGTCAAAGATGCCAGCAATGTTAATCATATTTCAACCTTCTTGTTTTACAAAGAATATGGAATTAAATTAAACAAATCTGCTAATTTCGCAGAAATTAATCCAGTAAATCTTGATATTTCTTCTGAAGATACAATTTACAGAGCAATTATGTATAATGACAAAGAAAAATTTATTTCTTTCACCGAAAGAGATGGATTTGATAAAGATCAAACACTAAAAAGCAGATTATATCCATATTTTTCCAGAGAATATTCATTGCTTGAGTTATGTTGTTACCACGGAGCAGTTGATTGTTTCAAGTTCTTAAGAACGAAATTTAACTCAGAAATAACTTATGTATGTCTAATATTTTCTTTTTTAGGAAGAAATCCAGGGATCATGAGTGAATGTTTGAAATATCAAACACCAAATAGTTATTTCATGGAATATGCAATTATTTCACACAACATTGATTTTGTTACATTTTTGATGAATGAATATTATCTAAAAATCGATTTACAAGAATGTGGAAAATGCAAAAATCTTGAAGCCTTTTTAGTTTATTTCGATCAAACTAATGATTTTAACAAATGTTTTATTTATTCCGCAACATTCAATATTCTATCACTTTCTGAATATTTTCTTTCACAAGGTGCAAATATCAATAAACTCGAAGATAGACAATCTGCTCTTCATATTGCAGCACGTGATAATAATACAGAAATGGTCGAATTTCTTATATCACATGGTGCAAATGCCAATGAACTAAATGGCCCACTAGAAACCATTCTTCTTATTGCAGCAGAAAATAATTGTAAAGAAACAATCAAACTTCTTATTTCACATGGTGCAAATATCAATGAGAAAAATAAATATGGAGAAACCGCTCTTCATTTTGCAGCAAAATATAATAGTAAAGAGACAGCCGAACTTCTTATTTCACATGGTGCAAATATCAATGCAAAAGATAATAATGGAAAAACTGTTCTTCAATATACAACAAATTATGATAATAGTAAAGAAACGACAGAGCTCCTTATTTCACATGGTGCAAATATCAATGAAAAAGATAATGATGGGCAAACCGCTCTTCATTTTGCAGCATGCAATAATAGTCGCAAAGAAATGGCCGAACTCCTTATTTTGCATGGTATAAATATCAATGAAAAAGATAAAAATGGAGAAACAGCTCTTCACAGAGCAGCAGAAAATAATAATAAAGAAACAGCTGAACTTCTTATATCGCATGGAGCAAATATCAATGAAAAAAATAATCAAGAAAAAACCGCGCTTCATTCTGCAACATACTGTAGAAATAATAAAGAAGCAGTCGAACTTCTTATTTCACATGGTATAAATATCAATGAAAAAGACAAAAATGGAGAAACAGCTCTTCATTATGCAGCATGGAATAATCGTAAAGAAATAGTCAAACTTCTTATTTCGCATGGTGCAAATATCAATGAGAAAAATAAAAATGGGCAAACCGCTCTTCATGCTGCAGCATTTTGTAAACGTAAAGAAACAGTCGAACTTCTTCTTTCATATGGTGCAAATATCAATGAAAAAGATAAAAATGGGCAAACAGCTCTTCATTACGCAGCAGAAAATAATAGTAAAGAAACAGCCGAACTTCTTCTTTCACATGGTGCAAATATCAATGAAAAAGATAATGACGGACAAACCGCTCTTCATATTGCAACATTTTGTAAACATAAAGAAAACGCTGAATTTCTTCTTTCACATGGTGCAAATATCAATGAAAAAGATAAAAATGGGCAAACAGCTCTTCATTACGCAGCAGAAAATAATAGTAAAGAAACAGCCGAACTTCTTCTTTCACATGGTGCAAATATCAATGAAAAAGATAATGATGGAAAAACCGCTCTTAATATTGCAGTTGATGAGAATCATAAAGAAATGGCTGAATTTCTTATTTCACATGGTGCGAAAAAGTATTCTTTCATCAGAAGATTCTTCTCTTCGGCTTTCGAAAAGAAATAACAAATAATCAATTAAGTTTTTAGCCCTGATTTTATTCGTGAAAACAATTTTTTTTACAATTTAATAATAAAAATTAAAAAAAAAATAAATTTTTGATGAGAAGAAGAAGGATATGTTTAGAATGTAAGGCGGCACATTGGAACGTTCTCGATGAGGTCGAGTGAAACGTTTGGTCCTTCGAGTTTTCTGATTTCATCGATCTTGTATTCGATCATTGTTGGTCTTTCGAGGCCGAATCCCCAAGCGATGACTGTGTACTCCTTTGGAATTCCCATTGATTCGAGCATTTCTGGTCTGAACATACCAGAGTTACCGATTTCGATTTCTCTGCCGAGACCTGGGTGGTAAGCGAAGATTTCCATTGATGGCTCTGTGTATGGGTTGTAAGCTGGCTTGAAGGAGATGTCGTTGAGGCCGATACGAGAGAAGAATTCTCTGATGTTACGCATGAGGTCGCCAAGGGAAAGGTTCTTGTCAATGATGAAGCCTTCGACCTGGTGGAATTCAGCAAGGTGTGTAGCATCAAGTGTTTCGTTTCTGTAAACTCTATCGATTGAGAAGAACTTGCGTGGGCGGAGTTCTCCTGTTGCCTTGAACTCGTCAGCGAGCATCTTGAGTGTTCTTGATGAAACTGCTGTTGTATGTGTTCTCATGATGTTTGTGAGTGGAATCTGCTCAGAGAAGTCGTAGCGGAGACCGATTGAGCCGTTGCCACCGTTGACGTGCATATCCTTGACGCGGAGGAAGTAGTCGTGGTCTGGGATTGGCTGTGCGAACTCTGGGTTTGAAAGAAAGAAAGTATCGTGCATATCACGGCATGGATGCTGCTGGCCCTGGAAGAGAGAGTCGAAGTTCCAGAATGAGTTCTCAACCCACTTGGATGTGTCCATTTCTTCGAAGCCCATCTGGAAGAAGATGTTACGGAATTCTGCACGAACTTTGAGAAGTGGATGCTCGTGGCCGCATGGGATCTTTGTGCCTTGTGCTTCGAAGTTGAGTGGAGCGAAATCAACGTTCTGCCATTCGCCTGACTTGACCATATCTTCTGTAAGCTCGGCAACAGCCTTCTTGACCTTGTCCATGGAGTCAACGAATTTATCACCTTTGTGGAGGATGAAATAGTTGACGTTGACCTTGGCGATAAGACCACGCTTCGTAAGATCTGTAACATCCTTGTTGTTGATCTGCTTGCCTGCTTCGAAGTCAGCAAGGAGTTCTTGGACCTTGTCTTTTGAGATATCGGCTGGAACGACGTTGCCACCATCGACTTTGATGTAGCCGGCTTGTTTGGCCTTGCCGAAGCATGGGGCTGCCATGGACTGGGCCTTGACTGGGAGTGGAGCTGGATAGATCTTCTCTAAGGCAGCTGTGAATTCGGCTGTGAGTTCCTTAGCGTTCTTGCCTGGGTTTTCTGAAACAAACTTTGCGAACTTGAACTCTGGTGTACCATTTTGGGCATAGAACTTGCCTTCAGCAGTTGCTTCGTTCTTCTGCTCTGTCTTGTTCTCGAATGTGATTAAGTTGAGAGCTTGAAGAGAAAGGATGATAGCGTAAAGCTTGTCGTGAGCGATGCCGAGTTGTTGAGCAAGCTCGAGGGAGTTGAGACCATCTTGCTTGGCAAGGGCTGCAAGAACTGCGTTGTTCTCACTCATTATAAAAATCTTGTGTAAATTTTTTTTTGTGAATGGCCGACCATTCATTCAAATATATTTTCAAGTTTTAATATTCTGGTAGTATTTTGTTATGGATATTAATCCAAAATTATTGGGCAATTTATCGAAAAACTGCAATTTTTACAAATCTTTGATTTCAATTCGCAGTGTGGTCGGTATAATGATAGTACACATATACAGATAACCAGTCATAAAGCTATTTTATATGCCTTAAATGTATTCCAAATCATATCTTCAGGAATATATTTGAAATATAATTTTCTAATGATCACATTTTTAATAAAACATTTTGGTGGAATTAGGGCTACAAATTTGGGAAAAGGTAAGAAGTTTCGGAGCTTAAAAAAACAATTATGCCATTTAAATTTCTTCCATTCCTTTTGTTTTATATAGAGTCTACAATACTTTTCCAAATACACTAAAATCTATCAATATCAATTAAAGTTTGATATCATAATTAGTGAAATATATTACATTTTATTCATATTCAGAAACAAACCATATATAACATATCAATCAAATATCCATTCATGAGATCCCTTAAATGGAATGAAATAAAGTAACTTCCAGAAAATCTATCTATAAAATTCTAGTTTTAATTTTGCAAGCTTATACTACGCTTCTAAATTTGCAATCCATAATTTATTGGAACATGCAACCACCTTCAAAATGGGCTAATAGCATAATATAAGACAAAATAAACCCAATCAAAGACCATTAAGTTTACGTATCGTTCTGACATGGCTTGGATTCAATTTTAAAATTTATATTCAATTTTTATTTTTTCATGCTCTGCGGCTTACCTCGTCGTATTTCAGAAAAATCTAGACTTAGTGATAAGCTATATTATTCCATTCTTTTTAGTTATGGCTTCGATGCTGATGATGCCAATGAAATTGCCGGAAAATTAGTCAAAATCCAACAAGATCTTAAAAATATCAAATTCAATGTTTCCAATTTAGATATTTATCAATACTTTAAAATATTCATGGACTTCTATAAAGGAATACTAAATTTTCTTGATCTTAAAGGTATAACGCAAGAAGAGTTTACACAATTATCTAGAGATTTTATATATTGTTGTCATGGAACTTATAAGAACCTCAAGAGTTTTTCACAAGCATGCAGTAAAAATATAATCTGGATAAAATTTTATCGATATTTTCCAAAACATTACGCACAAAAGCTTCTGATTGCAGGGAAAGAGATTTGTGTACGTTATAATGATCTTCTTCAGTGGTTGCGTTCTGAAAACAAAAAGTTATGGGAAAAATATAAATTTAGAATTCATGACGATTTCAAAGAGAATCCTCATTATAAAAATGTGATGGATGACGATTTATTCAACAATATTCCAGAAAAAGATATAACTTTTTGGTTTGACGATTTAGATTTCCTTGTTCCAATTTGTATTGAAAATTAATTTCTTTTGAAAGAAGATAGGGATCTATATTTCATATTGTAAACAAGAATTAGGTTAAGTTAAAGACATTTTCCGCCCGTTGTATTTGATATTTTGTCTGAGAATTTCAAATTTTTAAGCATTAAGTAATCATTGTCCCACATAGAGGACTAGATTTTCCCAGGAAACTCTGAGTCAATGATATCAAAGTTTGGGAGTGAATAATCTTCTTTCAAATATTTCTAATTTTAAAATGATTTTTTTTTTATAATTAAAAATAAAAACATTATGCTGAATACACATCTGTACAGCGAAAGAATGTATGGTTTTGAATCAAAAAGTAGTAAAATAAATTACAAATGTTAGATCTTTAGTTTACATGTCACTCTTTTCACATGACATTTTTATTGAGAACCGAAAACGAGGCCAAGTTCTCTAGCAGCTGATTCTGGTGAATCTGAACCATGGCAGAGGTTCTCTGTTGTTGAACGAGCGTAAAGTGCGCGGAGTGAGTTTGGTGCCTGTTCGACGGCGACTTCTTTCTTTGTTGGGCCAATAATTTCACGCCATTTAGCGATAGCGTTTGGTCCAGAAAGTTCAATTCCGACAACAGTATCAGATGTCATGTAGCCTGAGAGTGTTGGGAAGAAATCTTTTCCGACGTGCTCTGCATAGAATTTGGAAGTGAAATCCATATCCATCTTGAAGGATTTCATTTGGACAATTTCAAGTCCTTCCTGAATAATTCTGTCGATAACCTTGCCCCAGTACTCTTCGTAACCTGGTTTGATCATAGCGTATGTATGCTGATCTGGCTCTTTGAAGAGATTTCCTTCGTAAATACCGTTTCCAAAGTAGCAGTTGGCAAATTCAGTATCGCAAAGTGAGAAGATGAAGCCTGGCAAGACAATTGAACGAAGTTGAACTTCATTTGTATCGTTTGTTTCGACAATACGCCATCCCTTGAGATCTTCAAGTGGTTCTGTAAAATCTAAAGCTGGGTTTGAGAAAGCCTTTTCGAGTGGTGTGAGTGGCTTTGCACGTGGTGTCCAGTGTCTGAAGTTGGAGAGATCGCTGCAATCTTTGATTGGAATTCCGGACCACATTGGGTTCAAGAGGACGTATTCTAGAGATGTCTCGCAAAGATAGCCTCTTGGGAAAAGAATGCAGTGCTCGAGAAGATCAAAAACGATTGAAGAAAGTCTCTGCTCTTCGCTGACGTGACGTCCTGATTTTGTTGTGAATTCGTTGATAAGCTTTCCTGTTAATGGCAATGTAATCTGGATTGCCTCCTGAAGGAGAGCATCTTCAACACGTGGTAAAGTGTTCCAGGATGTAGCATCCTGTGAGCAATAGAAGTTTGTTGGGTAGTAGTAATTGTAATCTGTTGAAAATGCAATGTAATAATCTTTGTTGATTGCAAGAATCTTGCCCAAGAAATACATAGCCTCGGATTTTGTTGAATTTTGCAACATTCTAAGAGAGCACTCGATTCTGTGTGCCTCAATCTGTGAGATGTTGCAGCCTTGGTTTGGAATACGTTCGATAAGATCGCGTAACTGTCCAATCTCCATCCCTTTGATATTCTAACGTATTTTTCTCACTGACATGTGATATGAATTATTTTAACTAAAAATCTTTCAAAATCCAGATAATACTTTAAATTGGCACAAATTGCAATTTTACTGATTTAAATCTTCATTTACACATGATAATATGGAATTTTGGATTAAAAAAAGCTATTTCTGCTTAAACATCAAGTACCACCTATTGAATACAAATATTTATGAGATTAATTAAGTTAGTTCTTGTCATTTATCGATTGATATTAATGAATTTGCAATAAACATTATTTAACATGATGATATGGATAAAAGACTTATATAATGCTAATAACTCTAATAAGTGATAGTTTTAATTACTCCCCTTTTAAAAACATAGGACATCATTTCACAATGTCGAGATATGCGATAAGAGAAATTAAATTTGACTTACTTAGTAGACACTTTGCAATAAAACATCCTAATCAGCATCACATAATGAGAATTAGCAACAATTCATAATATTGAGTGAATTTGATTACGAATTTGAAAGTAATATTTGTCATACATTTTAATTCAAAAGACATACATTTAAGTATTATATTACAATCTTTATTTCTATAAACAATTAATATTATTTGGTAATCTCCAGATTGAAACAGTTCCATCAACATTACCAATAGCAGCAAGAGGTCTTTCACCATCGAAACAGCATTTACAACCTCTCTGGCTTCCAGACATTGCTCCAATCTTCTTTCCACTCGAATCAACTAAGTTGATTTCTCCTCCAACGACAACACCTAAATTTAGCGTTGGATGTAACATCATATCACTTGCTCTCGACCAAACATCGATAACTCTTCCGTTTTTAACGAAAACGCATGGTCCTCCTTCGCTTGCGTAGTATAAATCGCCTTTGTGATATCCTACGCGTATGATCTGCCTTCCTCCTGATGGCTGCTTGATTACTGTGTACTCATTTGTTGGTTGTCTTGTATCATAACAAATAATTGAATTATCTCTCAAAGCAACAACGAGTTCATTATCACTTCTAGCAGCGTTTGATATTTGCGAAGGCAATCTGATCATTTGGACCGGTCTTAGTGCAGAAATATCCCATCATACGACTTCTGTGGCTCCTGTGCTTATAAATGCATCAGAAGGATTTGTTTTGGATGTGAAAATTTGTGTCCTGGCTCCTCTGTCACCTTCCATGCCGGCTTGGAAACAATCAACTGGTTTTCCATGTCCACGCTTAAGAATAGTGACAATTCCTGGTGAAGAACATACAGCAATGACATTTCCACCTATGTGGACGCTATCTGTAATGGCGGATGGCGCTGGACGCCATGAATTTTCCCCCCATACAACATTTCCACCGGCAGATCCACAAATAATACCATCGTGGTCCAAGGAAAAGTTTAAAGCAGTGATGGCACCTCCTCCGAAGCTAGGAAGTGTCTCAAGAAGCTCCAAATTTCCTCCACAAACGATATCATCGGTATACCTTATTATTGTCTTTCCTTTCTTCTCGTATCCTTCACTAAACAAACTGCAGTGAACGGTTTGCTGTAACGTGGCCACTTCTTCCCTTAATTTTTCATCTCCAATTGATTCTTCGTTTTTAGTTGCTGTTTGAAGATCCAAAGCTTTTGCTCTAGCATCATCGTATGGATCATGGATCAAAAATGATACAATGTCGCTAAGATATTCGGCTGCATCGTCAACTTCGCCGTTAAGTATTTTTGAGACGTCTGCTGTACCGCTTCCGCCGACTGTTCCACCAAGTTCGATGTATCTGTGGATCATTGCTATCAAAGGCAATCTGACCCGATATGATCCGTCCAAAACTGCAGGAAGAGCAAGCTTGAGGAGGTCAGCGTTAAATCCTGTGGCATTGTGATACATTAATGATGCCAAAATGCAAACTCCGACAGCTCTGAATAGAGCGGATTCTTCCTGAAGCAAAAGTTGGCCGAGTCTGTGGATTCCTGCCTTTCCACTCTCTGTAGGTTTGGCTTGGGAACGAGCGAGAATTGCTTGGACCAATGTACAATAGAGTAATCTCGTTTCAGGTGATGTATCAATGTTAAGTATGCATGGAAAGTACATGTGGACATTACAATCAGTACCTAAAAGGCCAATAAAATGCGTTTGGCCATCTCCGAGCACTACAACCGATGAAATTAAATATCTTTTACAGATATCATCAGTTTCTGGGCTTTTTATCAACTCCATGACCTTTGTAGCTTCAAGACTGTTTGCAATAGGCTTAGTGTTACCAGGTTCTGCAAGAAGAATACCACTAATTACGACGTTCCAAGCTCTAGAACCATTTATTGATCTTTCTTGAGTAATATAGTGTTGGGCAATGTATTTAGACTCTAAATACAGTGCCATCTTTGAGCACATGGCCGGAGAACGCTTCATAAATTTGGCGATATCAACAATAATCGTTTCGTATAAATCATCGTTCTTTATAAGTGTAGAAATAAACGCTCTGATTGTTTTCGATGTTTTTTCTACTGTTAGGAATTGAGATCTGTGTAAATCTGTTATTGTTGATAATTGACAGTCAGGTTTGCATCTTAACGCGTATTCGAACTGTTGCCAGAGATGGTGTTCCGAGCAATCAGGTATTTTTGGAATCGAATGCACAGTTATTCCGAATTGTTTCATTAATCTTTGAGATAAGATAAAATTCTTCCATAATGCACTTAAAAGGGGAGGTTCTATAAAGTATGTCATGAATGTCGATGTATCGAGAGAATCTCTTGCAATTGCTTCCGTAAAAATACTTATTAATGATTTTAAAGTTGCATCGCTAACGTTATCGTTAATTTTCATGAGGGAACGGATAGAGCGTTCTGGATCGAGTAATATGCATGTAAATATATCTTGTGGTAATGTTTCCGGTATGTGTAAATAATCTGTAGCTCCACAAGCGAACATAGCGCTTATATTCTGCGTGTGGTATGTTTTTTCGTATTTGCTATTCTTTGTAATCAATGCTTCCTGCAAAGAAGCAGCTTTGTCGCAATCAAAAATAAAATGAATGTGAGTTGGTATATATTGACGTATTTCTTGCATGGATTTCCAATCATCAGGGGAAAACCCATTGTCTTTGATACAGATTTTTCCATTTTCAGGTGGTGGAAATCCAAGACCAATATAATGGAAAATTCTTAGGCTATTTCCGTTCTGCAAACATATATGCCTAATGGGCGAACTGAAGTTAAGCTCAACCTGGGACCGAGAAGTCTGTGTACTCCATTTTGCATGTTTAAAATATTGTGATGGGAAAAATCCTTGCAAAGTTCGCACAGCTTCGACTGTATTTACCACGCTTAGATCTTCCCAAGTGTGAATGAACTTTCTGTTTTGAGGCTTGCCTGGAATTAATCGAGTTAAAGTGTTAAGATGAATATGAACACCTTCAGGAACCATTTGATTTATATCAGTATAACAGGATTTTGGTAATAGCTCTTTATCAAACGCTTGAAATGGATTTGAATGTATTCGATGCTCATAATCTGTTTTAATTTTTTCATAATCTTCTTCATTCTCGTCTGCCATGCGATAGCTTTCGATATCTTCTTCTTCGGACATAGTTTTGTAGAGCCCCCCTCCGTGGGACTTCGTAAAATCAATATCAGAGTCGGAAGCGTCCGAAACACTTTCGACACTCATTTTTTTATCAAAATCTCTATTTGAGAGGGAAAAAAACCATCTGGAATTTTGAACGATAATCGACTTTATTTTATTATTTACATATCATGCTATATATTTATCTGTAATAAACAGAAATTCATCAAAAGTGACAACTCTCAATTTTTTGACATTTGTAAATTCTAAATTGAATGAGAAAAATGAAATAATACTAAGCATAATACAATATTCTAGATTTAATTATAATTAGGAAAAAGTTAGTTTTGAGAGTACTTTTCATAGGCATATAGAATGAAATCTTCTGAAAAATAATATCACATAAACTCATATTATTTTCTAATATATAACTATTTTATATAAAAATCAAATTCAATGATCTTAAAAGCGAAGGATAAACCTCAAAATTTACGAATATAATGAGTGGGAATATAATGCTTATCTATCATAAAACCATATGAAATATCAATTTTTGCTTTACGCCTAATTTTTGACGACAATTAGCAAAAAATGTTAAATGTTAACACTCAGTCCATTTGAATATGAAAAATAAAATTGACTTTGATTAAATGTTTTTATTTATCATGCAACTCTTCTTGCGACCAAAGATTTGAATAAAATTTCAAAAAATAAGATAGCTTAAAAAATAATATACGGTAGTGTTTACTAATAGATGAATAGTATATAAATTCTATTAAAATGGATTTGATCCAAAAAAATATATAAAATTTGATCATAAATAAAATCGTTTTAAATTACTTCTTCATTTAAATTATAACAATTATTTTTGGTTTTATATTTTTTTGGATCAAATCCATTTTAATAGAATTTATATACTATTCATCTATTAGTAAACACTACCGTATATTATTTTTTAAGCTATCTTATTTTTTGAAATTTTATTCAAATCTTTGGTCGCAAGAAGAGTTGCATGATAAATAAAAACATTTAATCAAAGTCAATTTTATTTTTCATATTCAAATGGACTGAGTGTTAACATTTAACATTTTTTGCTAATTGTCGTCAAAAATTAGGCGTAAAGCAAAAATTGATATTTCATATGGTTTTATGATAGATAAGCATTATATTCCCACTCATTATATTCGTAAATTTTGATGTTTATCCTTCGCTTTTAAGATCATTGAATTTGATTTTTATATAAAATAGTTATATATTAGAAAATAATATGAGTTTATGTGATATTATTTTTCAGAAGATTTTGTGTTCTTCTTCAAAATTTTATTTTTTATTAAAAAGAATCGTTACAAAATATACATTTACTTTAATTAATATTTAAAAACGTGCTCTATCAAAAGTTCCAAAAATTCAATATTTTAGCTTTTCTGAGGTGTCACTTTTGATGAATTTCTGTTTACAACAGTAATTAAGTTATTTGAATACAAGCCCATAATCATGTAATTTTAAAATGATCCAACAAGGTCCGCATAAAATACTACAATGGAAGACCTTTCTCTCATAAATAGAGCATGATAAACGATTATTCTCCACTGATAATCATAATGATTTCCTCTTTCTTCATAAGAATTGCACATTTCTATGATATTTCATTGAATAGGTTTGCATTTTTCGTTCAATTCTGTCTGAAACTCCACAACATTTGTGAAATGTCGGTCGGTTTTTTATTCAACACATTGTATTTCGTTGTCATAGTACTATCCAGATTGAATCTCTTCCTAAACATGACATGCATTTTTGGAAGACTGTATCCAGTGAATTCATGTGCAACTTCACGTGGACGAATATAACTCATCACATCTAACAATTTCAAGTGCAAAAAATGCGCAAAAACAATTATTATACTTTCAATTTACTTTCTAAAGAAAATCTTCTTCGAAAATACCAGAAAACTAAAGGATATTTTATGCAAGAGCATTATTTTTTAGCACCATGTGAAATAAGAAATTCAGCCATTTCTTTATGATTCGCATCAATGGCAATATTAAGAGCAGTTTTTCCTTCTCCATCTTTTTCATTGATATTTGCACCATGTGAAATAAGAAGTTCAGCTGTTCTTTTACAATTAAATCCTGCTGCTTCATGAAGAGCGGTTTTTCCATCTCCATCTTTTTCATTGATATTTCCACCATGAGAAATAAGGAGTTCAGCTGTTTCTTTACTAGTATTCCGAGCTGCAAAATGAAGAGCGGTTTCTCCATATTTAGTTTTCTCATTGATATTTGCACCATGTGAAATCAGAACTTCTGCAGTTTCTTTACTATTACTCAGAACTGCATTATGAAGTGCTGTTTCTCCACCTTTATTTTTTTCATTGACATTTATACCATGTGAAATGAGAACTTCTGCAGTTTCTTTACTATTATTCAGAGCTGCCATATGAAGTGCGGTTCTTCCATATGTATCTTTTTCATTGATATTTGCACCATGTGAAATAAGAAATTCTGCAGTTTCTTTAGTGTTTTTCATTGCTGCCATATGAAGAGCGGTTTTTCCATTTTCATTTTTTTCATTGATATTCGCACCATGTGAAAGAAAGTATTCCAAAAGGGATGGAATATTAAAAATCGGTGAATAAACAAAACATTTGTTTATATCATTAGTTTGATCGAAATAAACTAAAAATGCTTCAAGATTACTGTAATATCCAATGGATTCTAAATCGATCATGATATTGTATTCATTCATCAAGAATGTAACAAAATCAATGTTGTGCGAAATAATCGCATAACTCATGCATTCATTATCTGGTGTTTGATATTTCAAACATTCACTCATGATCTCTTGATTTCGTCCTAAAAAAGAAAATTGTAAACATTTTTGAGTTATTTCTGACTTAAATTTAGATCTTAATAGCTTGAAACAATCAACTGCTCCGTGGTAACAACATAATTCAAGTAAGGAATATCCTTCAAAAGAATATGGGTATAATCTGCTTTTAAGTATTTGATCTTTATCAAATTCATCTCTTTCAGTGAAGTATATGAATCTTTCAAGGTCATTATGCATAATTGCCCTGTAAATTGTATCCCCTGTATGAATTTCAAGATTTTCTGAATAATCTTCTTCAAAATCGGCAGATTTGTCTAATTTAATTCCATATTCTTTGTAAAACAGGAATGTTGAAATAAGTTCAACACGGTTGACCTCTGTGATATGGTAATCATCAGATATGAGTTTGGCAAGAAATAAATATGACTTTGTATAGCGATTATTATACGGAATCATATTTAAAATGTCTCGCATAATTATTCGGGTAGGATATTTATTTGAATCAATCAATTCTGTTTTGATCATTTTGTAAATTGACTTTAATTCTTCTTCATTTTCCGTTTTTAGCTGATGCAATGCAATATACGAATCGATGCAATATTTGCAGATACTTCATAATTTGCTGTATTTGCTTGAATGAACGTCTTGTTCGGACATAAATAATTTATATAAAATTTGTGTTTTACCATGCGAATTACCCATTAAATTCATTAAAAGAAAAAATACTAAGTTATGCATGTAGAAAACAATGCCATAAAGATTTCGGATATAAAATGATTCAGTAATAATGGAAAAGCCGATTGCAATAGAATTTTCATCAAGATACCAAATAATGCGTGATATATTCCTCCAAAGTTCTTTCAATTACATTGAAATGGAGGAAAATAAATATAAAAAATAAACGTGAATTGTATTATATATGATACAAACGCCATGCGTATAGAATATTTTAATAACTAACGAATATCAATTTGAATAAAATTCTTTTAAATTTAATTCAAAGTTCTTCAACAAACATAATCTCTATATAGATTTTTTCTCACAAAAGATGATACAATAAGCTGTAAAACGAAAATATAGAATTTTTATTACAACATACAAAAACATCAAGCATACTAGGATTTGTAAATTCTAATTTCTATGTCAAATAGTCGCAATATTGTACAATCTTGAAGTTTGAAAAGAGTATCCAAAATAAAGAATTTTGAGAACTGCTTTGTGTAAAATTCAGCACTTGGAATTGGCATTCTTAGCGATAAGAAGTAGTTTTGGATCATAAATTCTTCGTACTTATTTAATATTTTTTAGGAATCCAAATCTTATTCGAAAAAGGTTCAAGAAAATAGTTGGAACTCTAAATAAATTTTATGGTTAATAACTACAAACAACGATGTGAACATAAATCATTGAAATAAAATTGTGATAGACATTTTGCCAACAAAGTTCAATTCTGGTGGCAATTAGTCATTCTAACACATTTTCACTTCACTTAAATAAAGAGGAATAACGAGTTTGTTGTGCGACCAATCCAATAATATGTTCAACATATATTCGGACATCGTTTGGATTATCTTCGTTAAATGTACTGAATTCTATTGAATCTCCCAGAAGGTTTTTAAGATAATTAACTGATTCTATATCTTTGTCTGTTTTAATGAGAACTACGGTGAATAAATTTGTCTTTGGTGATATTTCGCATCTGAACCAGTTAAGAGTTCTAACAGAGGCTAATATTGAAGCTTTTGATGAAATATCAGCGAAGAAAAATGAAATAATTATTCGACTGTGTTTTTGAAATTCATCTATCCATGTTGCTCTATCAAGTCTATCTGTACTAGCAACATAGAATTCGAATGGTAATTCTTTCATTGGCGATATGCTTGAGAAGCATTTTTCAATTGAATTTACAAAAGTTTCTTGACCACTGTCCGGCATACCAAATACAAGACATGTGGATTTGATTGACCGAACCATTGACATTGGTAGGGATGTGTTGATAATATCGGAAGAAGAGCCGCAACCCATGCAATAATTTTTTTTTTCGAATGTACGAAAAAAACGGACAAAATTTCTAAACTCAACAGAAGACTAAGTTTTAGGCTTATAATATCACATTCTTCCATAAAAATTAGAATATTTGATAGCTATATTATCTTATTCTAATTTCCTGAATGTATTATCCATATATCATAACCAAAATTTCATTTGATTTACATTTTTATGCGCTTATATTTTACTTTGATAATCAAATTATCACCTGAATACCCAAGGGAAGCTCTTTCAATGAACCATAGCTCTTATAATATATTGTTGGTATAAAATTTTACAATCTCTTTACAAAATTATTCGTTTTTTTCCCCTCGATTTTTTTTATTATCAAACAATAGAATTAAAACAATGACTTTAACTTCACGTAGCTATTCAGGTTGCTCAGTTTCAAAACCATTAGGCAAATTGAAGGATGTTCCACTTCAAGAGAAGATGTCAATCACAAAAGTCATTGAAAATATTGTACTTTTGTCAAGCAACAGACCGCTAAATGTTGCATTAGAAATGGTATTAACCAAGAAATTCAACGCTAATAACGCATACTGTTTTCTTACATCAATACAACCAGAAAAATTATATTGTGCTACATTATCAAAGTGTGTACCGTTAAATTCATCTATTATATCAACAGTATTCAACAGTAAAGAAGTTAAATACTTTGCAACACCAGCATCACAAGTAAACTACAACATTTCTTTCGATCCTTCGACAGACCCATGTCTTTACATTCCAATTCTTAATGGCCAACAACAACCTAAAGGTGTAGTTGTTGTATCCAAGAAAAACTCTTTTTCAAATGTCGAAATTAAGAAAGCCACATCATTCTGTCAAAGATTCTCTTATTACTACGATTTTATCGTTAATTCTGCTATTCCTGATATTAAATCAAGCGATTACCTTCTTGAAATTCGAAATCACTTCGGATCTCGTGCTATTGATTTATTCCAGTTCGAGGATAACCAATTCCAGCATTTCAATCAAGAAACAGGCCAATTCGATATCATACAAACACCAGGAGCAGCTCTATACTCATTACAAAACAACGTGCAAATATCATTACCAAATGTAAGGGCAAGTCCATCATTTAACCAAGATGTTGATGGCAACAATGATGAACCAGTCTTAGTCCAACCATTTGCTGTCGGAAATGCCGTTTACGCCGTTGTTCTTCGTGGCAAATCCAATTCTTTGCCATTTAGCACAATCGATTGCATGAAAATTGATGCTTTAGCACCAATCCTCACTAAACAATTCGATACCGTTGATGATGTTGATGGAAATAATCAGCAGACACCTGTTTCAGAACGTCTCCAAGCTCTTCTTGCTGTTGCCGAAGTTATTTTCGGCGTTTTGGATTTAGATTCTCTTCTTCCAACAATCATGGATACAGCTTGCAACCTTTTGAACACAGAGCGTTGTTCTCTTTTCATTCTTGATAAAACAACGAATGAATTGGTCACTCGTTTCCATGGTGGCTTGGACACTGCTATTCGTGTTAAGAACGGTGTTGGCATTGCTGGATACACAGCTAGTTCTGGCGAATGTGTTAATATCACAGATGCTTATTCTGATTCTCGTTTCGACAAAACAAGTGATATACAAACAGGCTTTAAGACAAGAAGTCTTTTGACTGTTCCTATTTATGATAACAGAGGTGCTGTTGCAGGTGTTACAGAGATGATCAACAGAAAAGATGGTAAATCATTCGATGACGATGATATAAAGATGATGGTTGCTTTCAACGTTTTCTGTGGCATCTCAATAGATAACGCTAATCTTTACAACACTTCTTTACAGTTGATGAACAACTTAAAGAGTTTCATTGAAGCATCAGCGGCCATGGGAAAGGATGCACAACTTAATAACGTCATCCATGAACTCATTTCAACAATGAAAGGTGTTATTAATGGTTCATACGCAGCTTGTTATGTTTATGATAATGATACAGAGGAAATAACTTTGTTGGATGAAATAGGAAAGATCAAAGATGGTGAAAAATTCGCAGATATTGTTATTAAATCACGCGAACAACAAACATTCAATTTCCAAGAAGCTGATGAAGAAGAGATCCAAAAGATTAGCAGTAGAAGACAATTAACAGCTACAACAAGTACAGGTAAAATACAAGGTCTTAAAGAACTTGAAGGTTTGAATATTAATACAGATATAGAATTAAAAAAGATCATTGCTTTCCCATTACTTACTAATGATAACGCTATCATTGGTACAATCCAAATTGGTACTAACCACATCATTCTTCCTGAAGATATGAAGCTTTTGAACTGCTTCTGTGTATTCGCAGCTCTTTCCATTGATAAAGATCGTCTTAGAAAAGTTGCATCAGTCGGAGCAAGTGAAGCAAGAATTAGAAAATATCTTATGGATAACGAACGTGATGTTGGCGATATTCCAAAGTTCTTGACTATAGAACCAACGAAACAAGACACATTACTCAAGATTAACTTCGATGCACAGAGATGGGATGGTATCGGACACTTGAGAGTTGTATTTTATCTGATGAATTATTTCGGTGTTTTGAAACAGTTCAAAGTCAGAAATGACACATTTTTGCATTTCTTGGATGAGATCAGCAATTCATACAACAAAGTTCCTTACCACAATTGGAGACACGCTGTTGATGTTACACAGTTTGTTTCATATCAATTGGTTGTTTCAGGAGTTTACAAGATCTTGAAACCAATTGAATTATATGCTCTTTTGATTGCAGCTATTTGCCATGATGTAAATCATGATGGTTTCACAAATGTCTACAACGAAAAGGCAGAAACACCATTAGGCATTTTGTTCAAGAACCAATCAGTCATGGAGACACATCACTGCCAAGTTGCAATTCAAGTTGTTTCAAATGATAAATGCAATATATTTAGTTCATTTGATTCACCTCTGATCAAACAGATTTGGAGCTTAATTATTGCATTGATCTTGAAAACAGATATGGGTAAACACCATTCAACTCTTGAAGCAATCAACAAGAGATTGGATGAAGGACCTTTGAAGCCTGATAATGAACAAGACAGATTCATGATGATGGAGCTTATTTTGAAGTGTTCTGATATATCTAATGTTTCAAGACCATTCGAATTAGCTGATAAATGGTGTGATGTTCTTTGCGAAGAATTCTTCAGACAAGGTGACCTCGAGAAAACAAGTGGCATGGAATATACATCACCTTTGAATGATCGTGCTCACTTGGATAAACCAAAGTCACAAATCGGCTTCTACACATTTGTTTGCTTACCTCTTTTCGTCACTGCTGCTAGAGCTATGCCAGCACTGCAAGTCAACGTTGACCAAGTTAATTCTAACTTGGCAATTTGGAAATCTCACCATGACCAAAATAATCAATAATATATTATTTTATTTCCATGTTTGAAAGTTCTTTTTCTTTTAATATATATATATTAATTATATATAAATCTTTTTTTTAGATGTGGAAATACAATAGAACTAAAATCTTTGATAAGCCTATTAAATATCTTATACATGATACTAGTGAAGCAATTAAGACTAAACGCATTAAAATTGCAATCTGTTTTTGAGATTTTCAAGATAAAATTCAAAAATTCATATAAAAATCTTTATTAAATGATGCAATTGGAAAGCAGTAAAGTCTATTTATGTCGAAATCGATGTTCTACAAACCACGAAGTTCAAATAATAAGACTTATTTACGATTCAAAGATATTGAGACTTTTTTTTTGTAAAAAAAATTTCTTTAGAGATTTTATGAAGAACTGTGTTGATTATCAAAAAGAAGTATTACGTCAGCAGGCAGCATCTGTGCTTGTTAACAAGCATATTGACGAGAATCAGGAAGAATTAATTTTGCTTCTTAAAAAAACAATTGTAAGTAAGCATTATTACGTTCAACGGATCTTCATTGCCGAAACATTTGATGTCAACTCAGAAGATTCACTTAATAGTATACTTAAATCAGATATTTTTCTTTCAAATCAAAAAGAAATTTTCGATAATTTTGCAGCAATCGATTTACCGTCAGATTTCTCGAAAGGCCCAATGAAAGCATTCCTAAATACATTTCTTGAAAGTCTTGAAAACTTCCTTCCAGCTTTTTACAAATTAAACCCAAGCAAGTTCCCTCCTGGACGTTTTCTTGCTAGTCCATGCGAGTTCCTCGTTAGGTGCGTGTTTCCAACATTATTTGGATACTGCTGGGCGTTGGAACCTGCAAATGCTTACGCAGAAAACTTAGTCAAATGGTTTGGTGAAATCTATTCAACAAAACCCGATTTTATTCAAAAATTCAGGAATGACTGGATGTTTAATGCCATGAGAGGCTTCTACACTTCATTAGATTTTAATAATTTCATCGATCAAGCAATTCTTCCTGTTTTCAACGATTATATTCAACAGCCAATACTTTATCAAAGAAATCATACGTATTTAGTTGCCAAAGCAATTCAAATTGTTGAAAATATTCACAAATATTATTATGAACTTCCTTCAGTATTAAATACATTATTCAAATTATTACACGACAAATTAGAATCACTTTGTGAATCTAATGGAAAAGATTTTAAGTCAGAATATGAACAAATGGTTCAATATTTATTTTTTGATGCAATTATACAGCAATATTTCAAATTCCCTCTATTGTATATTGTTCGTCGCCTTGTTCCACTCTCAGATGTTGCGTATTTTTACGAAATTTGGAACGTTTTCCAAATAAAATTCGGAAATTTGGAAAATATTGATCCAGAGTTTGTCAAGCAGATCAATTCTGATCCCAATTTCGCCGATTTCGATCCGATGTCCGTAATTACTGATATTTCTTCTTATTCTGCTTCAGGATCTCTTCCATCTCTTCAAGAATTCTGCAACATAGTCCAGTGTGCTCATCAGCCACTTCTTATGACTACACACAGCCTCGCATTACTATTCCGATTCGTTGCTTCTCTTCAACATATGGCCATGCTTCCGAAATCAATCGATCGCTCCATTGATTTAGTGTTCCAGCAAGCACTTGCCGACAAACTTGAAGATTATAATGACCATTTCTTTTGGTTCCCATGTTATTCTTTGAAGTATATGAATATCGCGTCAACAGCCTTCGAAAAAACAATGTCACTTAGTCCAATATATCGTATTCTATCCAACAGAGACCTTAGACTTCCTTATGGCCAGCAAAGCTTCTTTGAAGCCTTCAAAACTGCAGAAAATACGACAGTTTCGGCTTCCCATCCACAATTATCCACTGAAATCCACTGGTTACTGTTCTCACAAGGAGACACAATGAATGAAATCCCACAGAAGCTTAATGAAGAGATTAAAAAGAGATGGCTCGAAATTGAAAACCATAGGAAGAGAGTCAACAGACTTTCGACAATGATATTCACTCTAGATGCTGTAAACCATGCAATGCCATCAGAAAACCCAATGATGTCGATTGGAATATTATTATTTGAAAAATTCCAAAAGACATATGACATAATGCCTCGATCATTCATCACATCTGCTATTGAAAAGATCCAAGAGATGTGCGGCCCTTCATACGAAGCTTTCGGAAAGTATGTTGCAACTGGATTAGTAATGAGCTTATCACCAAACGTAAAAAGTGAACCATTTCTCGGAGCGAGGTATCCAAAGCAATATGCTGAAGGAGAAATCGGAAATCTTCAGAAATTGATTAGACCTCAGATTATTACATCATCGCTTATCCCAGATGCCATAAGACTTGCTCAAGACTGCATTTCTGTGCTTAAATACGCAAGCGTTAACCACATTGATAATTCACTTGTTCGTTGCTTTGCACCACCAATTATTTCCAATCCTGGCATGATGGCGCAAAATTTGAACAATTGTTTATCATTCTTCCCTCAAAATTTGCTTGAATGCGTCTTCACAAAAGAAGAATATGGATCTCTTTATGCATTTTTTGCTTCTGTAACATGATCTTGTAAGAAATGTATGTTCAATTATATATTTAATGTTTTATATTTGTTAGAATTATATATTAATAAAATTTTTTCTATATTTATTTCATTTATCAAACAGTTCTTCGATTTATATAATCTACAAATAGATATAAGTATTTTATGCACACATTCAAAAGGATTTTATATGCAGCCATAGCATTCTGTAATTTTGATTCACAATCTCACCTCAGAGATCCAATTTGAATACTTTCAGGTGATATCTATCCGACGAAAAATTCCAATTAATAATTTCAACATGATTTATAATTGATGGAAAATTTTTCATTTTTTTTAATGTCACAAGGTCAACAATCGCAAAAAGCTTACGAGCTAGATGATCTTATTGAGCAGGTCAAAAAAGATTCGAAAACTAATGTATTGCTTCAAATGAAAAATTACGAAAGGATGACATCTAAAAAATTACTTGCCGAAGAACTCAGTGCATTATTAAAAGAAATCGATGGATTGATCAAAGATATGGGAACCAAAACCGAGCATATTACTCCCATCGACAATTCAACTGAAGAAAATATTAAAAAATTTAATATGATTCGGAAAACAAAAGACTGGAGTATGGTATACAATGCAGTTAATGATTATTTGAATAATAACAAAGATTTACAACTAAAAGATCTAACTGATATTCTGGATCGATTATACAGTTTATTTGATATTCAACTAGCTAATTGAAATGTCATAAAACATTGAAGGGTTAACATTGAAAGCGTCAAAAGACAGAAAATAATTTTGATAACAATAAGAATATAGGTATCAATGAAAACAATTTGTTTAGCGTAAATTCAAGCTTCAAATCCGAAACATTAAATTCGTATTTTTTATTATTTTTCAATAAATATCATATACCCTTAGATATGGCTTGTTATATTATTTAGTGAATAAATTTTACATTGGCTTGATAATTTCAAAAATAAAACTTTTAATCTTTCTTTTATATAAGAATATATAGCTAAGAAATGCATTGTTCATCTAATAGTATCCCAAGATAATCAAATCATCCCTATTTATTCAAAATCATAATAAAAAAACAATAAAGTAGAAAATTAGAGAGAATAATGCATATCATGTGTTTTATTTCTGGTATCTGAGTAATATCTTAACTACTAATTAATCTTTTGTCGTTGGTCGAGAACAGCCAATGGAAAAATAATGGGAACACAAAATTGAGAGTTAAACGATTAAATTGTATTGAAAACCAATTTTCAATATTGTACCGCTGACGATAAAAACTCAAAAAATATCGTAATGAAGTGCACTTTCCGCTCGGTTATGATTGGCGACAGCGCGGTCGGAAAAACATCAATAGTTAACAGATTTTTAAGAAATAGCTTTGATCAATCCGAACCAAGTACAGTTGGAGCTTTATATGAGTCACATAATGAAACAAGAAACGGAAAACCAATAGAACTTCAAATTTGGGATACAGCTGGCCAAGAACAATACAGGAGCCTCGGTCCAATCTATTTCAGAAGCTCTGCGGGCGCAATCTTAGTTTTTGATATAACAAACCAAAAATCATTCGACAGTTTAGATGAATGGCTCAATTTCTATAGAAATGCAGGCTGCGAAAATACAATTGTTATGATCGTTGGAAATAAAAATGACCTTGCTGAACAAAGGGTTATAACAACTGAACAAGGTCAGGCTTGGGCACAAGCACATGGATGCACATATATTGAAACCTCAGCTTTGCAAGGTTATGGCATTAAAAACTTATTCAAGACATTTATTGATCAACTCTTAGCTCAATTCGAAGAAGAGCATGAAAAGAGACAATCGAAGATGCCGAAGAGTGCCACAGGCCTTCCTCCACCTGCAAAAGAACAAAAATCCGGTTGTTGCTAATTATTGTATTTTATTTCTTTATATGCAACTCAAATTTACATTCAATAAAATCATGTACTCCTTTTTGTGTTCTTTAAACACATTTATTTTGGATATAAAATATATTTCCATTTTTATCTAAATCTATTATATCTCAAACATATAAGTTCTGAGGTAATTTAAGAATTTACCTGAGATTTTATTATTTTCTTTAAATAGCACCAATATTTTATTGATTTGATTAAAATTCCACTAGAATAGAACTATCAAATTGTTATTGATGTACATATAAATGATTGGAACATGATCTTTTAACAAGATTCTTCTTTTTAATAAGAATTCAAACAATCTCTCTTTTTAGAGAACCTGATAATTGCACCACTGGCCAAGAAGGACAAGTAAAAGGTAAAAACTGTTACGATCTGGTATACAACCTAATTATAGCATCTCATTCTCTTAACTTTTTTCATGAAGTGAAATTTCTGAATTCAATTTTGTTTTTTTCAGATGCTTCGCAGTATTTTCATCGCTAATAAAAATGGCGAAGTTATTGCAGAGAAAAATTACATTGGTATATTCGATAGGCATGATTTAGAACCAATTCTTAAAGTAATACAGCTCAATAATAAAATTCCGCCATTATTCGAATCTTTTGGCACTACATTTTTAATACATAACGAAGGAGATATATATTTTATCGCAGTATGTGATGGAAATGAAAGTATTTTAACATTTACTTCACAATTTATTGTAAATACAGCAAAATTAATTTCATCGCTGATTAAAGGAGGATTAACAGGTGAAACAATCAAAACCGAATATCCTATGCTCTACAAAGTACTTGACCAAGCAGTTGACGAAGGATATCCATTTCTTGATGAACCTAGCTGCTTAATTGCATCATTCTCCGGTGTATTAGATACAACAATGTCAGTAGATAGAAGATTTCCTTGGAGAGGTACTACAAAAACACGTGGAAATCCTGAATTCATGATTTCTGTGGTTGAATACATCGATGCTCATATTTCATGCGACGGCAAAATCAATTTAAACGTTGTTAGAGGCAATGTGAATGTATTTTGTCGCATTGATGGCGATCCATTAGTTGGAATTTCATTTTTCGTTCCTAAGAAATTCGTTGAGGTATCATACCATCGCTGTGTTGATGCCAAACAGCATTTAGCCAGAAGAATACAGTTTGTTCCAAGCGATGGCTCATTTTGTTTAATGAAATACGTTGCTGAACCATCGGCAAGCCAATTACCATTATTTATAACTCCAAAGTTTTCATGGTCATCTGTTAGTGTAGTTTTTGAGATTATTTTGCGTAGTGATCAAAATCTTACTCAAAAATTAACAAATATCCAGATTTCCTTTGACCTTCCTGAAGGTATTTCGATGCCATCAATGGCTTCTATTGTTGGAACAACAGATTTCATTCATTCAACAAGAACTGTCGTTTGGAAAATTGATTCATTAGGAAATACTCCTCCAATATTGAATGGAAGTGCTTCAATAACTAATCTAACTACTGCAAGATCAAAGAGCATCTTCATACATGCTCAATTTGTTGCTCCTAACTATACTTATTCCGGATTGAAAGTAGACAACTTTGATATCGAAACTAATGCAAAGAACTTGACAAAAGGTATCAAATACTCAACAAAAAGTGGTGTTTATGACTTTAATACAGTATAATTTTGTTTGTTTGTTAAATTTAATAATAAAACACTTGTTTTTAGTTAAATTTACCTTTCTAATTGAACAGCATACTTATAGGTAATACTTTAGTTTCTGATATTAGCATTAACTTCTCCATTTTTTTGATTTTTGATCATCTTATACAATTATTAGCTGAGAATTTGTTTTCCTTATAGCAATAAGTAGTATAATCATATCCAATAAAATAAGGCCTTAATTCGAATATTTCATAATCCAAATATCTCTAATAGTAGAAAAATGAAATTTTTATAGAAATATTTCAAATTTAAAGCTTGACTCTAAGTTAAATTTAATAAAAATGGCTTGAGTTTGTTATTCATGAAAGTAAATGTCACTTTTTGTAGATTTGAGCAATGACTCAAGAATATTATGTAGCTATATCGCCATTATTTGCAAGTCCTGACAAAATCAAGACATATCTCAACGAAAATGGCATTTCAGATATTAAAAATATTATTCCAGGAAAGGATAACGTTCAAGTTTATGTTGGAAGTGAATCACTTGCTAAGGAAATACGTGATAAAATGAATGGCAACTTTATTAATGGCTCTCTCATTGAAGCAACGGAACCTGTGTCTGTTGGTGTGGCCGCTGAAACACGTCCTGCACCACAACCAGCACCTCCTGCTCCTTCTTATCCAAGACAAGATTCGCAAACAGATCGCAGCTATAACAATTATAGACCTCAAGAATCTTATAATCAGAGGAGTTATCCTCAGCGAAATTATGAATCTCGACCATATTCTCGCGATGATCGTCGTAAAGACTTTTCAAGAGATGGAATTCGCCCATCAAAAGACTCACCTAGCAGAACCATATTAATTTATGGCTACAGAGCTCCTCTAACTAGAAGAATGGTTTGGGACGACTTTCGCTCATTCGGCTATATTAAACAGATAGAAATTCGCGAAACTACAGCATATGTTCAGTTCGAAACACCTGATGATGCTCTCAACGCGATCAAGCAAATGGAAGCAAAAGATAATATTGTTAGAAATACTAGAATTAGCATAGAATTAACACAGGATAGGCCTTTGAACCTCCCAACATTTGTTATTCCACTTATCGTCGAAGACGACAAAAATTCGGAATCATCAAAGTCTTTCATGTAACAAACTAAGGTTTATTGTTATTCATTTAATAGAATAAAATATTGTTTTACAGAATTTTGTTCTTATTCTAATAATAAAATTATTATAAAAAAATTCAATTTCAATTAATATATGCCATATAAATGTACTCTTGAAAATATACTTAATTTGAAAGACATATCTAGTTAATCTTTAATTCATAAAAATATTTTTTCAAAAAATCTTTCAAAGTTCATAATTCCTCTATAACAGAGCCACTAGAATTAAGATTAACAGTTCCTAAAATCATTTAATTTCATATTCGAATTGAAGTGAAATTTTTTATTCTTTATGATTCTATTTAATATACAAGACAAATAATCCGATCATCTTTAAAAATAAGGTGAAAATCTAGTAGGATCTGGTGGGAGATAAGCAGAATTTCTTGCTTGTAAAGATCTCAATGGTCTTTTACGTGGTCTAGCACTAGTCGTAGAGTTGTGTAAAGCCTCATCACTGATTTCCGAAGCCCATGAAGTATGAGCTGCTTGTCTTTGTGTTGTGAGATTAGCTTGCTGAAGTCTTTGGAGCTGATCTTTTGATTCAACAATCTTCTTGTTGAGGTTGTCTCCATCCTTGGTTAAATCTTGTATTTCCTTCTTTACTTTCTCGATATATTTTAATACATGCTTTTTAGCGCGTTCTGGTTTATCCATCTTCTTCAAAATTTCTTCATGTCTGACTTTCTTCAAGCTTTTGATCCTTGCTTCAACAGATTGGTTCTTTTGAGTGATTCTTTGTAATTTTTGTTGAAGCGTTGGATACTCGACTTGTTTCATCTGATGAATCTTTTCATTTAATGATTGTTTTTCAATTTCTAAGTGTTCTATTGATGATCTGTAGAATTTTATTGTTGCTTCAGTTTTCGAAGGAGAATTGTTCTGTTGTTCAAGCTTTGCAATTTCGCTTAATAGCTGAGCTTTCATTTCTTCCTGGGTCTTGATAGCCAGATTGATTGTATCTATAATGCCTTGCTCATCTGACATAATTCACTTATAAAAAAAATTTAAATTGAATTATGGTTTCATTCAAATTTCTGCTTATCGTTTTAATCGTTTAATATAATAATTTTTGTGATACTTCTAAACTATAATATAATCAAATTGAGAGTACGAACGTTCAATTTTTGATAAATGCGGAAATTCAAACACAAATAAGGGAATTCATTAAATTATCCAAATTACAATCAATTTCATAACTCGAACTATAAAAGGGAAATTTTTCCCTTGGAAAATAAAATGGACATTAGAACATGTTTCTGATATCATCATAAGTGATAACTGTTAAATCCAAAAATAAAATATGTCATTTTTGAAATGAGACCACAATTTCATAATCAAAAGAATGACTTGGTCTATGTCATAATTCAGAAGAGTAATAGCAAAGAAAATATTATTGATATGCTGTATTAAGTTTTTCCACAATCTAAATTCATTTTTCTTCCATAACCCATCCAGAATCAGCGAGCATGGGTGTACTCATATGTTTCGTATTGTGCAAGTAAATTTTTCAATATTTCTTGAATTAATCAAAAATTGTTCACAAATTGAACAAATTTAGGCCATAATCACTGATAAAACATTTTGATTTAGCGCAAATTCATGAGTAATTATCTGTACAATATATTTTAGTAGTATAGTATGCGGGTTTTGTGCACAAATTTGTAATCCTTTAAAAACAAAAACGTGCACATTAATTTTTAGCCCGGTTCTTCACGAAAATCGACGATTTCAGCCCGTTTCTCACCGAATTATCATGAATTTTCTAAAGCAAAATGCATACCCCCTTATGAAGAAACCAAAGCAACATTCATGAAATTCAAAAAAAATCCCGCCAAAACTCACAAATTAATTTACAAAAATAAAAATAATAAATTTTTTGATTATCTTTCTATTTTTTAGTTATTATCAGCTGGTGAAGCATATTTTGCAGGAGTTCCGGTAGCATGGTATTTCAAACCATCTTCAGGACTCCAAGTCCAGTAAGTAGTTCTTGTAAACCATAGCTGAGGTGGATCAGGACTCTTTGTGCAATATACATCTGCTTCAGCGCTAGAATGAATTGGATTTGCTTGTAATCTAATACTAACTTGATTATTCTTGGTTTCTAAACCGTCAAAGAAGACACTTCCACCATCTCTCATAACAGGAATGGTGCAAATGAATGATGTTTGCTCTTTCCATGGTTTAATCTGTTTCTTGTCATTACATCTATCTCTTGTTAAACTATCTTCATATTCTTCAGTACACTCATTAACGCCATCAAGGTCAGAAGCTTGCAACATTCTTGTGAAGAATATATCTCCAACAGTACTCATTGCATTATCAGGAAAGTTTCGACCATCAATTGTTATTTGTAAGTTTCTAACCATAGGATTCCTAAATACTGTTCTCTGAGCTTGTCGTATAGGGAATACAGCAACAATATCTGTGACATTATGTAAAGCATATGTGAAATCAGAAACAATTCCGGAATTTGTAACACATCCCTGGTTCAATGTTCTAACATCAATTTGCTGTGCTGGAATCATAAATGGATCTCGACGGTTGAATAGTGTTGGAATGACTCGTGCTGTGGATTCAATAACTCCATATCCTGGAACGATAAATTTATCCTCTGTAATTTTCATTGTAACAACATGTATATTAAATGACTGTGTTTTGACTGTTAAGGTTGTGTCATCTTTTTTGGTAATTGAAGTAATAAGATTTGTTGGTTGTCCTATTTGTTCAAATTCGCGTGTATAGTCAAACTTTGTTGACAGTGAAAGCGCGTAATCTTTATTATGTAATTCTTCATAACAAACATTGAGAATATCAGCAACTCTTGCCGGATCAACTTGACAATAAACCATTAGTATACTGAATTTGAATTTGCACATGACGTTTGAAATAAGCTTCACCTAAACAGTTAATATCATGTTCAGATTTTGTTAATCTCATATGTGTTTGTTTTTCATGATCATATGGAGCATCACTATCATAGCAAGTATTTTCTAATTCACGATAATAACGACGACCATCATTTGCAGAGAAAATCTCATTCATTTTCTTGAAAGATTCGAAAATATTTCCATCAACTGGATGATATCCATCATTTCTCAAATAAGCGCCTGACATATTTTTATAAAGATTAAAAAAATTAACTTTTTATTTAAATTAAATATAAAAGTTATGGCAGCAGGAATCTTCAAAAAAATTGGGAGGGAATGAAAAAAGTAGGTACTACAATTAAAAATTTCTTTTCAAAACCAATTGTAAAAACATACAATCCAAATGACTTGTGTGGACTTGGACCACCTAAGCAAATGTCTGGTTATTCGCAAAGTCAGACAGTAAGAGATTTAATACCAAAAATTGAACAAAAACAATCATATCAAAATGTAAATAGAATTGATCCAATATTAAAGAAATAAAAATTTTAAAATGAAATAAATAGCAGCTGGATTCTTTATTAAGAAATTCTTTCCAAAATGGCATAATAGTATCAAAGGAAATTGGACAAAACCAAAAATAGTAAAAGTTGGTACACCAATCTTTGTCAAACCTATTGAACCAAAGAAATAAAAAATTTTAAAATGAAATAAATGGCAGCTGGATTCTTTAAGAAATTCAATCAAAAATGGATTCAATGTCGCAAAGGTGGAATACCAAAGTGAGTTGAAAAAGCAGAACTAGTGAAAAATAAATTTATTCCAGGAGTCAAGTCAATCTCTACTCAACCAAAGAAATAAAAAATTTTAATCTGAAATAAATATGGCAGCTGGATTCTTTAAAACACTTCGTGAGAAATTAGCAAATTGGAAACCTTGTGGTTTTGGAGCAAATAGTCAAAGATGGAAAAATAATTCAAAACGTTTTATACCTGAATTTCCACTAACTGTTTCACCAGCACAAAAATAATTTCTCAAATATTTTTATCAAATATTTTTATCACCGCCTCTTACCACCAATCAGACCCTTAGCAATTTCACCAGCGGTGCCACCTATTTGAGCACCTTGTCCTCCACCAAATTTAGCACCTATTGCAGTACCGATTGCTGGTAAGAAATCTTTTACAGCAGTTGCAACTGGTTTATAACTTATTCCAAGCCCATGTTGCACCTTTCTTGATTCCATTCCAGATTTTCTTAAAGAAACCCGCAGCCATATTTAATTTAATTAGATTAAAAAAAATTTAATTTTAAACATTAAATCGTGAATTTATTACTTCAATAATCATATTAACTCTTTCTTCAATTGTTTGTATTCGTTGAATTATTTCTTCAATTTTCATAGTATTTGTCACTCTTGATTCTGGAATAGATTTCAAACTAACTTGACCTTTAATTTTAGTTATTCGGAATCCATCTATTTTAAACATTTTATTTAATTTACATGTTGTTAATTCATCAAATAAATCTTTGTTTTGTTCATAAAACTCATTAAATTCATCAATACTTTAAAAATTAGTACATTCTTTAATTGGTTTTATGATTTGTAATTTCTTTTCAGGTTTTTTAATTTCAACTTTTTCTTCTCATCTTCATTTATTTCTTTTGGAACTGTTCAATCTTTTTCAAATTGGTTTCATATTTTTAAAAATAAATAAAAAATTAAATTTTTTTGACAAAATAGAGAGGAACTTCAACTTCAACATCACCTTCTAAAATTTCATCTTCTCCATCATTTATTTCATCATCTTTTCTAAAAGTAACGAGGACAATTGCATTACCATCTTGATATCTTTGAAACAAACCTAAATGATCAAAATTCCTTCTTCTCTTCTTAAATAGTTGTTTTGTCTTTGATGTATCTAAATAAACTAAAACTTCATCACCAGGTTGAAATCCATAATAACCATTCTCATATAATCTTTGTTTAACTTCATTTAACTTTTCTGTTTTTCTTCTAATAAATTCCCATTCTTTATCTCTATGAGTATGCATTTCTAAAGGTGTCATCTTTATTGATTTATGCTATGTATTATTGTAATAATAACATAATTGTTGAATTAAATTATCATGTTTACCATCCCAATAATTTTGTCTCTCTGGACCTAAAGCATTTCTTAAAGTTCTCATCACGCTATCAATAACTTTATTATGATAAGTAAATTTTGATGATGAAGCATGAAAACCAACTCCATATAATGGATGATATTGAATTTCTTTATGAACAAGAATTTGTTTCATTCCTTCATTCTTTTTACGACGACCTCTTCTTTTTGTTGGTGGTTTATAATTTTCATCAGGAACAAGTTCATAATCCATTTGATTTTCATATTTTGATTTTTCAATCATTATCATTTGCATTGCACTTTCAAAACCAGCATCACCATCACATTTAATCATTTTAACTTTATGACCAAAATGTTCATATTCAAGTTCTGTAAATTTTTTATAACATCAAATGTTTCAATTGCTTCTTTTGTTTGAACTGGAAACAAATATAAATATTTAGTATTAACATTAATAAAAACTAAATAAGATGCAACCATTAATGTTTTACCATGATTTTTAACAGGTCTACCATGCAAATGATCCATTTCCCATGTATCTGGTGTGAATGCAAATGTTGGTCTTTGAAATTTCTTTTTCAATGGTGTTAATTTTGAATCATGAATAATTGTTTCAATTCCATGTTGAGCTCCTTTATAAGACTTGATTTTGTATGCAGTTTGAAATGGATATTTTAAAATTTCATCATTTTCAGGAAAGTCTAATTCATATGGGTACCCCCTAGTTTCTTTTTGAAAAATTTCACTTTTATCATTTTTTAACATTAATTTAAATAAGATTAAAAAATTATGACACAACAAGAAGATAAGAGATGGGTAAAAGCTTTTCAAGCTATAAAAAGAGAAGGCGGAGATGAATTGTATAAAATTTATGTAAAACATCTGACAGCTGGATTCAAAAAAAGCGAGTTTGTTGTTAAATTAAAAGAGGAGAATGAAAGAATCTTAGATCAATTAGGAAAAGCAAATAAAGAAATAGTAAATTTAAGAGAAAAATTGAAGAAATATGAATCAGGTGGAAATCCAACACCAAGTAAAGACACAACTGGTGGATATGGACGACAACAATCAAAACCATCCGCTAATCCTAATGTTAAAGCAGAAATGGATAAATTATCTAAACTTAATGATGAGAGTTCTAAGAAAGTTAAAGAATTACAAGCAGAAGTTGATAAATATAAGAATGCATTATTAGGTAAAGGTAATGAAAGTGAAGTTTTAGATTATTACGCACAAGTTGGACCTGGTATAACTGACAAATTAAATCAAAATGATGGTTTTGAAAAAATTAATTCAACAGTTGCAACAATTTTCGATGGATTAACACAATGGATACAACAAAAAGCCGGAGAAGTAAATGAATTACAACAAAATGTTCAACAAAGTGCTAATATTGATGTTGATGCATATCAATCTAAAATTGATGAACTCACTAATCATTTAACTGAAATACAACAGAAATTAGTAGAATATTTACAAAATGAATTAAATAATATTGATGTCAATGAAGCATCAAGAAAGAAATCAGATTTTGAACAATTAATTTCAAATGATGAACCAATCTTAAATCAAGTTGATTTCATTCTAAATATGTTTACAAATGATTTAGCAGTAGCAAGAAACAAATTAGGTTCAATCGATCAAGAGAAACGCTATGCTCACTACTAAGAGAAGATGTACCATTGCTGTTGCTGCTTTGTTGCAGTGTACTATTAAGAGGAGATGTACCATTGCTGGGTCTGAGCTGTTGTTGTGCACTACTAAGAGGAGATGTACCATTGCTGGGTCTGAGCTGTTGTTGTGCACTACTAAGAGGAGATGTACCATTGCTGGGTCTGAGCTGTTGTTGTGCGCTATTAAGAGGAGTAGAACCATTACTCTGTGTAATTTCTTGTTCTTCCAAGTATCGATTCAACAAGATCTCATCTTTTGTTGGTAAGACTTCAATGCAATTGTAGAATTTTCCATTATGGAATATGTATAAACTTGTAAATTCTCTGGACGAGTGCTTGTAAAACTCTTCGATAGTAATAAGACGAAAGCACAGAAGGCTTTTGTAGTAAGTTAACTTGTTAATGCAATTACGTGATGTACCATCGCTGAGTGGAACATTAGTCAATAGCAACGATAGCTTTTGATGTTGGTGTAACCTGGTTAGAGATTGCTCTAGCCAGTGAAAGTCTATTTGGGTATAAATATCCAAGAGAATGAATTTTGAATAAATAATAAATTGTGAACAATTGAATAAAATATAGAAAATATAAATAATTTTGAAAGATATTATTGAAAAAATATTTTTCACAAAAGTTGAATTCAAATTGTAAATTTTTTAAAAAATCTTTAAAGTGAAGAAAATAAAATTGGACAATGAGAAAACAACAATGAACTAAAAATTAGTGAATAACTACAATGGCGAAATTAAAATTACGATCAGAATAATTTTTATAAAAGAATGTGTTAGAAATTAGTAACGATTAAGATAAAATAAAAATTTGGGGAACGAGAAAAGTGATTGAATATTGGTAAACATGAATTTTTATTGAAAAATAAAATGAGATTAAGATTCTAAGCAGAAATTTTTAAAAATTAGAAAAATAAAAAACAATAAAGATAATAAAAATTTGAAACTAAAAAAATCGAAAAATAATGATAAAATAAATGAATAGTTGAAGACAAATAAAAATAAAATGTTATCAATAAGAAAATAATTTGAATAAGTTTCAATATAGATTGATCAATTTATGAATGGGAATTCAAAATTAGAACAGCCGAATTGGTATATTGATAACAAATGATATTATGTTATTAATAAGGTATAAATGTTTTAAATGTAATTCAAATTAATTTTGAATATGAAATTGAATAAGATTGAAAAATTAAATATATAGAATTTTGAATGAGTTTCCGTTGAAATGAATGTTATGGAAATGTAGAAAATATTAGCCTTTGGATGAATTGGAGGGTGAGAGATATTATTTCATACAATACTACTCTCACCCTCAATTTTAATTACTTAAACTCATTCTATTTTTTTGACATGTAAATGTCACTTTTACTGAGATCTGACACAATGTCAGATCTCTTTTTTTCGTATATAAGATCTTGACATTACTTGAACGTTTGGTGAATCTCTATTTGAAACAGAATTCCACCCTCTATTATATGCTGAGTGATTATGCCAACCTGAATCTTGAGTATTCAAATCAATATAATGACTGTGTGAAGGCAAGTTTGCACCAGTAATAGTTTTTGAACCACCAGTTTCGAGTCCAGAATTTGAACAATACAGGAAACGATCTGTAATTTGTTGCCATTTACCACCAAATATTTTCTCTGGACTTGTTGAATTGATTGATACATAAATTGAACCAATAGGATAAATCATATCAAACAAATTAAGAGGTTGATAAGTATAAGCAAGTGAAGCAATATCACTCAAATTAAATTCAAACTCTTCAGATGGATGAACAACTTGTTCAGTTCCATTCTTCATCTTCAATTGCAAACTATTTGCATTGCTTTGTTTTAATCTAAATGTACCTGGTGATGTATTTGTTGGTTCAGTTAGTTGATCTATAGTTGTAGGTATTTGATTTGCTTGGTTTACGTTTAAAGTCATTGTTTGTATTTTGTCAACTTTATTTCCTAGTACATCAATCACATCAGTTGCATCAACATAAATTAATGTAATTGATTCCGGACCTGATTGTACATCTCCTATCATGGGGAATTTAAGAAAGATATCTTCATAAAATTCAAAATAGTCATAAGTACTAGTATTATCATTTTGGAGATATTCAACTTTAACATCAATTTTGTCATTTTCATTAGGTCGTTTATACCTAATCATAATCACATTATCATCTCTTTTTTGATCGATTGTTTGAATTAACTTGCTTTCAAATAAAGTTGATTTTACTTCCCTTAACACTTTTTTCACATAATGAATATGTTTTCTATCAGCTTTCAAATCTAAACATCCTTGAACCCAATCAGTATTTGCTTTAATACGAAATGTAGCTAAAGTCCACTCATGGTTACCTTCAATCTTTCCATCAATTTCTTGAGCTTTTTGTGTGATCTGATCATTAATTTCTTGAGTGTTTTGGACAAATTTCTCATTAATTTCTTGAGTTTTTTGAGTGAACTGATCATTTGTAAAATCTAATCCATCATGAAGATTTAAGTTAATTTGATATAAAGATAAAGTTGTAGAATTTGTTTGAAAACTCATCAATAACATTTTATTATTAAATATTCCAAGATTTATGATATTCAAATTCAAGTTTGATGAAATTTCTTTCCAATTGATTCCATCAATACTATAATTAATCATATTACCATAACCATAAGCAATTAAATAATTATCTATGTTAATGATATTTTGAAATTCCATGTTAATTGATTGTTGAGATTCATATGAATAAACAACATTCCAATCTGAAGTTAAGTTAGTCGTTGAATATATTTTTCTTGCATTTGTTCTTGGATAACTCGATACTTGTCGTCCAGCAAGTGCAACGTAATTATTTTGTATATACCCAATTGCTTTAACATTTCCTTCTGTTTGCAGAATTTCTGTATATCCTGAATTGATTATATTAGAATAATAAACCTTATTCGAATTTAAAATAAAATATTGATTATTTGCATAACACCATTTACTATCCATGTCAAGATCAATATCCGTTCCAAGTGTATATTTATTAAATATTACACCTTCCTGACTAACATAATATTCTTTTGTTTTTTGTCCATAAGGTAGTTTGAACATAATTAATTTCGTACCGACAGTAAAAATTCTCAGTGTTAATTCTGTGAATAAATTAGTTTCATTTACAATAGTACAAGGATACCAATTGATACAATCTCTACTGTAGCAAATTAAATTTTTCCATTGATTTGATATTTTTACATTTACGAATGAAACAACTTTATTATCAATATATTGAAAATTGCTCACTGCATTAATATTGAGAATTTCTGAATTGTAATGAAGTTGATCTTGAACTGTCTCATAATTTTTAAAATCTGTTGTCATTTGATGATCAGATTTCTTTAAATGATAAACATCTTTAATCACGCAAAACCACACTGCATCATCTATTTTTTCAACATTCTGGAATAAAGATGGATGGAAATAATAATCGACTTCATTAATTTTATTCTTTAATTGTTGGTCGACATAAGTTATATTTGCTTTATTAGTGTTCAATATATTATAATAATTAGTGCTTTTTGAGTTTGCTTGATTGATCTTGTTATTTAACTCATCATAATTACTTTTCACTGTTGTGTTAGTTTGATTGATTTTATTATTTAAGTCATCATAATTACCACTTACATTTCCATTTGTACTATTGATTTTATTATTTAAGTCATCATAATTACCACTTACATTTCCATTTGTACTATTGATTTTATTATTCAAGTCATCATAATTACTTTGAACAGTTGTGTTTGTACTATTAATTTTATTATTCAAGTCATCATAATTAGTTTGAACAGTTGTGTTTGTAGTATCTATTTCTTCCATGATATTTTTACCATTAACTTGGAGACCATCAGGAAAGTTAGGAGGTAATGTTTCAATAATATCTTCACCATTAATTTCATATGTAACTTTCTTACCTTTAATGTTTTGAATTGTTAAATCATCAATTTTAATGCTGGATGGAAAATATACTGGTTTAGCATCTTCAGGTCTATTTTGGTCAGCATAGTTTCCATTAATTTCTTTCACGAATGAAATTCTTTGAGTTAATAATTCATCAACATAAACTTTATCAAATTCATTTGACATTGTGTTTAAATAAAAATAAAAAGATTTAATTTTTTTTCTAAAACTTTTGATAATGTTTGATTCAATTCATCTACTTTTGTTTCTAATGTTTTAATTCTTTCTTTCATTGATTTGATTTGACTTTCTAAATCTTTACCTTTTAATTTGATACCTGAAGGGAATGATACAGGAGCTGGTACTTTATTTTTATAATAACCAACAATTTCTCTGACATAAGAGATTCTTTGAGTTAAGAATTCATAAACATATAAACAAGGAATTTTAGTAGTTCTTTTTATCTTTAATTCAACCCAATCTTTATTAGCTTTCTTTTCTAATTCATTATCAACAAAAGTTTTATCAGCTTTGAGATCAATATTGTCTAAAAAGTCTTGAATAAACTTTTCATTTAAATCAAATTTACCGAGTTTAATTAATTTTGGAAATGCATTTAAAGCATAATATCTTTGCTCGGCTGGGTCAATTTTTGATATATCATCTGTGATACCTTTTAATTTTGAATTCATGAATAAAATTTCTCTGATGTTAGAAATGACTGCACCATTTTTAGAAACAAAATCAAATTTACCATTCTTCAAAACTATTTCTAAATCTCCATATTTTAATCTTTGTGTATATTCTGCTGTTTTAGCATTATATGAATAATTTGAAAAATCAACCCATAGCTGATTGTTCACAATCTTCAACTTGTTGCTGCTGTTCTTCAACAGATTCTCCAACATTATTTTCATTTGAATTAAAATCTTCAATTATATGTTCATCCGAAACTCTTTGTAGTTGAAATGTCCAAAGTAATTCTGATTTAAATTGAAGATCTTCACCATATATGTCAGTTATTTTAAATTCTAAATCACAAAATTCATTTGCAGATGCAATAAATCTTGCACCATTTAATGCAAAAGGATTAGCATCACCAAAGTTATTCATTGTAATACTAGCTATATTTTGAACTGATGGATAATTCCTTATTTTCTTTTGTTTATCATTTTTCACATGAATTAATTGATTTGAGAATCTCATTGGAGTATTAATTTGATCACATTTAATTAATATAAATCTTGGACCGTGATCAGAAACAACAACTTGTGATTGATTAGCTGGAAAGTTAATGATACCTAATAAATGTTTAACTCTATTTGAACAATTATATACTGCTTCAGGAAATATATATCCTTGTATTTCAGGGTCAAATGAATATGAATTTTCAATTCCATTTTTTCTTGAATAATAATCAATCTTTTCAATTGCTGATAATGTTTGTGTTGATTGATCTGCTTTTGGTTGATTTTGTGTTTGTGTTCCTTCATCAGTTGGAGTTTGTGTTCCTGATTCAGCTTTATCATTACCACCGACAACAACGATATCATCATCCTCTTCTTCATCTTCTTCATCATTATTTTCAACATCAGTTAATTCTCTTGTGGTAACAACAGGTTCGTTTTCATCTTCTTCCTCTTCATCTTCAACTCCAACAAATTCATCACCATTTGAAGCTAGCAATTTCTGAATATATTCATTTAATTCATCACCATTCAGTACATCAAGTGCAAACCTATCATCAATTTCTTTAGATGTAATTTCTGTTTGAATCATTACACTTCTCATTTGAGGTGTTGTTTGAATTCCCTCTTCACGATAGATCGAAGAAATTTTTACAGAAGTGTTATCATTAAATGTAATTCTTTTTAATAAACCACCAACTTTATATTCTATCCAATCATCTTCTGTTAAAACAATTGGTGTCCATAATCCTGCAGGACCTTGTAATTCAATTTGATAAATTCCTGATGTATCTAAATTTAAAATACATTTATTATTTGAAATTATATTTATGACAAACATATTTTTAACTATTATTAAAAATGCCTAAACTTATCTTTCCTGTATTAAATAAAACACGTTTTAAACTTCCATTCGATTTTGTTCATGGAGTAAATCAATCAGTTCGAGTCCTTGATTTTCAAGTTTATGAATATCTTCAACCAGATTATGAACATGGACAATTTCCGCCACCAGGTTCAACCGTTTATCCAGATATTGACAAAGAAAATAATTTTGTAAGATCAACAGCTCCTTATGCTTGTTATCTTCAAATTCTAACAACAGACAATGAATTTTTTGTTGGAATGAGTGGTTCAACTTTTGTCCCATCAAATAAGTTTAAATTAAATCTTGAGAATTTTAAAAAGAATGAACTCAATGAAACTGGATACTATCCCACAATTGGATATGGAGCAGTTGCTATTAAAAACTTAAATTTCACATCATTTTTTGATCCTAATGTCGTTCCAGCAAATTTTGTTAACGCTACCCTTGAATATGAAATCAGTTTTCCACCATGTGGATATTGGCACACGTATGATATTATTGTGATCTCAAAATCAATTGAGAGTTTTAGAAAACCACGTGATGTTACTTTTCTTTACATACTTGATAAAAAGACAAACCATGTCTTTAAAATATCTGATACAACAATATTTGGAAAAGCAATAATGAACTTGTATTCCTTAGAAGATGAATTATTGAAATATAAGAGTTGGATTTCATATGGTTTTAATTTGGATCAATATTTTGCAAAAGAAACAGATAAAAATAAAGCAATTTTACCAAATTTCTCTGATGAACCACATTACGTTTTAAGATATTTGTATGATGAAGCTAAAGAAATAGATAAAGAACATGAAGGGGAAAAAAATTATAAAAAATTTCCACAACCTGTTCCAGAAGGTCTTCCAGAAAAAGGATTTTATTTACTTCTTGAACTTGAATGGGATAATTTAGATGACCAAATTATTAAAATGAATGATATAATTAAAGAGTGGGAAAATTTATCAGAGTTTCTTTAAAATTTCTATGTTTTTAATTAGTATTTAAAGAATGCAAAGTATTTATTTTCCAATTATGAATAAAACGCGTGCTAAGTTACCACCTGAATTTATTTCAGCAAAATATAAGCAAATCAGAGTATTAGATGTTAAATTTTTTGAACGAAAAAATAGATTTATTTTGAATAATGAAACTGAACTTCTGACTGAAAATCAAGAATATGATACACCACAAAATCAGATTGTTTTCTACTCAAATATGATGGAAAATAGAAATGATAACTTTGTCTGTTTTGCAAATTCTGAAAATCTTGTTAATCAACAATTAGTTATTCCGATCAATAATCCAATTGAATTCTTAGATTTAAATTTCTAAACTGTTGATGGTGAAGACTTGAATAGTAAAATGATAACTCGAAAATTAAAGTCTGAAATCGAGAGAAAGTTTTTTGAAAAAAACAATGAAACAGGACAAGAAAAAATCAAAACAAAGAAAGTTTCTGAAGAAACTGGTGAGATAAGTTTATTTGATGAAAATGATTATAGTTTAAAAGTTGAACTTGATGATGCAACGAATAATGTAATAAGCCTTCAGATATTTCCTGATAAAACTAACTTAAATGAAAAATTTACTTTTAATAAGGAAAATCCTGAAGATGTCACGATAAATATGCATAAGTTCTGTTGTAATTTTATCATCAGTATCAACTGGTTCATAGACTTTCGGTGGTCCATAAACAACTTGAATTCCATCATCGGATGGTGTAGCTTCTGTTACAATTTCTCTTGTACTAAATTCTGAAGGTTTTGGTTTCGGTTCTGTATCACGTGAATTTACATTAACTTGAACATTCTGTAATATTTTACTTTTGTCCTGGTTAACACTGTATCCAAATGTGAGTATATAAGAATTTCCGAAAAAGTGACACCCAAAAAGTGACACTTTCAATAGGGAGTAACACTTAAAAAGTGACAATTTAAAATTCACAATAAATAAAAATAATAAATTTTTTAGTCTATTAAATTATTCTTTTCTTTGAAATCCTCTAAAAATTCTTCGAAATGTTCTAAAATATAATCTGGAGAATTATAACAAAATTCAAAAAAAAAAAAAAAAAAAAAAAAAAGGAGTGGGGCTTCCAGGCACTTCGTGCCTTCTAGCCCTGAGGATGATTGATATAATGAAGTTTTTTTTTCTTGGGGTGAGCTTCCAGGCGCGTTGCGCCCTCTAGCCCACATAAATGAAGTTCTTATATATACGGGTCTTCCAGGAGCTTTTCACAAATTATATATGTTTTCATGTTTTGTCATGATTTCATCGTAAATGTTTTGTCAAGACTTCTTCTTCGTAAATGTTTTGTCAAGACTTCTTCTTCGTAAATGTTTTGTCAAGACTTCTTCGTAAATGTTTGTCAAGATTTCTTCGTAAATGTTTTGTCAAGACTTCTTCGTAAATGTTTTGTCAAGATTTCTTCGTAAATGTTTTGTCAAGACTTCTTCGTAAAATGTTTTGTCAAGACTTCTTCGTAATGAGTGTAAATGACCAAACTGACAACACGTTGACCGAGTAGTTTTTGTGCTGAACAAAAAGTGTCATATAAACATCTGTCAAAAACCGCTTTTTAACTTCACTTAAAATGCCACGTAAGCTACGTAAGAATATACGTAAGAGGAAGAGAGCATTGAAACATCCAATAGTAAAACTGACACCACAAAACAGTTGCAACAACAAATGCTGAATGACCCCACTATGTTGCAACAAATGTCAAGCAATCCTATGCTTTTAAACCGAGTTATTGGTGCACAGAGTGGAGGTTTAAGAGCGGCACTTTTAGCGAAAATGGCAGGCTATGGTGGAGCTGCAGACGGAACAGCCTATAACCCTCAAAGTCAAATGAATTTGAGTTCACTCAAAAATCAAATATCAGATGTCAAAAAGTCAAACATAGACATACAGAAGCAAATAAGTGAAAACGAAAAGAAACTAGAATATGACAGACACACACAAAGAAACTCAATGAGTTAAACGTAGAGAAAAAGAAGAAAGAAGAACAACTGAAAGAACTAAGTACAGAGGAATATGCGAAAAAAGTGTCAGAAAAAGCAGCAGAAGTAGCAAAAATGGAACAAGATGTTGTAAATTTGAAAAACCATACTACTCAATATAAAGTACTGAAAGATGAAGAAATAAAACAAAAAGCCCTGAAGACATATATGGATAGCGATGAGTATAAAAAAGAAGTTGAAGCAAATGTAAAGGCAGAAAAACTTTTACAGTTGCAAAACCAAACCGTACAGTATGAAAACTTAGCACAAGAAAGTAAAAAAACGACGCGGCTATGCAAAAGGCAATGAAAAGCGCAGAATATATAAAAGCTAATAATGACTGGTTAGATGCCCAAGCCAACGCTAAAGCAGCCCAACTTATAGGGTCAATAAGGACAAAAATACAAGCGGATGAAGACAGTTCAAATGAAGCTTTAACAAATGCTGACTTTAAGAACGCCTTCGAAGCTCTTCATAGTAAGGTGAAACAATGAACGACTTCTCATCTGGAAAGAAACTGAAGTCTGAAGGTTTCGACAAAGAGTTAAAAGAAGTAGCACAAAATATGACGAAAATAACAGATGCAGCAACGAGACAGGCAGTTCAAAGTGCCTATGACGCCGTTAGAGCAACTGTTGTGAAAAGTCAAGAAAAAGAGTTACAACAGACCAAAACAGACCTAGTAAATGCTTTCTTAAGAACGAAAAGTCAGGTAGGACATTACGCTGCAGATGGAACATATGTGCCAGCTGGTGGAACTTATATACCACCAAACCCTCCAAGAGAAGCACCTGCACCAGGACTACCTAAAACATTTACATCGTCACATGGACACAGACACAGGCATGCACAACAACCAACAGTTCAAAACCCTGCACAACAACCACCATCCACAACCAGCAACACAACCAGTTCAAAACCCTGCACAACACCTCCACAAACAGAGCAAGGACATAAAAGAAGTAGAGAACAAGGAAACCAAGAATTCTTAAAAATGCTTAAAGAAGAGTGTGGTTTCCCAGATACGTTGACTTTAGTGACAGATATAAAGAAGCTATTGAAAGTTCAAGGATGGAAAACTGACCCGAACCTATTTAGCTTTATGGCTCAGCACCAAACGGATATAATCTCAAACCTGGAAAATACAAGCTCGCTAAGGGATATGATTTAATAGCATATCATCCAAATGACATGGATGAATTTACTCCGAGATATTTGATGTCAGAGCTAAATGACAATTCAACTTTCGTCATGAAACGCGTAAAAAATAGAGACGGAACGAAAGAACAAAAGCTTATGAATGCGGATGACGTAGATAGGGAAATTGTTGAAAAACGGTCTCGGAATATATGAAAATGCCAGCAGATGAGGTACAAGAACTCAACAGGAAAGAAGTTCAGATACAACCAGACATGGAAGAAATAGTTCAGCAACAAGCTAGAAGAGCCTGAAGGAAACGAACAAGTCAATCCTTTGGAAACTAACTCACAGAACTAGATGAAGATTTGGAACAGCCGAAAAATCTTGACCCTCAACAAGAGTATGCGGAGAATATGGAATCTTTCCAAGAGTCTAAAAAAAATTCGGCTGACATAGTAGAAGAATATCGAAAATGTTTTGCCGACATACAAAAACTCCAACACCAGATGAAAATTTCAGCATAGAATGGAAGTACTGAAAGAAAATGTACACAAATACAACAACCTTTTTACTTACGAGCATTTAACGTTCAATCTTCGGATGAACTCGGTGAAAATAAAAGGTTAAATTTCAAGAAAACATATAGAAATGAAACATTGTTTAAAGTTCATTCAGACCTAACCAAGATGGAAACAAACTACTTTTGTTTCTGCAGACGATGGAACTACAATGAGATGGGGTCATAAAGCTAATCCCGGATAGGTGGTTCATAAACTTACAACCTCAATTCCAAGAAGTTGTAGACGCAATGGAAGTCAATGGTGAACCAGATATAGCTGGTAATTTTCAGCGCGGCTTTTAATGCCATTGAAAGATATGAAAGATGCAGATATTTTGGACCAGTATGAAATGAACATGGCTGATGGAAATATAACACCTGACGTTCTAAAACATTTATCTCAAGAACTACACAGAACCATAAAGATGGTATATTTGGTGAAGAGTTTAGAAAGAAAGTTAGGAGAGCGAAGGAAGAGAACCTATTGTACATGACCTTGCAACGAAAGTTTACAAAATGTCATAAAAACTTACTTTGCAGACAATGAACCGAGAAGGGATGAATATTTAAGAAACTCAAATGGACAGTACCAAATGAAATGTTAGTATTGAAAACATGTTCCTTGACAAAATAAAACCAACTACAGAAATAAACGACGCAAGACTGAAAGATTGGGTAAAAGCTTTCCCATTCACAAAAGATATAGTTGGTAACATGGAAAGAAAACCAGAATGGCTACAAAAACATATATTTGGAAACGAGCTTATTCCATATGGACAGGCACTGTTTGAAGAGCTTGAACCAGAAACTCAGGAAAGAGTCATGCAAACATACGCGAAGACTCAAATACAGACTATGACAAACTCTTTCTAGGATATAGGTTACCTGAGATGGGCGACCAGAGCCAAAAGGCAAAAAGGACATGGGAAATTTGCAACATACTAGATGAACATAATGCAAAGATGCAACAACTTCAAGCAGAGGGCAAATGAAGGAAAAAGAAGAGTTAAAAACTCAGTCAGGAGAAGTAAAGCTTGGTCCACGTGGGTTCTATTATGACAATAAACCAACTATTCTATATTTTTACCATCATATGAAATGTACGCCGCTCAGAATATAACGCCAACAGTTTTGGATGCCATGAATGGAAATGTTTCCGAAGGTATAACGAATGCGACAATGCCATTAGAAGGTCAGAAATAGTTCCTGGAACTTACGAATATACAACTGCTGTTTCTTATGGAAACGTAGGTGAGTTTGGAGAAGGTTCTTCAACAACAGTAGATATTGCTTGCGACAGGTTTCATATAATTTCTATTGACAACTTTTCTTATACGTGAACAAGACATTGAAATAAAACCTTCTGCCAAGTTGTCTGACAAGAAAGGTTGCAATGGAATTTTCTATGTCGGATACCAATATGCTCCAGAAGTTTTCATGGGATATAAGATATATTCTAACTCTGACTTAGTTCAAACAGTAACATGGGCAAACTATGAATGGTTCGCTTTGAGAAACTCAGTACAACCACAAGCTAGAGAACAAACAGACCAGTATGGCAACTATTGAGAAAATAAGAAGACTTGACCCTAACGTTCCAGGAGTTTATGTTGACCTTTCTGGACAAATGCAGCAGCAGTAACCAAAGTAAAATTGAAACTTAGAGTTCCTTTGTCATCTTTCCTCATCTTCAAGGTTTTTAAGATACTTGCCAAACTGGGCAGGAAAAATTCTATCGAACTTACTCCAAGCAAAAATAACTTAGTCATTGCACCAACACAAGACCCATTCACTCTTACAGACGTAATGGGAACAAATAAAACGTCATTCGCCGACTTTTGCAAAGACAAAGTTGACTTAGACTTTGGTTTCTCAAACTCAACAATGAAGTAAACTATTATTTCAATGCTGCTGGAACTGCTTGGGACCCAGTTAAGTTCACATGCGAAAAATTGAATGCAAGAGAATAGAAAGCAGACTTGCAGTCTATATGTTGGACCCAGATATTTCAAATGCTTTAGCTGCCAAATATATTGCAGTTCCACTTATGTTCCCTATACACCAAATATATGTCAAAGACTTTGCAGGTGAAGTTGGAAACCAAAGTGCTGACCCAGGTGCAAGAACAGATATTGCTTTAACAACTGCAATGAAACATGCAGATACTATGTTTGTACTGTTCAGACGAACTATAAATGACTATTCTTGCTTCTACACCCTGGTATTAAATACATATAAACATAGATGGCAAATATTATCCAAGAGAAGAATATTCTACAGTTGAGGATATGAGGTCATAACTTGACATTAGATGCTATGAAACTTTAACAAAACTTCACAACAACCATTAACCCTGAAATGCAAAGTTCTATTATGCCATATGTGAAAGTATGGACTCATACAGGAGCTCAAAAAACTCAATATAACAAATGGAGACCGTTCAAACTTTTGGCTTGGCATTCCATTTGCTGACTCAGAAGACTTTATGGTGGTATTTCAACTGTTGGTACAGTTCAAATACAATATACTGGTGACAGAGACGGTCCAGATGAACTGAAAGCAAAGAAGTTTACAAAACCAATAGCACTTTTCACGGAAGATGCTCTTTTGAAGATTCGTTCGATGAAACCTGCTGGGGCTCCTCAGATTGGCATAACGACAGCTTCCATCGAGCAGATTTTGGCAGCAGGTCAGTAAGTTGTTCTTGAACTGACTTCTCTCCGTCAAATATTGAAAGTACGCCAGTTTTGACATAAATTGTATTAAAACTTAACCTTTAGAAATATCGGTCAGTTTTGTTGTTATATTTTTGTCTGCTCAAGAACTTTCACATCTCGTTATACCAACTTTCTTTGCTTTATGAAAATATTTGGTTCAGCAAAGACTGCTATTCTATAACATTTTCCATTGTTTGTGTAAAGAACTATCTGTCAATGAACTTGTATTGTTTGTGTGTGTAAACTTTGTTCTGCTTCAATTCGAAGAGATACTCATAATCGTCCATCTTTTTATTCTAAGTAAAATGTCATTTCCGAAAAATAGAAGCGTAAGTGTTTCAAAAGGTTTAATGGCGGTGGCAGATGTGAAGTTAATTCACCAACTCAAACAAACAGTCAAAGTGTTGTTGTCAATGTCAAAGAAAGAGATGTTGAAGTGGGAAACATACGAAGACGAAGATGGTATAACAATAGTTCCTGTAAAAGAACAACCAACATATCCTGAAGTTAGCAGAGACTTAAGTTCTGTTGCAGATATTCGAAACGACTACCAACAACTTAAAGACAAACTTAAAACTCAGGAGAAGATTTGTCAAGCTTTGGGTATAATGTTAAACTTGGTCGAACACACCCTGTAAAAGTGAACTCATATTCATTGCATCTGCTCATGAAATTTTGAAAGAACTATTGAAACTTTTGACAGAGGCAGACGATATAAACATCAAAGAAATAGAACCCGACATTGCTTGCTGTGGTGTTTCATATAATGTCATTGACAAGATATACGTTATGAAAGGAGGTGAAACGTTGAACTTAAAATATAGTTTCCCAGACGTCATAAAAATATTTGACGACCACAACATTTCATTAAAGTTTGTTTGCTAAGTAAATGTCAAAACTTCTTGAAAGATGTTTGAAGAAAAACAAATATAGACTTTATTTCATGTAAAGGACTTTACACACTTTTGAACGATATGAAAGACCTGTTTTGTTTGTTCGTGTAGACAAAGGAAAGTTCTATGTCTTTACAAAATATTTGAACTTCTTAGACAGAGAACTTCAAGAAACGCCATGTGAAAGTTTAGATGAAGTTCTTCTCACTTTCAGAAAAACTTTTAAATATATGTAAATGGCAGAAGACATAGTGGTTTTTACTATTACGACTAAAAACCCTGAGTCATATAATTCTATAACAACAAACTTACAAAGTCCTCAAGGACGATATTGTAAACTGACCTTAAACACGATGACGACTAAAGCCTGTTTTGCTCTTTTGACACCAGAAGACTTTGTTGTTGTGAATGGTAAAAAATACTTCTTTGAAGATACTTACTCAGATATACCACCAACAGGTTTTGTTGACTTATTTAATACTTTAAGGACGGATGTAACATGTGCTGCAACTAGAGCAGGTTTCATTATGTTTGGATGTCCGACTGAGTTTACTATAAACAATATGAGCTATAATACAAAACTTATATCTGGTTTTTACTACCAACAGTTTCCTATAACAGGAAAAGGTGTCATACAAGGTCTATCTGTTCCATTGACTTTAAGTACACCTATTTTATATATTGTTTCAAACTTAGGTTCAAAGTGCTATTCGAATGTCGACAGAAACTACTATGACCAAAAGATACTCATGCGTATAAACAACACTTTCTCTGCTGTTTGCCTATTGTTCATTCGAATGCAGAGTTTTTCAGCTTTAGTAAACTCAAACACTTTAGCAAACATAAACTTAACCTTAGTTGACGCAAACTTTGTTCCTGTAAAACTTTTATGTCCTATGTATTTGTCAATGACGGCAGAAAGTTTCGAATTGGAAGATGCAACTGGTGAAAGTATTGTATAAAGAACAACTTCAACAACAAATAGCTCAAGAACACAAATGGAACAAATGCAACAACAAAGTCAAGAATAAAAAATAATTTTTTTTTTTTTTATAAAAATGTACAGAATAGACGTTTCAGATTTTTATGACTTCCAAGCCTTCAGAAATATGTGTCCATTTAGAGACTATAACAAAGCAGTCGAGAATTTGAAACGTTTAGTCATTTATGTTGACTCTGCCCCAGAATGTTATGTCATGAAAGAATGGGATGTTGTCTTTAACAAACCAAGAGCGACAATAGTTTCAGAACAAGAATGTAGACAAAAACTTAAGAAATAAAAGTCGTACAAGTTGGCATGAAGATGTTAGATGCTTGGGATATCTTATTGTCAAAGTTAGAAGATTTTTCAGTTCGAGGTATAAAGTTCTATACACCATCTCCAAACTTCTATTCTATCTTCACTGGATATAAATACGAAAAGTAGAATGGAAGAAAATGTTATAGAAGCTTGGTTAGACCATGTCAAAGAAATTATATGCAATGGAAAAAAGAGTCTATGAGTATATCTTATGTTGGTTTGCAAACATCTTACAACATCCAAGTGCTAAAAATGAAACTGCTCTCATCATAATTGGAAAACAAGGAACTGGTAAGAACACTTTCTTTACAGATATTTTGTGCAAACTGTTAGAGGGCTATTCGAACCCTAATATGACAAACTTAGAAAATCTGCGGTAAATTTAACTCTTCAATAGAGAATATGAAACTTATAGTATGTAACGAACTTCAAAGTATAGATACAACAAAGGTTTTAAACTCAGATGCTTTGAAGAGTCTTATAACAGAACAAAGTTGGAGTTGTTGAAAGAAAATATAAAGACCAAAGAGTTTGTGAAAATGTTGCAAATTTCATCATGGTTTCAAACAATGCCGTTCCGATGAAGTTAGAAAGTTCTGACAGAAGATATGTAGTTGTCAGAACGTCAGATTCTCATATGCAAGATACAGAATATTTTGACGACTTAGCAGAAACTTTGACACTAACTTTTACAACCACTTGTTCTCATATTTCATGACATTAGATATTTCTAAGTTCAATCCAAGACAAATTCCACATACCGAAGAAAGACAAACATTGTTAGAAGCAAACAAGAGTGTATATGAACTGTTTATAGATGAGACTAACTTTGAGTGTTTAGATGAAAGGTCTTTGTACGACTCGTATAAACAATATTGTCAAGAGTATGGTTATATGACAGCATCTAAACGAACATTCTTGGCAAATGTCAAAAATCTTTAGATGTTCAGAACGGTGTATATACAAAGAAAAATTTTTCTGAGTAAATTTAAAAAAATATTTTTTTATCCGATAGAAAAGATGACGAAATTCATCTCAGTCAACAAGTACATGTCAGGACTTAAAGAAGAACTAGACCCATTCGCTTATTTGAATGTTTACTTCTACCATTTTGAAAAGTCTACATTTGACAAAAGTTTGGAACATCGAACCAGTTAAGTTTGCTATTGTGACTAAAAATGTGCGAAATTTGAAGACTTAGACATAGAAGGTTTGTTAACAGTCAAGGAAAATTTTGACAGAAGGTTTCAAACCTTAAAGAAGGCAAAGCATACAAACTTGTTATACCTTATGAACCAAAGAAAGCAGACGACTATGAATATTATGAGTCTAAGATAGTTGAAGTTCAAGGTAAATTGGGTAAAAAGTTTTAGAGTCTTAGCCAGTGTTTGCTCCTAAAGAGGAAGAGAACATTGACATTGACCCAGAAATGTTCTAAAAATAAAATTTTATTTTTACATGTCAAATTTTTTTTCTCTGGAACTGGTTCAGGTTCTTTTTCTCTTCTTCTACTTTCTTTTCTTTCTTTTCTCTCTTCTTCTTCTTCTTCTCTGGTGGAGTTATGTCAAACTTCTCAGAACCATATTTTGTAAAAGGTCTTTGTCTTTAATAGCTCTTCTATTCTGTTTTCTATTTCATCTTCAAGAACAGCGCATGTGCCTTCTTGCATTCTAAGAACTTTTGTTGGACTTCATCTTTCCAATCGGTGTCATCTCTGTCAACAAGTCTGTCATTGACAAATTTTAAGACTGCTCTTTGTAATGTTTTATGGTTCTTGTCATATTCCCAGAAACAGAACTTTAGAACAAATTCACCTTTCTTTTTACACTATTGAAGATTTTATGGTCGACAGATGTTTTGCTGTCAAAAAAGCTTGTCTCGAATATAGATAGCGAAATCGCTAGACATTTTCAAAAAGATAAAAATTTTAATTTTTCTAAAAAATATGTTAGAAAAAAAGTTTGCTGACATTGACAAGAAATTTGAGAATGTTTTGAAAGAAGACAAGAGGAAGTGGAAAATGCTCAGATAAAACCATACATGAAGTTCTTATTTGCTCAGAATGGTATAACAGGTCTAATGCACCACCTGGGTCGGGTAAGACTTCACTTATCTTAAATGGCTGCACAACAACAAGAACTAGATGAGAAGAACCCATTCTATGAGTTAGTTGTCATTTGTAGTACTTCGGGTCAATTTGACCAAACCGTCAATTCGTTCAAAGATATTATAAAGAAGTCTAAGTTAGTATGTATAAAGACTCTGAGTTGTTAGATTGGATAAGAAGTACCAAAGAAGAGTTTTGAAGTACAATGCTATAAATGAGTATATAAATTCTAAGTTTAAAGACCCAAATGAGGAAATGCAGAGATATTAGAGAAGAAACACTTCAGAAACAACAGAAAGAGATAGAATACATTTCGAAGAAATTGCAATCTTACATTGGAAGACATACCCTCATTAGATGTCTTCTTATCTTAGATGACTTTGCTTTCATCCTTTTTAAAGAACAGAGAACAAGACATGTGTCGAATTCTCAAGAAGCTCAGACACTTTAACATTTCAGTTGTCATTTGTGTACAGACAGCAAAGAGTTTAAGTAAGGATGTTAAAAGAATACTTACTGATATCATACTTTTCCCTGGATTGTCCGAAGACGATTTCATGGAACTTATGAAAGAGTCCATGGCAGGTAAGTTTGACAGACATGAACTATGGGAGAAGTACAAAGTCATACAAGACCCTCATACTTCTTTCAGAATTCACATCTACGCGAACAAAGTTCAAATTGTAAAAAGTCAAGCGTAAAAATGTAAGTGTTTTAGTCTTAGTAAGTCTGTCGGATGGAAGAGTTCTTCCTGTCGGATGGAAGAGTTCTTCCTGTTGTCGGGAAGAGTTCTTCCTGTCGGATGCAAGAGTTCTTCCAGTTGTCGGGAAAATATTTTTCTGTCGGAAGGAAAAACTTTTTCTGAAGTTCGACCAAAAAGTTCTCAATTTTCGAAAATTTGAATGGTTTACGGACGAACAACAAGAAAAATTTTTCCAGTTGGAAGGAAGAGTTCTTCCAGTTGTCGGGAAATTTTTTTCCTGTTGGAAGGAAGAACTTTTCCTGTCGGATGGAAGGACTCGGAATGCCAGAAGGATTTGACAAGGCAATTTACTTTATAGAGCTACCTGAGCCATCTGAAGTCAAGACCAAAAATAAATGGTTCATCTACTCTACTTGTTTGAAGTTGTCAAAATACTCTGTTATTTTTTCTTTCAGTAGCGGCAAATCTTCTTTGAATGTAAGTATTGTACAACCTTTAATATCATAGTGTGTTTGAGGTAAAGTATCTTGAACTATCTGTTTAACATCTTCATTCGGTGTCATTGAAATCGGTAAGTTTTCGCGATAGAACCAATTTCTGTCAGATTTGTAAATCTTAGCAAGGTCGTAAAAGCTTTTGTTGTTTCTTCTGACTAAATGCAACATAACCATGTCACTGTCTTCTTCTTTCTCCATATCTTCAGTATAAATCATATACTTATAGTTCTTTTCCTTTCCTTTTGGTACCGAACGTGGTATTCTTTTCTGAATGTTTTTGTCTTTTGCTTCAAGCTTGTTTTCCATCTCTTCACGTTCTTGTCTATGAAGTTCGTCAAGAAGTCTGTAAATATACCAAGCGTAACGAGGTGAAGCCCACATTGCAACAGCATTTACAAGAAGTCTATGTACATACCAACCTCTCAAACCATTTGGCAAATTTTCACGATTTTCATAGAGTTTTGGCGACTGGGGTTTTTTCTCCCACTCGCAATTTTTCACGATTTTTCATAGAGTTTTGGCCTGGGGTTTTTTCTCCCACTCGCTGTTCTTCACGATTTTCAGAAAAAAGTATGTCTCGCTGTGCTTCATTTAATAGTTCAATAGTGCTTTGGTTCCTAAACCAGTCTTTAGGAAGCTTAGTATCTGGAGCAAAACATGCTGTCAAAATACTTTGCATTTGGTACATGTCATCTTTGACGAACGAATGAGACGTAACTGTTGTTATACTGTATGTACTCATATTCTTCATTTATAGCTTCATGGACTATAACTGTTGTTGTGTTCTCTGTTTTGACATATCTGTCTTTACATACAAAATAAAAAAATAAAAAAAAATAAAACTAACTTTATTTTTTCTATCTTGTATAAAAGACAAAAATAAACGCTTTACATGTATTTTCAGCAACTTCGTCAAATAATTTTATAGCTTACTATCTCATCTACTTCAAACGTTTCTTTACCTTTCGTGGGAGCACCATACATTTTCTCAAACTTTTCAAGTAGTTCTGTTTCTGCAGCTCTCATATCGTTAACGAACACAACCTTAACTCTATTGACTGTACTGTCATATCTTTTAGTTATATTATAGTTCTTCCTATCTTATATCTCTTTGTATTGAAGTCCTTTGGTTCTGAACGATATAAAGTAAGCCTTCACTGCAACGTTCAGTATCGAATGAACCATATGTTATGAATTATATCCAACAACTGGGTCTAACCATAACAAAACTATTGGTATAAGACTTTTGTCTATAAGATATGCTGTAGTTCCATAGAATCTTACCGATATCATAAGCTCAGGATTTTTTGTCAAAATTTTCTGAGTAGAAGCATTTTAACCCAGTCGGGATGTTTTCTTTTCAGATAGTGTAGAATGTCTGACAAAGAATATTTGTTGTATTTCTTTGAGTTCTTACGTTTAAATCACCAATTCTAACCACTTTGGTGTCATTGTCTATCTTTTTAACTGTTTCAAACTCAGTGTTTGTCATTTCCTGTTCTTACATACAAAATAAAAAAAATATTTTAAAAAAAACTAGCGTTAATTTTATTTTTCTATCTTAAGGAAATTCATGAAATTTGGTCATTTTACTCAATTCAATAAAATATATTTAGGCGACCAGGTCACTCGGTAAATGAACTTCTCTGAAAAAGTGTGACAACATGACATTTTGACAACAACACAGGAAATATACTCTTCGTAAATGTTTTGTCAAGACTTCTTCGTAATGAGCGTAAATCAGACAAAAATATATTTTAGGGTAGAAGGGTATATCTACCCCGTTTTCTACCCTCATTTCTACCCCATATGTCCTTACTGAAAAAGTATGTGTTCCATATGTCATTTTACTCAGAATTTTGTGCTGAATTCAGCAAAAATATATTTTAGGGTAGAAGGTATATCTACCCCGTTTTCTACCCTCATTTCTACCATAAAGTTTTACAAGCGTTTTACATGGTATATGTTGTGATGGTTCATGACTTTAAACAGTTTTGTAGCTTCTATTTCTTCACGAAGGATATCAAAAATTTTAACTATGCCGAAGGTTTCTTTATATTTCTTCTTGACATCTGAAAGAAGGAAATCGTTAGCAGTTGGATAGTTTTTGTTCAGAAATGTCAACATGTCCATTTTATCTTCTGCTGGTTTCTCTACTTCTTTCTTTAAGTCAGTATGGTCTTTTCTCATTCTTTCTATCTCTTTGACGGAGTAGTTATATTTCCTCATTGCTGCTTTACATTTAGAACATTGTGAGTTCATTTTTGCGTTATATTCTGAAATTTGTCCTGCTAGTATGACTAAGGCGTAGATGGTTTTCTTTAACTCAAAGTTGCTGGTTTTATCTGTTGGTTCCATACCTTACCTCTTCTATCTTTATCTCTTATCTGCATACACACTCAGCAACTAACGAAACAAAGTTGTCGTAGGTCTTAAATTCTTCAGATTTATATATGTCAATGACTTTGTGGTTGCAATGAAATCCAAGAAACTCATAGTTTACCTTTCGTATGAACTTCTTTATTTCTACTGAGTCAGTCAGTCTGACTTCAATTTCATCGAATTCTGGAATAGTGAGTTTTTGTTGTTGTATTTCAGGAAGTTTAGGCAAATGGTCTATAATATCTTGCATTTCATAAAGATACTGTTCATTTGTTTCATCTTTTGCACTACAGTCTAAATCTCCTTGGAGAAGTTCTTGCTTTATCTTCTGGATTTCTGTTTCGAAAGTATATGAAGAAGGAATGAAGCTTTTCATCTCTACTAACATTGAAGTTGGGTTCATGACTAACGAGTTTGGTGCTGTTGTTGCAAACATGTTCTTACAATAAAAATAAAAATATTTTTTGGTGGGACTACCTTTATTTTATTTCAGCACAAAATGAACGAGTTTGGTTTAAAAATACGGTGGAGCCAAAAATGGCTCGACCTCAAAAACAAGCATTTTGTGAAGAATATACCAACCCGCTGTTTTCCGCGGGTTGCTTTTTTTATACAAAGTTCAAGAGTTTTGTGTGTTTTCTACGAGGGTAGAAATGAGGTAGAAAATGAGGGTAGATATACCCTTTACCCTAAAAATATATTTTTGGTGGTACGTCGGACATTGTCTTGAAACAGTACAAATATTGTTCTGAAACAGTACAAATATTGTTCTGAAACAGTACAAATATTGTTCTGAAACAGTACAAATATTGTTCTGAAACAGTACAAATATTGTTCTGAAACAGTACAAATATTGTTCTGAAACAGTACAAATATTGTTCTGAAACAGTACAAATATTGTTCTGAAACAGAAAATTTTTCTCTCAAATGAGAGCTTTTACGGGAAATTTGTTCTGAAAAAGTACAAGACTAGTTCTGAAAAAGTACAAGACTAGTTCTGAAAAAGTACAAGACTAGTTCTGAAACAGAACAAGACTAGTTCTGAAACAGAACAATGGACAGCATCGAGCCATTAGATGAGGCAATTTACCTTATAGAGATAAATGAAGTTGTTAAGCAGTATTTGGGCAAGGACAAAGCCAACAAGTCCCTCGGCGTCTGGTTGTCTGGAAGAGGTGCGCTGAAAATCGAGATTTCGACTGGAATTCCAATTCAAATACCAGAAAACACTCCTGTAGACGACATAAAGGAGATGAAGAAAGAAGCTCTTCTCAAGTTCTTTGCAAAGCGCCCATGGATACAACTTCCAAACAGAGAGAGTCCAATTCCACGAATTATACAAATTCTCAGAGCACTGTTCCACTTCTCTGGTCAGCCGTTCTACATAACCTGTGAAGGCGACATCCAACCAGTTCAGTAAACATCTCATTTTAACTAACTTTTTTGCTGTCTTAAGGAAATTCATGAAAATTCAAACGGGTAGAAATGAGGGTAGAAAACGGGGTAGATATACCCTTCTACCCTAAAATATATTTTCAGTGCTTTTTCAGCACTTTTCCGTAGTTGTATATGAAAGACAATTCGAGATAAAATTTCTTCATCTGAAATAGTCCTACCAGTATTTGTAAAGATATAGTCTAACGGTTTTGTATCTGCTACTTTTGTTCTTTGTTTTTCAACCTGAAACATTTAATATATGTAAAAATATACTGTTTTAAAAAATGTTTTAAAATGGTATGCAATGTTTTACTTCATGCAATTTTATTTCATGCAATGTTTTATTTCTGTGCCGTCTTCAAGTATGCCCAGTACTTACGCTTGGAGAGGACATGAACTTCGGAAAATACCTTATCTAGCTTAAAACAGCCCATCTTCTCACGACTAAACCCATTTCAATGAGTTTGTTGTATCCTTCTTCGTTCGTCATGAGTGCGTCAATGTTCTCATAGTAAACCACAACTTTGGATTTGACTTCGGAGAAGAATTTGTTGTAGTTGTCAAGGACTGCTTTTGCGAACTGAGGTAAGACCAATGTTCGACAATAGGTTTTAATGTGGTTACTAAGCCACTTTCACCTTCGGTAAATTCGTATTTCAAAACAAAAGGAGAAAACCTTTCAACAAAGTTGTCGACCTTCTCATAATGTTTACTCTTCATCTCTTGAGTTTCTTAATGGAATATCCCCATGTCGAATTCATAAGCAATTTGAGTGTCATTGCAAGTTTGGGGTTTGAAGCTTTCCTAATATCATATAGTTGTTGTATGACTTTTCCAACTGTATAGTTCCTTCCTGGGAACTCACCGTCTTCGTTTGGAATTCCAGTCGGGATATATTGGACGAACCTCATGTACGCAGCGTTAAGTCGACATAGTATATCTTTTCATCTGAGTCGAACTTGTCGCATCCAATCGGACCAGTTCGTGGAAATTCAAGTGAGTCTCTTATCTTCTGAGAAACTTCTCCTGTTATCTCATAAACATCGTCGAAGCAACCTGTTTCATATAAAACCTTCTGACCTAACTCAGATGCTCTCCAATACAATTTGACGTCAATTGGATGTCTCAATGGAAGTTTGTTTATAGCATCTTGAAGTTCTTGCAACCTCATTGGAAGTTCTTCTGGTTCAGGTTGGTATCCGAACAATCCAACTCCTTTTGGAATTGTGTACTTCTTTTGTACTAGAACTTTGTCTGGAACAACTTTTGGTCTTGCTAACAGTGAAAAGTTTGTTTCGTCTTTTGGTACAAAAGTTTCTGTCAGCTTGTCATCTGGAATTGGTTCCAACAAACCTTTCTCGAAAAGAATGTTTACAGCTCTGACAATGTTGCACTTGCCTTTTCCGAACATAAGACTTTCGTTCAACATGAAGTGTTGTGGAAAATTACAATCTTCAACCATGGTAAGTCTTTGTCAACAACATAGTCGTCATGTGAAGAACCTTTCTCAGTCGGAATGTTGACTCGGATATTCACATTTGCCAACGGTGCAATTTTTGACAATTGACCTCTGAGCATGTACCTTGTTTTCACACATGACTCAAGATACTTCATCTTCTCATCTGTAACAAGACCAGAGTTCCTGAGACATGTAAGAATACAAGGTTCATTGACAATTGTTTCAATTGAATTGTAAATTCCATACCTTGTCAAGTCAATGTCAGACTTATTTATGAACGGGAAGTATCCAGCATGTTGTCTGACTGCTTGAGGGTTAGGTTGGTACCATTCGAACTTCACGCTTACAATTCCTTCAATTGCATTCAAAATATCTGAGTCGGAGTCAACCATTTGTTCTCTCTTTGTAGTCTTGAAAGCGTCAAGAAGCATTGCAGCTGTTGTGACATTGCCATGCGCATAGTATATATGACCGTCCAAATCTGTTACGGTTAGTCTGAGATTGTATCCTTTCTTATTTCCATCTTGAATGGCAGCAAGTACACCCATGAAGCCTTCTTTGTTCTTTCCTTCGTCAAAGTTTACTGTAAAGGTTCGACCAGATGTAATTTGACTTCTAACTTCACGGTACTTTTCATATGCATATCTTGTTCTTTCCATGGGAGCATGTGCGTCTTCACCTTTTCCTTTTTTCCTTCTCAAGGGATGCAACTGTTCGTTATGTTTCCAGTAGAACCTGGCAAAGCCGTCGTGTCCTTCAACTTGCGGCTCACTAACATTGAAAGGCAAGTTCATAAGACGTTCTTCTTCTAACCTCTCTAATCTGTTTGGATAGTTTGCGCGTGCTGTTTCCAAGTCCATTTCATAGGTCAGACCAGCCAGTTTGTCATAGACTTTTATGGGTCTTCCCTTCCTATATTTAAACTTCTTTGAAACTTTCCAACCATATCTTTCTAACTCTGCTTTTATTCTAGCAGACCTTCTATCCATTCTATACGGGGGCATTTTTATAAAAATAAAAAAATGTTTTTTCCTTTACTTAACATAACCACCAGCTACCATAAGTCTTTGACGCCAACCCATACCAGCTAATGAAGGTTGACTTGGTTTAGTTTGGAAACTAAACTTTGGTTTTGGTTTATCTTCAGTTTTTGGCTCCCCTTCTTCTATTGGTTTTTCGTCACTTTTCGGTTCCTCTGACTTTACCTCACCTGCAGGAACAGTTGTGTCGTCAACATCTTCATAAATATCATATGCCATTTGTTTTTGTTTTCCTTTCAACTTTTTGTGTTTGTTGTAAAGTTTAGAATATTTCGACTCTAAGTCAATGAGATGTTCTATAATGAACTGTTGGTCAGTGAAGTAAACTTTTCCATCTGTTGTCTCGAAAGCTCCTTCAGACTTCAATATTTTATTTGTGAGAGTCTGTTTCTTTTTTGAGATACTAGCCGTTCCATTTCTATGAAAAGTGACTTTGTAGTTAGGTTTGTATTTCCAGACCTGGCACTTTCTATTATTGAATTTTTCTCTTCATCTGTAAGTTCTTTGACAGGTTTTGACAATGGTTCTGAACTTTTTGTTTGTGGTGTCAAATCTACCGTTTCAACTTCTTCGGTCATTTCATCTCAGTAAAAAATTTTAGTTTGGTTTGTTTTCAAACTGGTTGTTTGTTGTTTTTAAGTCGGTCTAAAACTTCCTGAGGTATAGGAAGAACTTGACAAACACGTTGTGTAACTGCTGGAAGCCGACAAATCCATCTTGAACCCATTTGTCTCAATGCTGTATTGTTCATTTCATCTCAGTAAAAAAATTTACATTCCCCACGTTTGAGGTGGTTGAGGTTGGTTGTTGTTTACCCACTGTTGTGCATGGTTATATCCTCTGTTAAAGAATCTTTCACCTTGGTCCATATAGTGCCCTGCTTGGTTATAGTAGTCATTTGCTTTGTTATAGTAGTTTCCTGCTTCTCTTCCTACATTGTCCATCCATCCTTGAACTTTTCCTCTTGTTTCAGGATTTGGAATAAGATTTGTTGCATCTCGTGCTACCTCCCAACCTTTCTGTACAGTTTGTATAATAGGTTGTGCTTTCTCTTTCAGTATACCTAATGTACTCAAAATCTTCCTTCCAATTCCAAATGCACCTCTGGCTATTGTTCCCACTGCGGGCAAAAATCTGGATGCAACTCCTGCTAATGCGCCAAATAAACCCATTTCTTATAGGGTAAAAAATGACGAATCCAAACAAGGACCCGTATGTTTCTAAGGCAACAAAGAAAGCACTCATGGTAAAAATCTTTAGTTCAACACCAAATGCTTGGTTTATGGATATCTTGGAAAACATTCCGAGGTATAGAGAAGATGGACCACCATACTGGCTAATATTTGTTGGTCAAAACACAAGATACTGTGAAGCCATACCATTATGGTCCAAAAATATTTTAGATGTGAAAACTGCTTTGACAATATTCGTTGACAAATACCATCCAACAAAACTGACATCTGACTGTGAAAGTTCTTTCAAATCAGACGATATTAAAAACTATCTGCGTTCAAAAAATGTAAACCAATATTTCATTGTCGACCAAAACCATTCTGCTCTTGGTGTCATTGACAGTTGTATAAAAATCTTAAGAGACTTAAACCAACCACAAGGTGGTGAAGCAAATGAAATGTCATATGACGACAAATATAGACACTTCTCCATGGCAAAGATGAGACAAGTTTTAAATATTTACAATAGCCGTAAACAAAAAGGTTTGGGAAACCACTCCCCCGAAGAAATGAAAAACAACCCTGACTTAGAGAAAGACTATATATTTAATAGTTTAGTCAAAAGAGACAAACAAGAAAGAATGCCAGGCTTCAAACTTCAGAAAGGTGACAAAGTAAAAATAGAAATACCTAAACGCGACCCATATGAAAATACTATTGACTATGACAACAATGGGAACTCGACAGGTACTCACATTCGTGTTCGTAAAAATAGAAGAAAGTATACAAGAGAATATTATGAAGTTTTAGGCAAACATGGCAAAATGTACAGACTGCAAGCAGAAGATAAAACTACTATTGTCAGACCTCGTTTCAAACTTGTCAAAGTTCAAGGTGGTATACTTTCAAAGACAGTTCCTAACAAATATAAGACAACTCCTGACGAATATGCTAAAGAAGTTGAAAATGACGACTAAGCAATTCTATACCATGCGTAAACTGTCATGTAAGGTGGCATGTATTCTTTACTTTGTCCCGTTGTTTGCGTATATCCTGAAACGAAATGTGTATGGTTTCCATCTCCCTGAGTGTCACCCCAGAAACAATTTATAGCAAACTGAACGTCGTCTTTAACATCATATCCTTTACCTTTTTTCATTGCTGACCAATCCCAAAATTTATGCTTATGCCAACCTGCTTGAGATGTACTTAAATCTATGTAGTGACTGTGTGCAGGTAAATTTTCACCTGAAATCGTTTTACTTCCACCTGTTTCCTTTGAAGAGTTTGCACAATACAAAAACCTGTCGACTATTTGAGTCCAAGTTCCAAAACCAAGTACTACTTCTGGTCTGGTAGAGTTCATTGACGTATAAATAGAACCTATAGGATATACTGTTTGAAGTATTCTGTCTTTAATGTTTGAAGCTCTGTTTTGTCTGCTTTTTTATATAACTTTTCTTCAAGTTCATTTACGTCAGAGATGCTATGTCTATGATATTTTTGTGGGTATGTTCCTTCTGTCCATGCGAAAATACGTTCTTTTGTTGCATCTACATATCCTTTTATCCATGTCGAGTCTGCTTTTGTATTCCTTAACTCTGTAACACCTTTCTCAAGCTCTTTCAACTGTTGTCCATCTTCCATTAAACCTCTGGTATGACTTGAAACCGTTTGTGTCAACATATCTACAGTTTCTTTGTCGGCTTTAAGGTCTAAACACCCTGAAACCCATCCTGTATCGGCTTTAGTTTTTAAAATCTTTGAAGTCCGTTCATGGTACCATTCAACCCTTTCTTTAATTTCATTGTCTTTTTCATCCACATATTCCTTATCTGCCTTCTTATCTAATGCACTAGCCACACATGCTAACTCATCGTTAACATATGTTTTATCTGCTTTCTTTTCAACATCCTCTTTCGTTGCATATGTTGCATCTGCTCTGTCATGTTCTTCTTGAACTTTTTCAATGACATACTCTTTGTCTGCTTTGTTGCCAACATCTGCTTTCAAAAGAAGTTCAGATATAGGTTTCTCGTTTAAAGTTCCTTTTGTTGGATTTACACAGACAGTATGGTTCTTACTGTCTTGAAACAGAAACTCATCTGTCATTGGGTTTATCGTCAGTTTTAAGTTTCCTTCTTTCAATGATCAGATATTAGAATAGTTTGAAAAGTTTGTTGTGTTCTTATTTAGAGCTTGCAAAATGAGTTGTCGGTTGTGTTGTATTTCTCTCATAGACGCTGTTTCTTTCGACATTTTTATTCTAGATAAAAATGCTTCCAATAGAAAAGAAAATTCAAGAGTTGCTTACGACTAACCATTAGATGAACTTTTACGAATGTCGGTCAAAAGTTTGAGACAGAGACCGTAAATGAAGGCTATCGTTTTGACTACCCCTTAAGATGGTTAAGAGACCCATCCGTCACAAAAGCTATTGGCTTTCGTAGAATGAAGTTCATTCAGAAGCCATACATGGTTTCCATTTTACGGTCGCTTTTGAAAATTCGATACTATAACAAGAGAAACGTACGTATGAGAAATTTGAACAGGGAAAACTTTTACAAGTGAATTTGCTTGTAAACTTAGAAACAACTCTTCAAGCTTTTCAAGAAAAAATAAACGATATCTATCTCGAATATGCAAAACAGTACAACATTGACGAAGGAGAGTACCATCTCGATATTATATATGACAGGAAAAATGCAACTGTTAAAATCAATAGAATAGAAGACTTTGGAGAAGACGTTTATATTTCTACAAAATATAACAACTTGGCATGGTATAGATTTTTGAGGATGTTAAATCAGCCTGCAGAATATCCAGTACACCCGAACTTTTATGAAGTCGAAAACCCTAATGGAACATATGAAAATGTTTTCGACTCAGATGCTATTATAGTTCATGCTTCATTTTCTGGCGCACAAAACTCTTTTTTATGCTTGGCAAATGACTTTTACGAAAAACCTACAAAGCTATATGAACCACCGAGTGGAAGTATTTCAGACTTTCAAGTATGGTTTACTACAGATGGAAGAAAGAGAATAGTTCCATTATACCACGCGTTTTACTTAGAACTTAGTTTCATATACAACTACTATCGAACGGTAAAAATATAATTTTAATACGGTTGAGGTGTTGGATTTGGTTGCCAACTAGACTGTGGTGCAGGTTCAGGCTGTTGTATAACAGGAGCTTGTTCTTCTGGTTCAGGGTCTTTAGGTATAATACCAACGAACTGACCTACTCTTTTACCAATATTTTTGACTCCGTTCCAAATTCCTCTTCCGACAGATTTTATTCCATTCCATATACCTCTTCCAACATTTCGAAAGAAGTTTCCTATTCTTCCAAAGAAACCCATTTTACTATATGTAAAAATCTAATGTCCGCCTAGTCTCTTACGTTTCCTGTTGAGTTCCATAGCATTCTTTAACTGGAGCTCATACATTCTATTTCTCCTCTGGTAGAAAACATACTCTGGGTCAACTCCTGTGTTCGCGTCATCTGCATAGAGTTGTTTATATCCCACTTCAGGGTTTGTATAAAACTCTTTCCATCTCATATTTGCATACCATGGTGGTAAGCCTAACGCAGCGTCATTTGACATGGCAGTTTGCATTTGTACATCTGTTGGCACTTGACCATAGTTTGCCATTGCAGTTTGTATTCTAACTTCATTTGGAATATTCTCTGGGTTTGGTTGTCCAGGTTGCTGCGCATTCGCTAAGTTCTGTGCGTCCATTTAATATTAGATAAAAATATCTCTTACGAGTACATATACTGAACATTTGCAGGCATTGGTTCATCTTCATATTCTCTATATCTTTCTGCCACGTCAAATAAGTAAATGACACAATGGAAAAAACCTAAAACAAGTAGTCCTATTTCAAACCACATTTACTTACTAGTAAAATTTCTTTGTTATGACACTTTCTCCAGTTTATAGGACCTCTCTCATATTCTATCTTATCGTATCTAAACTCATAGTCATGTATGTCCTCTAACCATCTCATAACGGTTTCCAAACCACTTTTATCGGATGTAAAGTAAAAGCATGGACAGTTATGTAAAACGTCTAAAGTTTCTAAAGAGTCTCTCAAAGTCCAGTCTACTTGGTATTGAAAATCCCATGTGTTATAGAACGGCGGGTCCACTATAAAGAAAACATTTTCCTTGTCTTTATATTTTTCATACAACTCTGTCCAATGACATCTCACAAACTCTATACCCTCAATATATTTTTCTATGTCCTCTTTGAAAACATTTGTATAGTTAAGATATAAAACTTTTGACATAAGTGTTTCAATGTCATGAACTCTTATAGAACCACTATACAATAGTCTAGAAGATATACTATCCCAGTCAATATACTCTGCTTTTTTCAAAACCTCTCTGACAGTATTTTTCTTATCTAATGGTATACGTTCCATCTTACCTATAGGTATCTTTTCTTTCAACTCACTCAATATTTTGTTTGTGTCTGGAATATGTTTGAGACGGTTCATATAGTTGTCGAAGTCATTGCATATAATCTTTGAGTTTGGGAATACGGTATGGCACAAATGAGATATATAGAAACTTCCACCGAACAAATCTACAAATGTTAGACCATTCGGTAGTTTCTTAAGTTCTCTCAATAGAATATCTTTACATCTACTCTTATTTCCAAAGAAGGGTAGTGGTGGTTTTGTAAAATTCATTTTATATATATAATAAAAATGTTTTTTCCTGAAAAGTGACAGAAAAGTGACGGGGGCTAGAGGGCACGAAGTGCCTGGAAGCCCCACTACCTTTTTTTTTTTTTTTTTTTTTTTTTAATTCATTAATTTCTAACATATACGTATCTAACAATTCATTTGGAATTTCAAACGATCTTAAATATGTAATTGAATTTTGTATCTTCTCATTTATTTGAGAAAGTTTTTCTTCAGCATTTTCAATAAAAATCTTAATGGATTCAAATTGGCTTCTTGATTCTGAACAAAATTTAATACTTGGTATAAACGTGATTGAACTTCTCTTTTCAATTTTGTTTTATAATCTGTCAATCGAGGCTCGCGAATTCTAATTGAAGGAATAAAACCTGTTTGAAGTAAATCGTTTTTAATACGATAAAGTAATTGGGTGCAACTTCTTCTAAAAGATTTTTGACAAAAACATCAATTCTTTGATTTTTAACGCAGCCAAAATCGTGATATTTTATCTTTTTAAATAAAGATTCAGAAACGTTATTCACAACGGTTAATTCATTTGGTCTGGCAGCGGCTATCCACATCATAGCCAACAATTCCTTATACAAAATTCAAAAACTTGGGTGCAATCAGAACTGATTGCACCCAAGTTTTTGAACTTTCTTGAGGGAATTAAAGGGTGAGAGATTTATAGTCTATCTATATATCTCCCACCCTCTAATTCCCTCCCTGACAGCGGGAAATTTTGTCTGAATGTTAAACTATTCAGACAAAGTTTCCCACTGTTTGCGAAGGAATTGTTGGCTATGATGTACTGATTCATGATCAGTACATCATAGCCAACAATTCCTTATATAAAGTTCAAAAACTTGGGTGCAATCAGTTCTGATTGCACCCAAGTTTTTGAACTTTCTTGAGGGAATGGAAGAGTAAGAGGTATACATTATGAATATATACCTCTTACCCTTCCATTCCCTCTCTGACAGCGGGAAACTTTGTCTGAATGTTAAACTATTCAGACAAAGTTTCCCGCTGTCAGCGAAAGAATTGTTCCATCTGGTGCATAGAGTGTGAATCTATGCACCAAATGGAGCAAGTCCCTCGCGAAATTGCCCAAACTTGCGTCGCATTTCAAAGATTGCGACCCAAATTTTGGCGATTTCTAGTAGAGATGGAGTATTTTGAGTCACTGACCTATATGCAGTGGCTCAAAGGGCTCCATCTCTACTTTGAAGCAAGGAAACTTTCCTCGAAATTTTGATAATTTGAAGAAAGTTTTCAAGCAATTAACAAAGGATTACTCGCTATGAGGTAAAAATTCTAGATTTTCACCTCATAGCGAGAGCTTCCCTTTCATTGCTTGAAAACTTTCCCCAGCTTCAAAATTGGGGAAAGGGCTGTAAAGTCGACTCCGATACCAGCAGGTACCAGAGTATTTAAAAGAGAAGCCCTCGTACGAGTTTCTATGAAGACCTTCTCATTCAAGAAGATCTTAATAGAAAATCGTACGAGGGCATTGGAAACTCGCGTCTGGTACATGTTGGTACCAGAGTGTTTGAGATTTGAAGACTCTGGTACTAACATGTACCAGAATTTATGATGAATTTAAGATGGACCATTATAAAATGGTAGCGGTTTGTTTCAAAAAATTTTAGATGAGATTTGCATAGATATAGATTATAGGATTTATACATATGAAAAATAATATATAAAAATATAATTTTGAGATAATTATGTAAATAATATTTTAAATATTTGAATTTGAGGTATAATTTTATAGTAAAATATATTATAAAGAGTATTTATATAAATATTGTAAAATAATATAAGTAATAAAAATTGAGACCCCCTCCCTGTTTTTGATGTTTTGTCACTTTTTCGGTAATTCTTATTGTTTCTTCTGTATCACGTGAATTTACATTAACTTGAACATTCTGTAATATTTTACTTTTGTCCTGGTTAACACTGTATCCAAATGTTACTTCTCCTTTTGCACTCGTTGTTGGTCTATACCTCATCTTTTTATTTGATTGTGATTAAAAAAATATAATTATTAAATCATTTAATTAAGTTTTTAATACTCGTAATAAGCTTGTGGATGGATATTTGATGGGGGAGCTGGTTCATCATCTTCATTAAAAGCTTCATTTTCAAGTTGTCTTGCCCTTGCTTCATCCCAACTATCAGCATCATCACCATTTCTATAATTGTTAACATCTGCTGTTAATGGAACTTCTTCAAACTGTTGTCTTGGTCGTGGTGGTGGTGCAGCTTGTCTTGCAGGAAGTGGAGCCATTTGTCTTGGAACACTCATTTGCCCTGGTGATGGGGGCATTGGAAGTTCTTGTTTGACACGTTTACGTTGTGGAACAGCTACGCCGGATGGACTTACAACACCTGGCATGTAATATTGTGAAATACGTCCAATGAAATCAACACCTGTATTAAATGAGAATTTCTGATTAGAACCAACGACTTTAGCAGCATAGTTAAGAGCAGCCATGCAAACATTTACAATTTGATCTCTATTTGCTGATCTAAAGTTATTGACAAGATTCATAACAACTTGCTGAGCAGCATTCTTAAATGTCTTTGAACTCTCAAATGATTTCCTTCTTCTTTCAGCCTTTTCGGCAACTTCATCCTTTGATCCACCTCTTGTTCCGATTTCATTTTGCGCCTCTATCTTGAAACTGTTCATACCATATTCCCTATTTAATGATCTATAAACAGCTAATTTAACAAGAGCTAAATATGCTAGATTTCCACCTTGAGATTTAGACTTCGCTTTATTAAATGCTTTCGCTTTCTTAATTTCTGATGGATCCTTTGGGTTCTTTTGCCATCCATAACTTGCAAATAGTTTTTCAACTAAGCTTTTATTTGCATCACAAGTAGCTTTATAAATTGCATCATTAAAGAATTTCTTTGCTGAAACATCTTTTGTATTCTGAAGTGCTTCACCTAAACGACCTGGTAACGGATTTGCATAAGCTGGATTACCAGTATCATCATCAGTAACAGTTAAGTATTTCTCTTTGAAATCTTGGAATGAATTTCCATCTTCTTGTCTTTGTTTCTTATCTGGTATCATCGTGTGATAAGCTCTTCTTTTACCATAGTCTGAATTCGTTAATCTCCAACCATTAATGACTTTCAAATTACCTTTTGAATCTGTGACGAAAACTTCTGGAATACCATCTGGTTTACCATTTGGACCAGTAATATCAAGTTCATGGGCTTGCCAGTTTTTACCATGACGTGCTGCATATGCTTGAGCTTCAGGTAATGTAATTGCATCATCAACACGAGCAAAACCTTTATGAAGACTTGCAGCAATATTAACTAAATCATCAGCACCAGGACCAAATCTGAATTGTCTATTATAGTTTGGTAGAGCTGGATCATATTTCTTACTACTGAGAGGTAATTGACCAGGTTTCATTTGAGTTTGTTCGAATGGTGAGAAATTCATTCTAAAATTTGAATGCCCTGAATTAGCAGCTGCTGGTCTAACTTTTACAGGATTAATTAATCCACTTAATGCATTTGAATCAACTGTTGTCATTTTGTAAAGAATAAAAAAATTAAAATTAATTAATATTATTGTACAAACTTGACATCACCTTTTACAAGATCGACAACTAATTTTCCGTGTTCACCTAATTGTTGATATTGATAATATAGCTCATTAATAGTCATTGGTAAATTTACTTGATATAACATCACATTCAATTGTTGTCTGCTAAAACCTGAAAATATAAATAATGTTGACAAGTTTGATTTAATATTCGTACTTAATGCTTTAAAGAATTGAACTGCTAAGAAGAAACTACATTGTATATGACGGCATTATGTAAGCCATTTATTGAATTTAGAATTTGGTTTTTCAATTAAAGACGATTTGACAGCATCATCAAGAAATATGAGTGTATGTAAGAAATGTTTAGAATAGTCGGAAATCTGTAATGTTTCAAACATTTCCATAGTTTGTTTATCAACTATTCGATTTTCTAAATGTTCTTTTTTCACTAGATTATACAATTCTTTAAATAATAAAACTTCATGAATAAAGGCTTCAGCTTCTTCATGTGATTTATAAACAATTGGAACATTAATTAAATTCTTTAATGATTCAAAAGTTGAATCCGAAGGAGTGCCTGAACGATTAATATAAATTAACAAATGACAATATGGGTCATTTTGTGATATTTTAATTATTTCTTTAATTATTGCCAATGTTTTTCCTTTAAATTGTTTTCCAATTGCCGCTGTTATTGCATTATAGTATGAATCTGTTCTTGGTATCTTTTGCAATATTTCTCTTTCTAAACCATTTCTATTTCTATTTAAACTTTCCTGAATACAGTTATCAATATAACAATCATATTGTTCATCAGAATTTAATTCTGGTTCAAAATAATCGTCATCAAACATATTTAATTAAATTTTTATTATTATGTAATGCATGAAAATTCGGTTCAATTCATTTTTGACACTTTACATATCGGATGTATTATCTAAGAATTATATTATAAAATAATAATTTTGTGTTTTATAAGTTTATTTGTATAAATTGATTCAAAAGAATGGAAAGACAAGAAGTGGATCTGCCAAATGAAAATCAGATTTATATTACGGCATATCTTGAATATTCTATTGGCAAAAAGACAGCAGACCAAGTTGCAAAAGATTTGCACATAGGTAGAAAAAAAATTATTATTAAAATGGCAAGAACTTGGTTTAAATCCAAAAAAGCTCGGAAGACCAGAAACTCCTCTTAGAACAGATTTGTTCCCAACCATTCACGAAATAAAAGCTAAGTACAATCTAGGTTATAAAAAGTTTTAGAGAGTTACATACATGATGACACAGTTTCATTTCACGATATGCTTAAATTATACGAAAAAGAGAATCTTTTCAAATTTCGGCGAGATCCAGAAAAAATTGATGAACATCCAAATCAGTATGTTTCCCAATACGTAAATCAGCAATGGCATACTGATTTAAAAAGCTTCAAAGAAGAGACAAATGGTACCAAGCATACTTATCATTTAATTGCCTTTATCGATGACAGATCTCGTTTTTGTATTTATTACGAAATTCTTCCCGATAAAACAATGAAATCAACTTCAAAAGCTTTACAAAATGCTATCGACTCTATCAAAATTATTCCATACGAACTTTTGACAGATAATGGTTGCGAATTTACAGGAAAGGACTTCAAAAACGTTCTTCAAGTAAATGGCATTCAACACCATCGGACAGAACCTTACACACCACAGTTAAATGGTAAAATAGAACGTTTTTGGCAAACAATCTTTTCGGCTCGCCCAGATTTTATCGAAATAAGAGAATTTTTACCTCACGCAATAGAAGAATACAACACAGTATGGGTTCATACAGCTCTTAAAGATCTTTTCGGTGGAAAACCTACTCCAAAATCAATTTGTGACCAGGGTCCTAAATGGACAAAGGACTTAAACCCAAAACCTGAGTTCGAAATACAGCCTCGTAACTAAAAATAAAGTAAAAATACGAATAAACATTTTATTATAATTTAAATAATTTTTTTATTCATAAAGTAATACGATATATAGCAAAGCTCTGTAAGGATATTCTGATGCTGAGAGTTTAAGAACTTTAAATTACGTATAGAAAAAAATCATTTAATATTTTGTAACATTTTTTAAATTGATAGATAGTTAGATTTTGTAGGGGAAGGTAAGATTCTTTGTGGTAATAATGGTCGTTGAAATTAAAATGAATGTAAGATTTGTGGAGAAATTGTATAAATTTACATAGTGTTAGATTCAGAATAGGAGCATATGAGCCAGTGATTGTGTCTAATGTTTTTAAGGTGCTAATTGGAAGTAGAAAAGAAAAAAAATTGTTGCAATAACATCATATTGCAAAAAAGTTTTTAAAATATGATGATGCCATTCACGCCCCAAAAAACCGACAACATCATCATTGGTGTGTCAATTTTTTTCTTCGGGAATGTTTGCGGATTTTCATCCTTCGGGATCCACATGATTTTGGCTCCTGTTGCATATTGAAACCAAGATTCGTCCCCTGTTACTAAAAAGCGAAACTTCTTGGATTGATACGCACCCAATATAGAGAGGAGCTCTTTCGAAGATTGGACTCTAGATTTTTTTTGAACTGAATTAAGGTTGTGCGGAACCCAACGTGTATACGCTAGTTTGTAGTTCAAATAATTGTGCAGATAATAACTGACTGTTGTACGTGGTATCTTTGTCATCTCCTCTATCCTTCTGAGTGATGCTCTTGGGTCTTCATCTAGCGCTTGAAGAATTGCTTTGATTTTTCTTTGATCCGGCGATTTTTTGTCAATTTTTATGATTGGCGCCTTTTTGTTCATGAAGTGATACATCCTAACATGATACGTTACAGTGGAATAGCTAGGAGCATCCATACCGAAGCATTTTACCAATGTCTCGTAGATTTTTTTACAGTCTTTGCATTTTTTTGCAAGAGCGAGGATGTTTTCTTTATGATTCATTAAAAAATGAAAAAAATCCCGCCAAAATTTCCCGCGAAACCGCCTCTTGTCTCAAAATTCATTTTATATCCCGGCATGGCGCCAAAATACAACATACTCATCATATACATATATTCATATTTTTTATTATATATTTATAATCAGCATATATCTCCTTTAATAGTCTCATATAGAGCGCTGTGCTAAACGCACCTTTGGACACCCTATATCATAAAGAGCAATTCCTTCAATTAAACGCAAAAACTTTGGTGCAAGCGTTGCTGATTGCACCAAAGTTTTCGAACTTTCCCGAGGGAATTGGAGGGTGAGAGATACATAGTCTATCTATGTACCTCCCACCCTCCAAATCCCACTCTAAATGGGAGAAACTTTGTTCGCATGTTATCTTATTCAAACAAAGTTTCTCCCATTTAGAGAAGGAATAGAAGCCTACCAGGCACTGATATATAATCAGTGCTTTGTAGGCTCCTATTCCTAATAAAAATTTGAAAACTTTGGAGCATTTGATTATTGTATTTTGTCAAGAGAAATTCAACCCTGCGAAGTGCCAGTTCTAGACTGGTGCCTCGCAGGGTTTAATTTCTCATATTGGTAGATTTTGATGTTTTTATATTAACAAAAACAAATGAAAAAGATTTGCTTATATAAGAGGAAACTCTCTATCAGAGGTGCTGAATTCAGGCATTCGCATCTGATAGAGAGTTTCCTTTTATATAAGCAAATATAAAAGAATCTATTCTTTTTTGGAGCGTATTTTCAAATATTGAATACTTATGAAAAGTGTTTTTCCTAAAAATTTAATATAATGCTTAGCACAATATATAAAATTAAAATATCTATAATTATTTTCTATATCACACTTTTCATTACACCTTGAAAAGTCTTCTCAAACTCTATTTTTAATTATTTTTTAGATATATCTCAAGTGTGATTATTCAAAAACTCATATAGACTATATTTATTTTTTTCATTCAAAAAATTATATGAGAATCTCAAATTAACTTTCAAATTTTTTATTTTAAAAACATATTAATAATCATATTTTAAGATACTTTTTCGCCCAAAAAATAATCGTACTTCCTCGACGATTAATAGGCTCTCAATTTCTATCGTTGACACTATTTAGCATGCAACAAAATTATTATTTAAATTAAAAAAATTAAAAAGATAATAAAAAATTAAAATTGTTTATTCTTAAATTCTTAAATTATTTTTGTTCCTTCTTGGAATGTTTTTTGTATCTTCTTTCCATCATTTCTTGATACTGATGTCTATATTTTCTTCTGAAATCATCATACATGTGCTGGTAGTGTTGTTCAAAGATCTGATTAACATCAATTGTTTTGTGTTTCTTCAACTGATCAAGCATGAACCTTGAAGCGTTTTCATGAGCTTGTCTGAGAATACCCCTGCAGTCCTCTTGTAACCTGAATAACTCTTCATTTACAGGTGTCCTCTCTAGGAAATTTTCAAGGGAATCTGTTGTGAATTCATCTCCGTATACAGCGTTAACGAATTTGTAATGGTTCTGATCAATCTTCGTGAGAAAACCTTCTATTATTTCACCATCTTCAACATAGAGACAGTAACATGCTTCTCGGTCTTTGTGTCCAGATGTTTTCCTTGACTTAAATCATGAAATGTATCCTTGTAGAGCTTCTGAATTTCTGGAGTGTTATCGAGAAGAAGTCTGATCATCACTGTAATGAGTTCGTGTTCCAAGTATTCCTTCATTGCGGTACGTGTATTGTCAAAAATCTCCACTGTGAAGAACCTTAATATGATGTACATCCAATTGAAACCTCTTGAACGCACGTATGAGTAAGCAGCATTGTATTCTTCTCTTGTGAACATGTCGATCTGAAACTGACCCTTAATAGTATTGTGAGCAATTCTTTCTTTTTCTTCGCGAGAGTGTAATGTTTCTTCGTAATCGAGTGTTCCTTCTTCATCAATTGTTTCGTAACTCTTTGATGCTGCTGCTTTGAAAGATTTGATCTTCATTGATTCAACTAACGCTGGTGTGTTCTCCTCTGCAAGATCTTCCAACTTCTTCTCGATCTGGTAATAGAAAGCATCGAAGACTGCTTCTCTGTCTGACGGTGGAATCATTTGTAGGACCATCTGTTCTTTCTCTGGACTCCTTTGACATGAACTTAGTATTTCTAACATATTGATCGCCCTGTACAAGTTCCTTTGTTCATCATCACTGTAACCACCGTATACTTCTTCTAGCATTGATTCCTTCTTAGCATAGAATTGTAAATTCTGCGATAGTAGTTCCTTCTTTTCTCGGGCTAAATGATGAAATATATGCTTTGATGAAGCTTCTAATCTCGATGCTGTCCTTTCTTGCTCTTCTTCTGGTTCAATTGGTAGAGGTCTTTCTCTGAGCTTTTCTTCTGGTTCAATTGGTAGAGGTCTTTCTCTGAGCTTTTCTTCGAGATCTTTGAGTTCCTGCTCTTCTTCCATTTCTGAATCAAGTGTGTGTGGTGTCTCATCTACGTCCAAATTGTTTACAAATTTCCTGGGCATTGTGAGCCTGATTCTTCTCTGATCGTCTGTGGGTTCGATGGTTCCTTCTTCACCCTGATCATTCGTGGTCATGACTGGGTCTGTCTTCTTGGCTAAATTTTCATGGGGGTTGCACTATGGCTTAAAATACCTTCCCCACTACTAGTACCGCACGCGAGTGCTTCTTGCATTATGTAGAAATGAAGTGACCTCTCAATTTTTTTCTGGGGTTGCGATGTCAGTGAGCATGTCACAATTGCCTTTCAATTTTTGGGAGTCTAAAATGGCATTTCGCGCTTTTTGGCGGGATTTTTTAAATTTCATGAATGTTGCTTTGGTTTCTTCATAAGGGGGTATGCATTTTGCTTTAGAAAATATGTGATACATTGCTGAGAAACGGGCTGAAATCATCGATTTTTGTGAAGAAACGGGCTAAAAATTTATGGGCAAACCCAAATTTTAGCTAAAAGTGACAGGGGAAAAAACGTTTAGTATTAAAAAAAAAGACCGATGAGAGCTTCGTTCGAAATATAGAGGGAACTGAGAATGCGCAACCATTCTCAGGGAATATTGGATGCTATTCCCGTCCCCTCTGTATGGAAAATTGAGGTTTTCAAAGGGAGTTAAAATAATATCAAATTTATACTAATTTACTTCAAAATACAAAAGTATTTGACAGCTAAAATTAGTTACTTTAGCAAGCCTATCAATACCCTTTTACGATTATTGCTACTTTTTCGAAATAAAAGTAAAAACAAATTTATACTAATTTACTTCAAAATACAAAAGTATTTGACAGCTAAAATTAGTTACTTTAGCAAGCCTATCAATACCCTTTACGATTATTGCTACTTTTTCGAAATAAAATAAATTTATTATCAAAAACCTTTTTTTCTTAGTAAAAATAAAAATGTTATTTTATATCAAGTTTTTATTCATAAATTTCTATAATGTTGTATAAATTTGAAGGTGGAAATCTGTAATAATTTTATCTTGAAAAGACTTGGCATTCTCAACAATGAATTGAGGGGTATTGCATCCAAATTCTGTAATTTGCGTGAGAATACTAAGCTTGATTTCCATTGGGATACTTAATTTCGAAAAATACTGGGTCATTCGTTTTTGAACCTTTGCTGCCTTGACAACTTTATCAAGTAGGTCATCTAAACCCAATTGAAGCGTATTTAAGTTTGCTGATGAGTTAACTATTAACGATTTAATTTTATCAGTGAGCATTATACATAATTCTGTATCCAGTCTGATTGTAGACTTTTTGGCTTTTTTTCAGATGGCAACGGATTTGGAATTTTGTTCTCTGAGCCTTATATCTTGAGAAATTCTGTAATAAAATGAAGGAACGATAAAATCGATTAATTTCATCACAAATCGATCAAATCTCATGAAAATTGTTCCGCCAAAGTAGTAATATTTAATTTTTTTGTTAATCGATTCTGAAATGTTATTTGTGAGAGCTAAATTTTCATCTCTTTCAGCGGCTGTCCATCTTTCTTGGTTTGATATCCATTGATTTTGTATGTATTTTGAAAATTCTGGGAATTTTTCGGCTATTTCCAGAATTTTTTTGAACGTTGGTTCAATCCATTCTTTCTTGCCATTTCTGCCGTATGCAAGATAGTTCATTTTTGTATCTAATATCAATTTGTCTGACTCTCAAATGCATAATCTTTCAAATTTTTTCTGAACGCCCTCATTACATGAACTGCACACCAATGAAGGATAACTTCTGGAAAAGAGTTGATAATCGCATTTTGATTTCTTGTGCACAATCTGACATAAAATATTTTGGTTTTACTTTTGCCCAGTTAAAAAATGCCTTGAGACAGAATGCAATATTTTCTGAAGTGTTTGGATAAACGACAAATTGAAAAATTGGGAATGCATGTGTATTTGGAAATTTGGCTGATATCATGTAAAACAACATTTTAAATTCAAGTAATGAATGGGTTGCATCAATAAAATGCTCTTTCACAATTTTGATTATGTCCAGAAATTTGAAAGAAGCATAATAAAAGATTAATTTCTTTGGTTTGTTGTAATTATCGACATCGAAATAAATTAAATCTTTTGGTAACTCTTGTTCTTTGATACCCTTAAATAATTGAGTTGACTTGAATTGATTATCATCGTACTTTTGAATACCTTTGATCTTTTTATTTCCTTTTTCCTGAATTGTTTTCATTTGATCTGAAGATGCATTCAAAAAAGATGGCCTGTTAAGTGGATCATCCAGATCAAGTTTTTTGTCGCATTCAATTTGAGCCATTTTCGGATCACCCCCTGTTTTATAAAATTAATAAGTACCCGACGATAGCATTGTGATAATGTGTGGTATTTCTTTGTCTCATCTTTGATTTGATTGTGATTATGTGTTCCATTATATTCTGTTAGGATATATTCTTCATCATCCTTTAGAAATGAGATACATGCTTCACATTTATCTGCACTGCACCTGAATTTTAATTTTGTTCCCCCTAAATTTGGATTTTTTTTTAATTGATATGGACAACCTGCATGGCATTCGTTATCAATGACAGCTTTCATAGCATCTATATAAGATAGCCTTTCTTTAAGTTTGCATGGTGCATCGATATGCATCAAAAAAATGAAATGAAATTTCAATATCAAAAAAAGCACAAAATTTGAAAAAATTCACAAATCTCGGTTTCTGAAAGAAAATGGCCTCTTAAACTTTGTGCATATATTCATCTATAAGACACATTGTATCCATATATTATTTAGCCAACACAACTTATCTGGTATCGAGAAGATTCAAAAAAAGCACAAAATTTGAAAATTGCTCGGTTCTACATTCAAAATAAATTTCATTAATTTTTACGTACATATTAAGGTACTTATCTTCTACATATATAATTTTCATTAGATATATACATGATAAATAAAATTCATAAAACATTAAAAATCAAAAAATTAGATGAACCTTGGCAATTAAACTTTATTAAATAATAGTTGTTTATAAATTATATTATATTATCATTTAATATTATTTTGATAATGAAGATTTTATTTTGCAATAATATAAACGAAATTTTTTACCTTATGAACTTTTGATGGAAATATGCAAATTTAAAATAATAAAGAAAGCCGCGAGCGAAGCGATCGGCTTAGTTCGAAGATTTTGATTCAAATCTTTGCTGATCTGTAATTCGCGGAAGCCGCGAGCGAATCGAGCGGCTTAGGTCTAAGATTTTGATTCAAATCTTTGCTTATATTCCTTAAATTCTTTATGAAACTCGCAACAGTTCCATAAAAAATTTTAAATTCTAAACTGTCGAAATTACCGATCGGTAATCACACCCTTCATGGGTGTGTCACTTTTTACAGGCGTGTCACTTTTAGCTAAAATTACCCCTACTCAAAATTTATGTGCACGTTTTTGTTTTTAAAGGATTACAAATTTGTGCACAAAACCCGCATACTATACTACTTATTTTTGCAATTAATCATTGGTTGATGGCATTCTAAATTCAATGATAGAAAAGTGTTATGGGCGAATTCAAAAATAATTTTACTAAATTCGGATCCTCATTTGATGGGCACTCAATGGATATCCATTTAATTGAAATTTATGAATTTGACAAAGAAACTTATTTTTTCCTTCCCAATCACGCAAGTCGCTCGTCCCGTCGTACACGCTTTACCACAATCAAACCGTCCGAGGTTTACAGCCAATACTCCAAGACCAACACTCAATAAAAGTAATGCTTTTAAGCCAATAACCCGATCTCCACCTCCATTCGAAGCGCCAGCTCCATCTGTTAAAGCAACTAAGGCCGATGAGATCTTTCCACAAAATATGCAGCTCCAGCCCACAAATAACATTGCTTTATTAACTAGAGGTATTTCGTTATTATCAATTACACAACTCAGAGACCTTCTAAGAGATTATTCTCTTCCCACTGGAGGAAACAAGCATGTTCTTGTTAACAGACTTATCATTTTCCTCGAAACTATTGGTCAAAGCCAACAAAATTTGCTTTCTGCCTTCTCAGCCAAGCTCAAAAAGCTCTTATCAATTGATGCTGATGAAAGTGCTTCACCATCCCATAGTGAAGAAGGCTCTCCGACGCCTCAAATGCAGCCAGCTCAGACAATTCCTCCGGAAATTAGTCAAAGTTTACTCCAAGGATCGCCATCATCATTATACGAACTTTCTGATAATAACCCCGCATTTGGACCAGTCCTTATCAGTGTAAATATGAATAATTCTCATTCATTTACAATTACCACTGCCGATAAGACTCTGATTCCAATTCTACAATTTGTTTCAGCCTATCCAACAGTCGTTATTAGCAGAATTGTTATCCAAATTGATGGTACTTTTCTTACAATGAGAGGTCCGAACTTTTACACAGAAATGAAGCAATTTATGGATCGTCCTACATCATTCCAAGTTGTTTCTGTTGAACCGGAGACAGAAATCGTTGGAGCAATCAGATGGATGAAACAAGTATCGATTCATAGAATGATCCAGATGATTTGCATGAAGGAACCTGCCAGAAAAATGCCTCTATCAGGATCCTCAATACCAAACGGTATTTGTCCGTTGACAAGAAAAGTTATTGTTAGACCTGGAAGAGGTGTGAACTGCATGCATGGAGAATGTTATGATATATCCGGCTTCCTTTGTAATGCAATCAAAAATAACTCATGGCAATGCCCAATTTGCCGGAAACAAGTCACATTAGAAGAAATTAGGATTGACCCCTTCTATTTTGCCTTAGCTTCAGGCTCTCCAGTCTGATCTTATCATATTTATTTCAATGTAGTGTAATTTTTCAAATTTGGTCTAAAACAAAATTTAATCATGATATAAAATTAGCTCACATAAGTTGTATTAGCTAAAATTAAGATATATACTAGAATAAACATCAATAATAAAAAGAAAATTAATCTTATTATAAAGTTGAATATCGTCAATTAAAATAATATATGATAAATCACATACAATTTAATTCAAGTAATTGGATTTCCAAAAAGATTTAAATTAAAATTTATTTAAATTATTTATTGTGGATATTTAGTTATTATTAAGCCTTATATTGGCAAGTCTCTATCCAGATATTAAAATAATATATGTTTATTAATAACAATCAAAAACATAAGTCATTTAATGTCAATTTATATTTCTGAGGCATTAGACTGAAGTTTTTTCTCTTTCAATGATCATTAAAATGTTATAGTTGATAACTTTCAAAATGATGAGATATAGGCAATGTTATATAAATTTGGGGTTGTGCCATGTGAGGTGAAAATCACCATACACCGATTGGACCTTTTTAAAAAAAGATATGGTGAGTATTTGATTTGTTCCTTGGTATTTTGCACGCAGATAGACTAGGGTAATGTCGATCATTTCGTGTAGGAATTACGTAAAAAAAATTATGACCCAAGTTATTCACATTATAAAATTATATAAAGTGTGTCTAATTTCAATAATATTCATATGACCTTATAGTATGGTACCTATATAATAATACATATAGTTTATAGTAATATCTCAGTTTTTATAGTTTGATATCTTATTAATTATGATCAATATGTGTGTATTAGTGTATATTTTACATGGCGCATATAGACTTGTGTTAGACACACACATTTATATATATTAAAATGAAAAATACGCAGATAATAAGGATCTCAAGATGTGATGCCGAGCATCTGCTACTTATTTGGGGGTAAGCAGCAGATGCTGGCATATATGTGTCATAGCAAGTGTATCTATGCTAATAGATTACACTTGCTATGACTTTCCCGGAATCTCAAGATGATTCCGGGAAAAACAGTAATAACCTCTCAAAATGTTCGTTTCAATATCATAAAGCTGAGAAATGGGGTTTGACCTTGAGAAAAGGCCCATTTCCCAGCTTTATGATGAATTTTAGTTATCATTGTGAGTGTCTGCTGCAAATCTCGGTTGAAGCAGCAGGCACTCGCAACCGTATTCCACGGCAAGTGTATTTATGGTGTTGGAATGCACTTGCCGTGGCTTTTGTACAATCTCGTGATCTTACTGGAGTGAGCGGCAATGGAAGCCAAAACCACTCCACTCAGTACCAGAAAGCTATGAAGGAAGTCCTAACCTAGAGAAAGGGCTTCCTTCATAGCTTTCTGGGTGACATGAGATTTGTAATTGTTGAACATTGAGTATTTTGCAGGCTCTGGCCTTTGCTTGGGCCAGAGCTTCGTATTTGGATGTTCCCAGGGCCGGATTCCTCTCCTGCCGCCCTAGATCAGGACGGCATTTGAGAAAGCCGGCCCTGAGGACAGTAAGCGAAGCCCTGGCCTTTGCTAGGGCCAGAGCCTGTATTTGTATGTCTTTCAGGGCCGAGTTCTTGCGAGACCGTCGACATGATCGACGATCATCGCAAAACTCGGCCCTGAGGATTGTATTTGCAGGCTCTGGCCTTAGCAATGGCCAGAGCTTGTGATTTTAATGAAGAGCCAAGTTCCTCTCGGATCGGGCCTAATGAGGACGACCGTCGAGGAACTTGGCTCTGAGCTGATGAATTGTAAACTCTGGCCTCGATGAAGGCCAGAGTTTTTAAGGGAATGTTTTGATGGGATGAGCCTATGCTCAGTAAGCTCATCCCATCAAAACATTCGTTTAAAAATTGAATTAAAAATTATCGTATGCATTGAAAAATTAAAAAAATAAAAATGAACAATATTATTATATAATGAGAATAGAATAAATTATCATAAAATTGAATAAAATTATCCAAAAAAATTGAAAATTTTAAAAATTAAATAAAAAATAACAAATTTCATAAGAAAATTAAGGAATAGAGAAATATTAGATAGAAAGAGTATGTTTATTTATGATTATAAGATTGAAATAATGAGATTTTGAGAGTTTTAAGAAGAATGTGATCTTTATATTTTTTGGAGGAAGGTTTTACAAGAAAGGAGTTAACAAATGCAGGGTATTGTCCCTTTACCCTGCATTTGTAAACTCCTTTCTCGAATTGAAATTCGATGTTTAACATTCTTTGAAAAAGTGCAAGCTATTCGAGAAAGGAGTTTACAAATGCAGGGTAAAGGAACAATACCCTGCATTTGTAAACTCCTTTCTCGAATTGAAATTCAATGAATCACATTCAAGTGAAAAATTGCAAGCAATTCCTGATTTGCTCATATAGTTGCAGGGTCCTAGTGATAGAGCCTGCAAATATATGAGCAAATCAGGAATTATGTCCGACACATTCGTATCGAAGAACAAAAGTGCGCGCTTTTCCCATTCTGCACATATAGGTGCAGGGTGCCAGTGATAGACCCTGCATATATATGTGCAGAATGGGAAAAGTGTTTGCAACATTCGCATCGAAAGGTAAAAGTGCGCGCTTTTCCCATTCTGCACATATAGGTGCAGGGTGCCAGTGATAGACCCTGCATATATATGTGCAGAATGGGAAAAGTGTTTGCAACATTCGCATCGAAAGGTAAAAGTGCGCGCTTTTCCCATTCTGCACATATAGGTGCAGGGTGCCAGTGATAGACCCTGCATATATATGTGCAGAATGGGAAAAGTGTTTGCAACATTCGCATCGAAAGGTAAAAGTGCGCGCTTTTCCCATTCTGCACATATAGGTGCAGGGTGCCAGTGATAGACCCTGCATATATATGTGCAGAATGGGAAAAGTGTTTGCAACATTCGCATCGAAAGGTAAAAGTGCGCGCTTTTCCCATTCTGCACATATAGGTGCAGGGTGCCAGTGATAGACCCTGCATATATATGTGCAGAATGGGAAAAGTGTTTGCAACATTCGCATCGAAAGGTAAAAGTGCGCTTTTCCCATTCTGCACATATAGGTGCAGGGTGCCAGTGATAGACCCTGCATATATATGTGCAGAATGGGAAAAGTGTTTGCAACATTCGCATCGAAAGGTAAAAGTGCGCGCTTTTCCCATTCTGCACATATAGGTGCAGGGTGCCAGTGATAGACCCTGCATATATATGTGCAGAATGGGAAAAGTGTTTGCAACATTCGCATCGAAAGGTAAAAGTGCGCGCTTTTCCCATTCTGCACACATAGGTGCAGGGTGCCAGTGATAGACCCTGCACCTATGTGTACAGAATTGAAAAACTATCTACTTTGAATATTCTGCATCGGAATCTCTTGGTTAATATACAATTAAATACAATGATCACATCGGCATTTGGAGATACATAATAAGTATCTCCAAATGCCGATGTGATCATATATGATTGTCGATAAAAATTTGAAATCTCAAATAAGATGCAGATTAAAAAATGGATATGTGACCAAAATGAGTTTACAAACACAATATAGAGTATATATATAGATACCTCATTGTATTCAAAATGAAATAAAACAAAATTTTTGAAATTCATATCTTATATAAAACACATTATTCCTCAATACTATATGAGTAAATATGGCTTGATTAGTATAGATATATGCACTTATATTTGGCCCCCAATATAAATTCTATGTTTTCGGGAAAGCAAAAGGTCCAATCGGTGTATGATAAATTTCACCTCACATGGCACCGCCCCTATAAATTTCGGACTTTAACGATAACAATTGCTTGGCCGAATCTGGAACTTTAATTGTTTATGTCTCATAAGATTGTTTAAAAGACTTATAGTGAATTGAGAAGTATTTATCAATATTATATTGATTCATATACTGCTCTATATCAGTTGAAAGCAGAAAAAGAAGACGAAATACTCACAATTTACAAAATGATCAAAACAAATTTGATTGATTCAAATAAACATCATCCACGAAATGTTATGAGGGATATTTTAAATATCATCCCATATAACAACCGGTATGCAAAGTCATACTTGAAACTTGCGAAACTCATCTCTGATGAATATCATATAACGGAAGTCAGTCATATTCCAATCATTTCTAACTACCTGTTTTATAAAGAATATGGAATTGAATTGAGCACTACTGTTGATTTCAGAACAAGGTATTTAAAAAATACCGATATTGATTCAAACGATACAATTTACAGGTCAATTATGTATGATGACAAAGAACGATTCATCTACTTCATTGAATGAGATGGATTCGATAAAGATCAGAAACTTGATAGTGATTTATATCCATATGAATTGGAATATTATCATGTTTATTCATTACTTGAATTATGCTGCTACCATGGAGCAGTCGATTGTTTCAAGTTATTAAGAACAAAATTTTACTCAGGAATAACTCAAAGATGTCTAGAATTTTCATTTATAGGAGGAAATCCAGAGATCATGAGTGAATGTTTGAAATATGAAAAACCAACCGATAAGTGCATGGTATATGCACAAATTTCACACAATATTGATTTTGTTACATACTTAATGAATGAACACAAAATAGAGATTGATTTAGATTGTTGCGGAGAGTATAATAATCTTGAATCATTTTTAGTACATGTTGATAAATTTAATGATATTAAGGAATGCTTACGTTATTCTGCAATATTTGATATTCCCTCTCTTTGCGAATATTTCTTTTCACTTGGTGCTATTTATAATATCAATGTTCTAGCAATGGCAGTATCACATAATAGTATAGAAGTTGTTAAATTTCTACTTTCAAACTATTTAAATCTCTCTGATATATGGCTTCGAGACTCTGCTTTACATGAAGCAATATTTAATAATAGTAATGAAATAGTAGAATTACTGCTTTCACGTTGTGCAAACATCAATGAAAAAGTTAAAGAAGGCTGAACACACCTTATTGAAGCAGTTAATAGATATAGAATAAATATCGTTAAATTTATTCTTTCATATGGTGCAAATGTCAATGAAAAGGATGATCATGGTAGAACCGCTCTTTATTCAGCAGTCGAACATAATGATATAGAAATTGTTCAACTTCTTATCTCACAAGGCGCAAATGTCAATGAAAAGGACGAAAATGGTAGAACTGCTCTTTATTCAGCAGTCGAACATAATGATATAGAAATTGTTCAACTTCTTATCTCACATGGTGCAAATGTCAATGAAAAGGATGAAAATGGTAGAACAGCTCTTTATTCAGCAGCCGAACATAATGATATAGAAATTGTTCAACTCTTTATCTCACATGGTGCAAATGTCAATGAAAAGGATGATTATGGAAGCACAGCTCTTCAATTTGCAGTAAAACATTTTGAGAAAGATACAGTTGAACTTCTTATTTCACATGGTGCAAATATAAATGAAAAAGACGAAGCAGGTTACACAGCTCTTCATTATGCTGTAATTAATAATCATCAAGAAACAGTCGAACTTCTTATTTCGCATGGGGCAAATATTAATGAAAAAGATAAATATGAAAAGACAGCTCTCAATTATGCAAAAGATAACAATTATGAAGAAATATATAACCTTCTTCTTTCTCATGGGGCATATATTTATGAAAAAGATAAAGATGAAGATACATCTCCTAATGACGATAAAGATGAACATTTTTCATGCGGTGCAAAATGTTTAATATAGCATTGCGTCATTGACGTTATGCATTTTGGATCTTAATATATATTCATAAAAAATTTTTATTAAAAGTTAAGGGTCCACTGTAAAAATTGAAAGTCTCTCAAAATTGAGAGGCGATTTGCAAATAATCGTTATCGTCTTTTTTCGAAAATCCACTTTTCCTAGTGTTCTGATTAATATTTTGTGAATGGAATAATGAAGTCTATGTTTTTGTAAGATGGTACTATATTCTATCACTTCAAATCGGATAAAAATTGCAAAATCGGCGAGTTTTATAAGAACATGATTTTTTCGAATTTTTTCGCTTTTGGATGCGTGTTTTGAAAAATAGATATTTTCGAATTTTGATTTTATCTTAAGTATAAGTTTTATATTAGGAATTTTTTTGACCTATTTCCAATCATTAATTCCGATGTTTTTTTAGGAATTTATTTGAGAAGAAATTAGGAATTTCGCTTTTATGCTATTACAAACTAATATTATGATGCATGTAGTTTATATTCATTGAGGCCAATGCCGGGATATCTTGCATTAAAAAAAAATTCAAAGAATTGACAATTAGATAGCACAAATTTAATTCTCTAGACAAAGTATTATTGCTTATATATTCAAAACATTATCCTTAGTTTTGATATGTTGGCCAAAAATTTTCGTGTTATTTTTTGTGTTTAAGCATAAATTATGTATTTACTTATGAAGGATAAGCATTTTATTCATTGTCATAAATATGCACCATAACAAATTGATAAAATTTTAAAAAATTGTGTATTTTAGCGGGTATTATTTTGGCCAATGCCCGTTGTTACAAGATTTAATATTAACCATATCAATAGCAGACTCAATGTAAAAATTTAGATATATTTTTTTTTTCATTATTCAAACTTTGATAAAGTTTAGTATAATGAATGATTTTATTTCGTGTATGATACAGAAATGAAAAGCTTAATTAATATTATTTTGCATTTTTTCAAGAATGTTAGAGTATATCTACATTAAAAAATCAGATTCGAACTGCGATACTGCATCAAATTGATGCATATCTGATAAGGATCTCAAAAGAGTAAAGTTAATTTTTTTGAGCTTTTTTAAGTTTTGGGCCTTAGTAAAACACCATCTCGAGCAATATTTTTGGGACGACGATAGGCCTTATTTGGCCTTACAGTGGACCCTTAATATTATTATTTTATTTGTATCTATTTTTATTGAATTTATAATGTTCAAAACAATTTGAAGTGATTGATATTATTACTATCTATCACTTGCACTTTTTGAAAATAGAGAAATCATGATATTTTGTTCATCATATTAGAAACAAATCAGAATCAGCCAAAAAATTATTAAATAGTGTATAAAAATGACGATTTAACATAAACAAATAATTTTATACTAACACTTTCTGATTCAAGATTGCTTGAACAAATCTTTGTGGAAGGTAATCCAAATCATCTTCCCTGATTACACCCTTTGGAAGATATTTAATAGCTTCTTCGCCAAAGCTTTCAAGATGTTCAATAATAATAGCTCTTCTCTCCTCTTCAATCATCTTCAGCCTCTTCTTTTCAAGCTTTTGCTGCTTTCTCAATTTCCTCAATTCTTCTGCTCTTGCTGCTTCATACATCTGTTTTTTGAGAAGCATTTGCTTTTCAAGCTCATTGTAATAATTCTGCATCTTGAGACGAGCTCTCTCAAGTTCGATTGCTTCGAGCTCGCAAAGCTTTTGTTGTTGTTCTCGTAGGTACTTTGCAATTTGTTTCTTTTCTTCTATTTCCATTTGTTGCCGTTCCATCTTTATTCGTTGGTGTTGTCTCATGTATTCCTGAGCTTCTTGCATTTGTTTTCGAATTCTCTCTTGCTCTTGTTCTTCGCGAATTCTGAGTTTTTCTTTTTCTTCTTCAACTGCTAATTCGATGACAAGATTTTCGTAATCTTCTTGTTCCTTCTTCTTTCTCAAGATGTCCTGACCAAGTCGTGCAGCATTTCTTTCTCGTTCCTCGTTGAGAACTCTTTGTTTCTCAATAGCTCGTTGTAATCGTTCATCAACATCTCGCAAGTATGATTCCATTTGTCTCTTTTCTTCTTCTTCTCGAAGTCTTTCTTGCTCTTTTGCAATTTCTCGAAGTCTGAGGAATTCGGCCATTTCAGCTTTCTCGCGCTCTTCTTTTTCTTGTTTTTCGCGCATTCTTTGCAAGTATTCTTCTCTTTCTCTTCTCATATTTTCCTTCATTTGTCTTTCATCTTCTTCGCGTTGTGCTTCTTCTAAAAGCTTCTGGCGTCTTGCTCTTTCTTCAAGTTGAGCCTGTTGTTGCTGCCGTTGTACTTGATTTTCGTAACGACGCATCCTCTCAGCTTCCATTTCTTTCCTTTCATCTTCTTTATCTTTCTTGATAGCTTCTAATCCACCTGCCATTTCTTCTTCGTAGTCTATCTGTTTTTGACGTTCTTTCTGGCGAATTTGATTATCACGTGTCTGATTAATAATTGCAGTTTGTAATTTTGAGCGTAATTCACGTAATTCTGGAACTTCTTCGCGCAATGCTTTCCTAACTTTCTGATCAACAATTTCTTTATGTTTCTGCTTCGAAAGTTTCTTTGCAATGTTATCTTGTTCTCTTAAAAACTGCTCTCTTTCTTCAAGTTCTTTTCGTTGATTGTATAATCTCTCGCATATTTCGAATTCTTGATCCATTTGTTTTCTTTCGTTTGCTTTTCTTCTAACGGATGCTCTTAATGCAGCATTATTGTTTGCTTGAGATTTAATGTTCTGCTCTACTTCTCTTTGGAAGTCTTTTTGTTGATTTCTTATCAATTCTCTCTGCCTTTGTTTATATTCATACTGTCTCCGCTCCAAACTCATTTTCGTGTACGTTTAAAATTTTACATCATCATTAATTATGCAATCATATTGAGCCTCTACTATTACTTATCATATTTCATGCAAATTTTCTGTGAAATTTCTGATTTTTGTGCATTTCCACTAAGATTTGATGAAGAAATGAATGAAATTCTAGATGTAACACAATGATATTAAAGCATCCTCTAATTGTGTTTATTATTTCTTACCAATAGCATCTTAAATTGAAAAAATAGTTCTAACAATATATTTTAAAAAAGGTATGATTGTTCTGAAATTAAAATATGTTGTACAATAATATTGCGAACTTTGATTAAGTGTGAATGATATATGATATCATAAGGATTAAATTTTATCGAATAATATAGGAATCTGGATAACGATTCGCTCTGTGAATGAAGTGACTTAATAATAGAAATTTTGTGAAAATAAATAACATTTATTTTTATTATTAAAACAAATAAATAATAATACAACAATCTAATAATTACTTGCGCCCATTCTTATTTTTCTTCAGTTTTGCCAAACAGCTATCCCAGCATTCGACAATTTCCTGATCGCAGTAGATGAAAACTTCAGTAAGCAGGTCAAACTTAAAGTTCTGCAATACGCAGTTTCCATCGTAAAGAACTGCCTTCAGAGCTTTGACAAGTTTGACATATTCGTCGATAAATTTTCTTTCTGGTTGCGGATCTGGATTCATGTATGTATGTATGAATTCTGAGTCGATTTCAAGTATCTGTAGCGTGTTGTTATCTTTCAGAGAGTTCACAATTTTGAGAACATCTATCGGCGTGATCGTACCTGAAATTTTGAGGGTCTGAAGTGACATATTTTGTTTTAAGAAATTTGCGAGGTCGTTGTAGAACTGGTGATCGTTGAGCTCGTTGTTATCGTTCTGTATGTGGTAATGGTATTCTAGAACTCTGGGGCATCTGTCTGGGTTTTCGTTGAAGAATTTGAATAATCTTCCTGTTCCGTGTTCGTTTATGTGATTTTTGGCGAGATTCAGTTCGTTTATTCTCTGGTTATGGAGGAAGGAGATTATGGAGTCAACACTTTCATTTCCTAAAGCATTATCTGATGCATCGAGAGATGTAAGGTTTCTTCCGTCTAATTCTTTCATGACTCTGATAAAGATGCTGTCGGAGATGTTCTTGGATGAAAGATTTATCTTGGAAAGGCGGTCATCCCTGTAAAGCGCGCAAACTGCAATTCTTCCGAAATATGTGGCATTTGTGTCATCTAATTTGCCGCACCATTTGATAAGATCAACAGGAGAGTCAACAGAAAAGGCTGGGAAGTTAAGAACCCAACAATCGTGAGTTCGGCCGAAATCATGCACAGAAATCTTAATACTTTTGCTTATATTCTCTCCAGAAAGACTCTGTTCGAGAGCATGTATCTGTTCGAGTTCTAAATAGCCTATTCTTACATCTTCGAGATAATCGCTGCTAATTAAGGCTGTAGTGAATGCTTCGAAGTTAAGATGCTTAAAGAATATCGTATCATTGACTTGTGGCCATGAAATCGGTAAAACTTGGTAATTAAAACCGTCCATGATTAAAGTTTTTAGATGTGTACGACTTAGGCTCTCAATAAATGGTAAAACTGACTGTTCGTTGACTTTGCATCCTGAAATTGCAAGATGCGTGATGCTTGTGTTAGATACAAGAACTTTCGAAAGAAACGTCAAATCTACTGCATTATATGAGATATCCAAAGCAGTCAAGCTAGGATATGTCATTGCCTTTTCAAGGAAGCTAGTCATTCCGCCCATCCATATCATATTATCTGCAATTTCGATTGAAGTTAGTGAAGAAGCATCCAAAGCTTCTCCAAGTAATCTCACGCCATTTTCATATATTGAATTTGACTCCATGCGTAAATGATGTAAGTTTTTTGTTTCACTTAAGCATTTAACTACGTATTCGAAACCTTCTGATGAGATATCGCAGCCAACTAAGCTAAGTATCTCAAGTGGAGACGAAAACTTAAAAGAATTTGCTAGTAGCATAAGTGATTCTGGTTTGATGACGTTATCATCTGCATATAATTCAATTAAAGGACTTGCTCCAATTACTTTAAAAATAGCAGAGCACGCTTCAATAGTCATTCTAGTGTCGACTAAGGAGAGAGAAACTAAGCAGCAACCAGGAGCTGTCAAGAAATTTGCCAAAAATTGAGCAACTTCGGGTGTTACTTGGTTTGTTGTGAGGTCAAGGCGGGTGACATCAGCGTGTAGATACTCCTTAAGCTCTTTAAGAAGTTGTCCGCCAGAAAATCGCTTCCCTGATAAATCTAGGCATTTCTCGCCTTCCTCCATTTTTTAATAAATTTAGGGGGTATCACTTCCGATAATCTTATGACATGTGATTTGAAAAATATTTTTGAATAAAAAAAAAAGTCATTATGGAGTTTCATCACAGAGCTTATTTCTCTTTGAATGTTAATCAAATCAAAGTTCTGTTATCGGTCCTTAAGGATGAAATGGTGTTTCCTATATTTGTCATATTCTAAATGTGAATACGACCTTGCTAATAATTTGGGAAACACGATTTCCCCTTAGTATTTGATGAATATTCAAAGAGAGATAAGCTCTGCGATGAAACTCCATAGTGATTTTTTTTATGGAAGAAAATTATTTCAAATCACATGTCATACTTATAACACTTGTCTGTTGATACTCATCATAACAATGAAAGCTTTGTTAAAACATTTAATTTAAGCAGGAGAAATGTAAAACAATTCAGAGGGTCATCATGACTTTTAATTTTCCATCATGATTCTATTGGGGGTACGTACTTTACAAGAGATAATTGTAAATATAATATTGATCCTCAACTATATAGTATTATTGACGATGAAAACCTGTATTCCCAAAGTTACAAAAAGTCAGGATTTTATTATTTTTTATTAGAATATCCTGAGGTTCCTAGTTATCAAATATTCACGCAAAAAGAATTTATAACATCATCATTATCTAATGTTGGTTATAAAAAAGAATTTGGCGATGATTGGTATGCCTTTAATGGACTCGCACAATCACTTCATTATGATCAATCATATATTGATGGAACACCCGGAGATGCTAATAATCAAGGGTTTAATTTCATTGGAGCATGGAGTGGCAGTTTTAATCCAAGAATACCAACACTATTTTGCAAATATAGTTTGGATATGAACTTACTAATTTTTGCATCGCTTTTAGTATAAAATATTGATTTGATTGAAAGATTTGTAGATTTAAAAAAAAAACAGATAATTTATAATAATGAGAATATGTGTGAAAAATTATATATTCATAAACTTTCCTACTTGTTTGTTCTGAGTATTCCATAGAGGAACAGTCTGTGTCATCTCTTTGTTTCCATCTAAGAACGGAAGCATGTTGACTTCTGTTCTCGCGGCTTCTGTCAACATATCTTCTCTCTGACGACAAATAATGACAGAAGCTGATGTCCTTTCGAGGTATTCTGCAAGGAAGAAGTCATTCTTGCAAACAAAGATCATTCTTGAGTTGAAAACTCCTGATGTTATGTCAACTGGCTGAGATTCTGTGGATTGATGCTCCAAAAGCTCAACATTGAGGAATACTTTGGATGGTTTCTTTCCTATGAAGCTGTGTTCGAAAGAAAACGTCTTGAAGTAGATAATAATTGTGGATATATCATCGGTAGAGATATGCTATTTCATATATGAATTTGTGTGGAAATCTAAAACTGATTTATTGATTTCCAAATTTTCAGAATTTTATTTTTTGATTTTATAATAAAGATACTAGATGAATAATGGTAATTACTAATTTATCACTAAGACCACGGCAAAGTGATAAAGAGGCTAATGAAAATGAAATTTTGGAGTCACTTTTCGTGAATCATGGAATTGATTTTCCTCCCCGGCTAGCTTTCTTTGGTTATTATACTCTACATAACAATGAAAGCTTTGCTAGAACATTTAATTTAAGCAGGAGAAATGTAAAACAATTCAGAGGAACATCATGGCTTTTAATTTTCCATCATGATTCTATTGGGGGTACGTACTTTACAAGAGATAATTGTAAATATAATATTGATCCTCAACTATATAGTATTATTGACGATGAAAACCTGTATTCCCAAAGTTACAAAAAGTCAGGATTTTATTATTTTTTATTAGAATATCCTGAGGTTCCTAGTTATCAAATATTCACACAAAAAGAATTTATAACATCATCATTATCTAATGTTGGTTATAAAAAAGAATTTGGCGATAATTGGAAAACTTTTAAAGGACTAGCACAATCGCACCATTATGGTGAATCATATATTGATGGAACACCCGGAGATGCTAATAATCAAGGGTTTAATTTCATTGGAGCATGGAGTGGCAGTTCTAATCCAAGAATACCAGGCCCTGTTATTGATATATATCAATATTTTGTTTATAATGTGAATTTGTGGATGATGATTCCCAAAATTCCAACATTATTTTGCAAATATAGTTTGTATATTAACTTACTATTTTTTGCATTGATTTTAGCGTAAAACATTATTTCATTTGAAAAATCTGTAGATTTAAAAAACTGATAATTCATTTCTATGTGGATTACTTTCATTTATATTATTCATGGATGAAAAAAAACCTTGAAATAATTTGCCAATTATTACTTAAATGTTCGAGCACAAGCTGAGTTAAATTTAGGAATATGACTGATATTTAGATTTATATTTTGCCAATTTGAAGTTTCCAATTTGGAAAACTTCCCAAATTGAATTTTAAAGTTGGAGAAGATTTTTCTCCATAAGGATCCTTAATATTCATATACTTTCCCTCCTAAAATTTTTTTTCATATATAGATCCTTTCAAAGAAATGATATCATTTAAAAGTATTTCAAATTCTTTTTTATTATACATTGTTGCAATATGAAGAGCAGTTTATCTTTTTCATTGATATTTGCACTATTTAAAAAGAATAAATGTACAATTCTTTTCACTTTATAAAAGCTGCCACATGAAGGGGTGTTTACTCAGATTCACTTTTTTCATATATATTTGCTGTTTCTTTCTTGTTGTTAAATGGTGCTACATAAAGAGTGTTCTTCGATTTTTGTCTTTTTTATTGATATTTGCACGATTTGAAAGAAGAAGTTCGGTTGTTTCTTTGTTATATTGTGCTGAAATATGTTGAGTAGTTTCTCCCTCATTATTTTTCCCGCTTGTTAGAAGAGAAGAATATTTGCAAAGAATGCGTGAAAAAACAACAAAAAGAAGAGCGCGAGAAAGCTGAAATGGCCGAATTTCTCAGACTTCGAGAAATTGCAAAAGAGCAAGAAAGACTTCGAGAAGAAGAAGAAAAGAGACAAATGGAATCATACTTGCGAGATGTTGATGAACGATTACAACGAGCTATTGAGAAACAAAGAGTTCTCAACGAGGAACGAGAAAGAAATGCTGCACGACTTGGTCAGGACATCTTGAGAAAGAAGAAGAAACAAGAAGTTCTCAACGAAGAACAAGAGCAAGATTCAAATTGTTCAATCATTTCAAGAAAAGATTTTTGGACATTATAAATTCAATAAAAATAGATACAAATAAAGGAATAATATTAACTTTTAATAAACGAATTTTTATGAATATATATAAAGATCCAAAATGCATAACGTCAATGACACAATGCTATATTAAACATTTTGCACCGCATGAAAAATGTTCATCTTTATCGTCATTAGGAGGTGTATCTTCATCTTTATTTTCATTAGGAGGTGTATCTTCATATTTATCTTTTTCTTCAATATATGCCTCATGAGAAAGAAGAAGGTTATATATTTCTTCATAATTGTTATCTTTTGCATAATTGAGAGCTGTCTTTTCATATTTATCTTTTTCATTAATATTTGCCCCATGCGAAATAAGAAGTTCGACTGTTTCTTGATGATTATTAATTACAGCATAATGAAGAGCTGTGTAACCTGCTTCGTCTTTTTCATTTATATTTGCACCATGTGAAATAAGAAGTTCAACTGTATCTTTCTCAAAATGTTTTACTGCAAATTGAAGAGCTGTGCTTCCATAATCATCCTTTTCATTGACATTTGTGCCTTGTGAGATAAGAAGTTGAACAATTTCTATATCATTATGTTCGACTGCTGAATAAAGAGCTGTTTTACCATTTTCATCCTTTTCATTGACATTTGCGCCTTGTGAGATAAGAAGTTGAACAATTTCTATATCATTATGTTCGACTGCTGAATAAAGAGCGGTTCTACCATGATCATCCTTTTCATTGACATTTGCGCCTTGTGAAAGAATAAATTTAACGATATCTTTTCTATATCTATTAACTGCTTCAATAAGGTGTGTTCAGCCTTCTGTAACTTTTTCATTGATGTTTGCACCACGTGAAAGCAGTAATTCTACTATTTCATTACTATTTATTATCAAAGCCATATATCAGAGAGATTTAAATAGTTTGAAAGTAGAAATTTAACAACTTCTATACTATTATGTGATACTGCCATTGCTAGAACATTGATATTATAAATAGCACCAAGTGAAAAGAAATATTCGCAAAGAGAGGGAATATCAAATATTGCAGAATAACGTAAGCATTCCTTAATATTATTAAATTTATCAACATGTACTAAAAATGATTCAAGATTATTATACTCTTCAGGGTAAAATCGGTCCTATATATTGTGTTCATTCATTAAGTATGTAACAAAATCAATGTTATGTGAAATTTGCGCATATTGCATACACATATCGGTTGGTTTTTGATATTTCAAACATTCACTGATGATATCTGACTTTCCACTTAAAAATGATAATTGTAGACAAGTTTTAGTAATCTCTGAGTTAAATTTCGTTCTTAATAACTTGAAATAATCGACTGCTCCGTGATAACAACTTAATTCAAGTAATGAATATTAATCGTGATACCATGGATATAAATCACTTTCAATATCAAATCCATCTCATTCAGTGAAGTAGATGAATCGTTCTTTGTCATCATACATAATTGACCTGTAAATTGTATCGTTTGAATCAATATCGGTATTTTTTAAATACCTTGTTCTGAAATCAACAGTAGTGCTCAATTCAATTCCATATTCTTTATAAAACAGGTAGTTAGAAATGATTGGAATATGACTGACTTCCGTTATATGATATTCATCAGAGATGAGTTTCGCAAGTTTCAAGTATGACTTTGCATACCGGTTATTATATGGGATGATATTTAAAATATCTCTCATAACATTTCGTGGATGATGTTTATTTGAATCAATCAAAGTTGTTTTGATCATTTTGTAAATTGTAAGTATTTCGTCTTCTTTTTCTGCTTTCAACTGATATAGAGCAGTATATGAATCAATATAATATTGATAAATATTTCTCAATTCACTATAAGTCTTTCGAACAGTCATTTGATATGACAAAAAAAAACTAGTGTTAATAGCTTATAAAAATTAATATATATGGCAGAATACCAGATTCTTTATTTAAGTATATAAAAAGTTTTACATGCACAAAAAATCTGACATGGTGAGGGCATCCTTAACTTTTCAATAGACTCAAAATTTCTTTTTAAAAGCACCATATAATATTATGTGGTGTTTATTCGTGAATAATGCTAACATTACTATATCTTTTTTTCAATATAGAATAATGTTATTTTTTTTTAAACATTTGTAGCACCATGTTCAATTAAGAATTTGATAATATTTGTTGCTTTAATTTTGACAGCAATATCAAGAGGGAATTCATTAATATCGAAAGAATGCAATAAAGCAATGATAAATATGAAAAGAAAGAGAATTTCATAAAGCAATGATAAATATGAAAAGAGAGAGGATTTCATAAAACAATGATAAATATGGTGAGAAAGAGAATGAAATAAAACAATAATAAATATGAAAAGAAATAGAATTATAAAAAGCATTGATAAATATGAAAAGAAAAATAATCTGATAAAACATTGATAAATATGAAAAGAAAGAGGATTTCATAAAACAATGATAAATATGAAAAGAAAGAGAATGTAATAAAACAATGATAAATATGAAAAGAATGAGGATTTCATAAAACAATGATAAATATGAAAAGAAAGAGAATGCCATAAAACATTGATAAATATGAAAAGAAAGATAATGATCTAAAACATTGATAAATATGAAAAGAAAAATAATCTGATATAACAATGATAAATATGAAAAGAAAGAGAATGTTAAAAAACAATGATAAATATTGAAAGAAAGAGAATAAGTTTCATGTTAACATCTGCGCCATGCTCAACTAGGAATTGGACAATTTCTATGGAATTCGCATTGATAGCAATGCTAAGAGGGCATTCATTAATATCGAAATAATATCATAAAACAATGATAAATATGACGAGAAAGAGAATGTAATAAAACAATGATAAATATGAAAAGAAAAAGAACAGGAAAAAACAATAATAAATATGAAAAGAAAGAGAATGCAATAAAATATTGATAAACATGAAAAGAAAGAGAATGTAATAAAATAATGATGAATATGAAATGCAAGAAAATTATATAAAACAATGATAAATATGAAAAGAAAGAGAACAGGATAAAACAATAATAAATGTAAAAAAAAAAAAAAAAAAAAAAAAAAAAAAGGTAGTGGGGCTTCCAGGCACTTCGTGCCTTCTAGCCCTGAAGATGTTTTGTCAAGACTTCTTCGTAAATGTTTTGTCAAGACTTCTTCGTAAATGTTTTGTCAAGACTTCTTCGTAAAATCAGACAAAAATATATTTTAGGGTAGAAGGTTAGATATAACCTCTTTTCTAACCTCTTTTCTACCCTCTTGAATTTGTCAAGATTTCTTCGTAAATGTTTTGTCACTTTTCTGTCACTTTTCAGGAAAAAAACATTTTTATTGTATATAAAATGAATTTTACAAAACCACCGTTACCCTTCTTTGGAAATAAGAGTAGATGTAAAGATATTCTATTGAGAGAACTTAAGAAACTACCGAATGGTCTAACATTTGTAGATTTGTTCGGTGGAAGTTTCTATATATCCCATCTGTGCCATACTGTATTTCCTGACTCAAAGATTATATGCAATGACTTCGACAACTATATGAACCGTCTCAAACATATACCAGACACAAACAAAATATTGAGTGAGTTGAAAGAAAAGATACCTATAGGTAAGATGGAACGTATACCATTAGATAAGAAAGATATTGTCAGAGAGGTTTTGAAAAAAGCAGAATATATAGACTGGGATAGTATATCTGCTAGACTATTATATAGTGGTGCTATAAGAGTTCATGACATTGAAACACTTATGTCAAAAGTTTTATATCTTAACTATACAAATGTTTTCAAAGAGGACATAGAAAAATATATTGAGGGTATAGAGTTTGTGAGATGTCATTGGACAGAGTTGTATGAAAAATATAAAGACAAGGAAAATGTTTTCTTTATAGTGGACCCGCCGTTCTATAACACATGGGATTTTCAATACCAAGTAGACTGGACTTTGAGAGACTCTTTAGAAACTTTAGACGTTTTACATAACCATCCATGCTTTTACTTTACATCCGATAAAAGTGGTTTGGAAAGTGTCATGAGATGGTTAGAGGACATACATGACTATGAGTTTATATATGACAAGATAGAATATGAGAGAGGTCCCATAAACTGGAGAAAGTGTCATAACAAAGAAATTTTATTGGTAACTAAATGTGGTTTGAAATAGGACTACTTGTTTTAGGTTTTTTCCATTGTGTCATTTATTTATTTGACGTGGCAGAAAAGTACAGAGAATATGAAGATGAACCAATGCCTGCAAATGTTCAGTATATGTACTCGTAAGAGATATTTTTATCTAATATTAAATGGACGCACAGAACTTAGCGAATGCACAGCAACCTGGACAACCAAACCCAGAGAATATTCCAAATGAAGTTAGAATACAAACTGCAATGGCAAACTATGGTCAAGTGCCAACAGATGTACAAATGCAAACTGCCATGTCAAATGACGCTGCGTTAGGTTTGCCACCATGGTATGCAAATATGAGATGGAAAGAGTTTTATACAAACCCTGAAGGGGATATAAACAACTCTATGCAGATGACGCGAACACAGGAGTTGACCCAGAGTATGTTTTCTACCAGAGGAGAAACAGAATGTATGAGCTCCAGTTAAAGAATGCTATGGAACTCAACAGGAAACGTAAGAGACTAGGCGGACATTAGATTTTTACATATAGTAAAATGGGTTTCTTCAGTAGTATTGGAAACTTCTTTCGAAATGTTGGAAGAGGTATATGGAATGGAATAAAAACCGTAGGAAGAGGAATTTGGAACGGAGTCAAAAATATTGGTAAAAGGGTAGGTCAGTTTGTTGGTATTATACCTAAAGACCCTGAACCAGAAGAACAAGCTCCTGTTATACAACAGCCTGAACCTGCACCACAGTCTAGTTGGCAACCAAATCCAACACCTCAACCGTATTAAAAAATTATAATTTTTACCGTTCGATAGTAGTTGTATATGAAACTAGTTCTAAGTAAAACGCATGGTATAATGGAACTATTCTGTTGAAGAGGGTATATGGATGGCGTAAAACGTAGGAAGAGAATTTGGAACGGAGTAAAAAATATTGGTAAAAGGTAGGTCAGTTTGTGGTATTATACCTAAAAACCCTGAACCAGAAGAACAAGCTCTGTTACAACAGCCTGAACCTGCACCACAGTCTATTTGGCAACCAAATCCAACACCTCAACCGTATTAAAAAATTATATTTTACCGTTCGATAGTAGTTGTATATGAAACTAAGTTCTAAGTAAAACGCATGGTATAATGGAATTATTCTTTTTCTTCCATCTGTGTAAACCATACTTGAAAGTCTGAAATACTTCCACTCGGCGGTTCATATAGCTTTGTAGGTTTTTCGTAAAAGTCATTTGCCAAGCATAAAAAGAGTTTTTGAGCCCAGAAAATGAAGCATGAACAATAATAGCACTGGTCGAAAACATCTTTAAATAAATATGGTTCATCTCTTGCATATCGACTGTAAATATTTGCTAAGGAGAGTTTGACTTTCTGATTTAACATTCTTTGCAAATAATACCATGACATTGCAGTGAATTCTGTATATATTTTGTTCGTCTTTCTTTGGATTGTTTTCGTAGATTTGAAATGACACTTGTGAATTTTGTTTGTCATATACAATTCTCACATAAAGTGTGCTCTCGGTATTTGCATATTCATCAGCATATTTTGCATAACATGAATTTATTTTTATCTTCTATATTTTTTAACGCAGTCTGTAGAAGATGAAGGTCAACTTGTATTAGCTCAATTTCTTCCCACATTTTTCGTTTCCCTTCAGATATATAATCTATATGAAACTTACAATAAATGGAAAACTTTTATCTTCTACAGACACAAATTTATTCTACGAAAAGCCAATAGCTTTTGTGACAGATGGGTCTCTTAGCCATCTTAATGGGTATCAAAACGATAGCCTTCATGCTTTACGGTCTCTGTCTCAAACTTTTGACCGACATTAGTAAAAAGTTCATTAATGGTTTAGTTGTAGCATCTTTGAATTTTCTTTTTTTATTGGAAGCATATTTTATCTAGAATAAAAATGTCAAATGAAACAGCGTCTATGAGAGAAATACACACAACCGACAACTCATTATGCAAGCTTAAATAAGAACACAACAAACTTTTCAACTATTCTAAGATATCTGAGTCATTGAAAGAAGGAAACTTAAAACTGACATTAAACCCAATGACAGAGAGTTTCTGTTTCAAGACAATAAGAACCATACTTTCTTGTAATAATCCAACAAAAGGAACTTTAAACGAGAAACTATAAATGAACTTCTTTTGAAAGCAGATGTTGACAAAAGCTGACAAAGAATATGTAGAAGATGCAATAGAAAGAAAGAAGAAGAGTAAACAATGTATGCAACAAAAGAACATACTCATCCTGAACTAGCAGACAAAACATATGTTGACAATAAATGTCAAGTGAAGTGACAGAGCTGAAAACAGAATATTCTAAAAAGACTCATACACATTCTATATCTGAAATAACAGACTTAAACGTTAGCCTTGAAATAAGGTAGATAAGGGAATTATGGCTAGTGTGTTAGTGAAGAAGGCGGATAAGGAATATGTGGATGAAAGATAACGAATGAAAGAAAGGGTTGACTGGTATGAATGGACATCGAAGACTTTTAAAGTTAAAGCCGATACAGGTGGGTTTCAGGATGTTTAGACCTTAAAGCAGATAAACTTATGTTAACGATGAGTTAGAGAAGAAGCAGACAGAATACACATACAAGTTTTACAAACTGTTGCTATAGAAAGTATTGAAGGAACGGTTGAAGAAACTGGTGGGGATGCATATATTGTAACCTCCTAACTTTCCACAAGGTTTAACATCGGAATGAAGACATAACGACGATGAGAAACATTAGATGTAAAGATGTTTTGTAATGAAGGATGAAATAATATTAAATTCACTGCTCAAGATTTTATATGACAAGAAAGAGACAAAACAGAGCTTCAAATATTAAAGACAGAAATACTTCAAACATTATATCCTATATGGCTCTATTTATACGTCAATGAACTCTACCAGACCAGAAACAGTTCGGTTTTGGAACTTGGACTCAAATAGTCGACAGGTTTTTGTATTGTGCAAACTCTTCAAAGGAAACAGGTGGAAGTAAAACGATTTCAGGTGAAAATTAACCTGCGCACAGTACTACATAATTTAAGTACATCTAAGCAGGTTTGGCATAAACATAATTTTGGGATTGGTCAGCAATGACAAAAGGTAAGGATATGATGTTAAAGCAACGTTAAGTTTGCTATAATTGTTTCTGGGGTACACACTCAGGGAGATGGAACCATACACATCGCGTTTCAGGATATACGCAAACAACGGGACAAAGTAAAGACTACATGCCACCTTACATGACAGTTTACGCATGGTATAGAAATGCTTAGTCGTCATTTTCAACTTCTTTAGCATATTCGTCAGGAGTTGTCTTATATTTGTTAGGAACTGTCTTTGAAAGTATACCACCTTGAACCTTGCAAGTTTGAAACGAGGTCTGACAATAGTAGTTTTATCTTCTGCTTGCAGTGTGTACATTTTGCCATGTTTGCCTAAACTTCATAATATTCTCTTGTATACTTTTCTCTATTTTTACGAACACGAATGTGAGTACTGTCGGGTTCCCATTGTTGTCATAGTCAATAGTATTTTTCATATGGGTCGCGTTTAGGTATTTCTATTTTTACTTTGTCACCTTTCTAAGTTTGAAGCCGGCATTCTTTCTTGTTTGTCTCTTTTGACTAAATTATTAAAATTATAGTCTTTCTCTAAGTCAGGTTGTTTTTTCATTTCTTCGGGGGAGTGGTTTCCCAACTTTTTGTTTACGGCTATTGTAAATATTTAAAACTTGTCTCATCTTTGCCATGGAGAAGTGTCTATATTTGTCGTCATATGACATTTCATTTGCTTCACACCTTGTGGTTGGTTTAGTCTCTTAATTTTTATACAAACGTCAATGACACCAAGAGCAGAATGGTTTTGGTCGACAATGATATATGGTTTCATTTTTTGAACGCAGATAGTTTTTTAACATCATCTGATTTGAAAGAACTTTCACAGTCAGATGTCAGTTTTGTTGGATGGTATTTGTCAACGAATTATGTCAAAGCAGTTTTCACATCTAAAATATTTTTGGACCATAATGGTATGGCTTCACAGTATCTTGTGTTTTGACCGACAATATTGCCAGTATGGGGTCCTCTTCTCTATACCTCGAATGTTTTCCAAGATATCCATAAACCAAGCATTTGGTGTTGAACTAAAGATTTTTATCATGAGTGCTTTCTTTGTGCTTTAGAAACATAGGGGTCCTTGTTGGATTCGTCATTTTTTACCCTAAGAAATGGGTTTATTTGCGCATTAGCAGGAGTTGCATCCAGATTTTTGCCCGCAGTGGGAACAATAGCCAGAGGTGTATTTGGAGTGGAAGGAAGATTTTGAGTACATTAGGTATACTTAAAGAGAAGCACAACCTATTATACAAACTGTAACAGAAGGTTGGGATGTAGCACGAGATGCAAAATCTTATTCCAATTCCTGAAACAAGAGGAAAAGTTCAAGGATGGATGGACAATGTAGGAAGACAAGCAGGAAACTATTATAACAAAGCAAATGATACAATAACCAAGCAGGACACTATATGGACCAAGGTGAAAGATTCTTTAACAGAGGATATAACCATGCACAACAATGGGTAAACAATAACCAACCGCAACCACCTCAAACTTGGGGAATGTAATTTTTACTGAGATGAAATGAACAATACAGCATTGAGACAAATGGGTTCAAGATGAATTTGTCGACTTACGTAGTTACACAACGTGTTTGTCAAGTTCTTCTATACCTCAGGAAGTTTTAGACCGACTTAAAAAACAAACAACCAGTTGAAAACAAACAAACTAAAATTTTTACTGAGATGAAATGACCGAAGAAGTTGAAACGGTAGATTTGACACCACAAACAAAAAGTTCAGAACCATTGTCAAAACCTGTCAAAGAACTTACAGATGAAGAGAAAAATTCAATAATAGAAAGTGCCAGGTCTGGAATACAAACCCTAACTATAAAGTCACTTTTCATAGAAATGGAACGGCTAGTATATCTCAAAAAAGAAACAGACTCTACACAAATAAAATATTGAAGTCTGAAGGAGCTTTCGAGACAACAGATGGAAAAGTTTACTTCACTGACAAACAGTTCATTATAGAACATCTCATTGACTTAGAGTCGAAATATTCTAAACTTTACAACAAACACAAAAAGTTGAAAGGAAAACAAAAACAAATGGCATATGATATTTATGAAGATGTTGACAACACACTGTTCCTGCAGGTGAGGTAAAGTCAGAGGAACGAAAAGTGACGAAAAACCATAGAAGAAGAGAAACCAAAAACTGAAGATAAACCAAAACCAAAGTTAGTTTGAAACTAAACCAAGTCAACTTCATTAGCTGGTATGGGTTGGCGTCAAGACTTATGGCAGCAGGTGGTTATGTAAAGTAAAGAAAAAATATTTTTTTATTTTTATAAAAATGCCCCAATATAGAATGGATAGAAAATCTGCTAGAATAAAAGCAGAGTTGCAAGATATGGTTGGAGAGTTTCGAAGAATTTTAATATAGGAAGGGAAGACCCATAAAAGTCTATGACAAACTGGTGGTCTTCGCTACGAAATGGACTTTGGAAACAGCACGTGCAAATTATCCAAACAGACTAGAGAGGTTAGAAGAAGAAGTCTTATGGACATGCCTTTCGATGTTAGTGAACATTGCATGAAGTAATTTATTTTAAAAAGTGACATTTTTTATTTTATTTGAAATGTACGCTGAGTTTGTTGGAGAAGACCGTTGGGAAACTTGTTTGTTAGATGAGAAATATGAAATTCATGTTGTCAGTCATTTGAAGTCAGAAACAAAAGACAAAGAAGATTTTAAGCGAATGGGAGCGAAATGACGGATATGCTATTATGAAGATGAGTGGAAAACGCTATCTTAAACATGTTGTCATTGCAACTCATTTAACTGAATCCTAACAATTTAACCTTTTGTAGACCATATAAACCGTATAAGAAACGACATAGACTTGAAAACTTACGTTGGGTCACTCGTTCTGAAAACAATAAGAACATAGCAAATTTAGGATATTGTATTCGAATTTGTCGACGAACTAGAAGATGAACAATTGAAATTACAGACTATGGCAAGCATACGTTTGAGTTTACTACTATAGCGAAGAACAAGACTCTTTCTACTTTTATACCGGCGTAAACTATAGGAAATTACAAGTATTTTACTAAGGCGGGCTATGCTATGTAAACACTAGAATTACAGATGGAAAATACGTTCAAAATACTTCTTAACAAATTAAGAAGCTATATGGCATACCATTTAAAAAAATATATTTTTACATATATTAAATGCTTCAGGTTGAAAAACAAAGAACAAAAGTAGCAGATACAAACCGTTAGACTATATCTTTTACAAATGCTGGTAGACAATATCAGATGAAGAAATTTCATCCAATACAAGGTTTGACTATCCACTTCGTTGGCTTCAAAGTCCTTCAGATGCAAGGCCAATAGGATTTAGAAAGAGTTTTGTTTTCAAAAAGAACTAACGCATTTATGTTCGCAGTATATTTTCATGGCAGTATAAAGGTTCTGATGGTCTAATAGACAAATTTTGACGAATGAGAATTTTACCAGTTCCGTTTCAGACGAAATCTTGAGAAACTCTAAATGACTTTCAACTCAAATGAACAAATATTATTGGGATATCAAGAAAAATACGACTCTTTACTAAATGGAACATACTATCTGAAACTAGAATATGACAAATGAACTCCACCGTTTCATTTCAAAAGATTGAAATTAACCCTCCAAGAGATACAGAGTTTTTATTTGGGATAGAACATAACGTTCTGGGCACAATTTTGTGGTTACCTAAACCAGAACGAACCATTACCACAGATGGTCATTTAAATTTATACTTCACAGAAATTTGACAGTTTATAGAACGTGTTTGACCTTCAAATGATTTATGGTCATGCAAGTTTCAGTTCAAGCAACAATAGTTTTCTATGTTATTGGTAAGGACCTTTATTGACTTGCTTCTAAATTCTAACGAACCATAGTACCAGTTTTCTCTGACTTTCAAGTTTGGTTCCAACAAATGGTTGTGCAATATCTATTCATTGTATCTATGACTTTTATCTCGAATTGCTTTCATATATATACGGAAAAGTGCTGAAAAAGTATTGAAAATAATGTTTAGGGTAGAAGGTTAGATCTAAACTCTTCTTTTCTCACTCTTCTATACCCTTGAAAATTTCATGAAAACATTTATTTTTGACAACTTTCACAAAAAACATAAAAAAGTGGAGTTAAAATGAGGATGTTTACTGAATCTGGTGTGGATTGTCGCCTTGAGGTTAAGTAGAAGGCGTCCTGAGAAGTGGAAACAGTGCCTCTGAGAATTGGTATACTTCGTGGAATGGAACTCTCTCTCTGTTATGGGAAGTTGTATCCAAGGACGCTTGGCAAGGAATTGAGAGAGCTTCTTTCTTGTTGTCTTATGCCACGTAGGCTGTCCACGTCTGGTATTTGAATTGGAATTCCAGTCCGAAGTCTCGAGATTCAAAGAAGCCTTCCAGAAAATTAGTGGTGAATTGACCTTGGGCTTCATGACTCCGCCGCAGTCTGCTTAAACAAGCTCGTTATTTAAATTAAGGTAAATTGCCTCATCTACATGGCTCGCATGTTTTGCCATTGCCACTGCTTCAGAACAATACACTTGTTCACTTTTTCAGAACAATAACTTACTGCTTCAGAAAATACTTGTTATTTTTCAGAAGCAGGACTTGCAACTGCTTAGAACAATACTTGTACTTTTTTCAGAAAATACTTGTTACTGCTTCAGAACAATACTTGTACTTTTTCAGAACAATACTTGTACTTTTTTCAGCACAATTTTCCGTAAAAGCTCTCAATTTGTCGAGAAAAATTTTCTGTTTCAGAACAATACTCTGGTACTTTTATAACAGAACAATAGCTTGTACTTTTTCAGAACAAGTACTTTGACTGCTTCAGAAATACTTTGACTTTTTCAGAACATACTTGCACTGTCAGAACAATACTTGTACTTTTTCAGAACAAGGACTGTCACTGCTTCAGAACAATAGTTGTACTGTCGTTTCAAGACAAATGTCGACGTACACCAACCAGTCCCATTCCCCAAACCCGAGGAACCTAAAGCACCAAAGTATCACTCAGTCCAGCAAGTACTCGCGATTTATACCATTTCCACTACCAAGGTTACTACCCACACCCAAGGCTATCCGCGAACTACCCCCTACAGCCTATGCCTTACTTCCCAACCCTTGGATGTTCACAAGCTCACCCCCAGCAATTCAATCTCAATCTTCAATCCAAGAGAGACGCACAGAGTTTGAGGAAGGTCTGAAACGCTTACGCAAAGAGTTAATGCCAACAGCCCTTTGAGAGAAAGTTGTTCCGGAACAAAAAAATATAATTTAGGGTTAGTAAGGTTTTAAGCCATTCCTAAACCTTTCAGTTTCCTTTACAGCTGTTTATGTTTTTCTACCTCTTGAATTTGTCATGAATTATCCTTGAGGATGAAAAAATAAAGTTAGTTGTTATAAAAATTCATGGCAGGAAATTCTTGTGAGTTTTGGTTGAAAAGAAATACGGTGGAGCCAAATGTGGCGACTCAAAACAAGCTTTTAATGAGCTTACAAAGGGTGTTAATGAAATGATTTCAAAATGTAATTTAACTATACATCCTTGACTGGCGTTATGTTTGTTCCCGGACCAAAAATTATAATTTAGGGTAGACAGGTTAGTTAACCCTGTTTTTCTTAACCTCTTTTTCACCTCTTGAATTTCTCATATTTCTCTGTATATGCTTTGTCAAAGGATTTCTGCGTATATGTCGTTTGTCAAGACTCCTCTGCTATCGAGTGTAAAGGACCCAAAATATAATTTAGGGTAGAAGGTTAGTCTAACTCTTTTCTACCTCTTTTCTAACATGGTCTAAACTCTCAGAAACTCATGAAATTTAATACCAAAAATAATGTTTAGGTAGACGTGAAGATATCACTGTTTTTTACTCTTTTCTCCACCCGTAGATTTTGTAAAGACTTCTTCGTAAATGTTTTGTCAAGACTTCTTCGTATGAGTGATAAATCAGACAAAAATATATTTGGTAGAAGGTTAGATTCTAACCTCTTTTCTAACCTCTTTTCTATCTTGAATTTGGTCATGAATTTCCCGAAATAAAAAATAAAGTTAGTTTATTATTTTTTATTTTTTTTCTTTTGTAATGTAAGAACAGACAATGTCTAACAATCGGCACAACAACAATTCAAACAACTACAGCACAAACTCTTTCGTCTGACTCCAACATCTATGTTAGTAGAGTGAAAAGCTTCATTCCTTCCTTCATATACTTTTGAAAACAGAAATCCAGAAGATAAAAGCAAGAACTTGTTAACAAATCTAATTTAACTGTAGTGCGGAATAGATGAAAACTGAAAGTATCTTTTATGAAATGCACGGACTATATTGACCTTTACCCAATGGCCTGAATCAACCAACAAAAGCTCCACTATTACCTTGAATTCGACGCAAATTGAGTCAAAGCAACTGATCAGTAGAAAATAAAAGAAGTTTCATACGAAAAGGTAACACTATGAAGTTTTCTTGATTCATTGCAACCATAAGGTTATGGACAAAGATTGCGAATGGTATAATAGAACAATTCTCGGACATATTTAAATCTGAAGAATTTAAAGACCTACACGACCAACTTTGTTTTCGTTTTAGTTGTGAATGTGTTGGCAGAATAAGAGATAAAAGATAGAAGAGGGGATTGTT